>NW_004444006.1:12525699-12541973 GCF_000243295.1 Trichechus manatus latirostris
GTATTTCTAGCTTTCTGAGGAAGCGCCATATCATTTTCCAAAATGGTTGTATCATTTTGCATTCCCACCAGCAGTGCATAAGAGTTCCGATCTCCCTGCAGCCTCTCGAACATTTGTTATTTCCAGTGTTTTTGATTCGTGCCAGTAATGCCAGGGTGAGATGGTATCTCATTGTGGTCTAACTCTAACATTTTATAATTCATTGTGACAACAAAACAATCAGCTGTACAAATCTGAAACAAATTCAATGAACATTTAAAAATATATAATCGAAAATACAGCAAAGCTAATTGGGTCTTATTCAAGCTACCCAGTCATGTATGTGAGAAAGAGAATAACAGAAAACATTCCCACACTCTGATAGCAAGTATAGCCTTGGTTATGGGCCCACAGCAACAAGAAGCATGGCCCTCCATGGACTCAAGATATGTTGGGGCATGTTTTTACATAGGACAGAGGAATTTTGTCTGGCTCTGGGTACTGGAGAAATGCTGTAGGTTCACAAAAGATCTTAAAGAACAAATTTATAGTTTTCTCCGCCAAAGTCATGACAGTTTTTCCAAAGCAATTAAGATACATATAAATTAACCTAGGTAGATGAGAGTTCCTGCCTTTACCACTCTGGCACCACTTACCACCTCACCCCCATCTTAAAAAAAATAAAAACAAAAACGTGTTTTCTCCAGGAAGACTCTGCCACATTTTTCCAGGGCTCTGCCCAGAATTTGAAAGCCAGATAACATGACACTCCACTTGGCTGGATTTTATTGCTGCTGTACTCTTCATTTTCCCTTCTAGCCCAGACTTGATTACAATCAAGGTTTGCAGAAGGCAAACAACATGCAACAAACTTACCACAGTGCCAATTAAGCAGAAATATACTCCAGAAATTAAAACGAAAATTAAATGACAACAGTATGAGAAGAAACTAACAGATTCCTCAGAAATCATGAAGAAATAAAGGCAGATAGAAATAAATTGCTCTTAGCCTTGCAATGCAGCAACCATAGTCCTGTTATATACCATTCTATCATCTCCCACATCTGCATCAAATTGTTTAACAATTTTTTTTATATTTTAGCACATTTATAGTCAAAATGTCTTAAATTTTATTTCATAAATTTTATTTAGTGGCACATGGCTGCTCTAGGTTTTCAAAGGAACAAATGTATTTTGCCTCCTGCACCCAGTAAATCATGACTGTTCACAATCCTCAGTTCTCATCTGTGTGTTGACAGGACAGAGGCACTTTGATGGTGGTGGTAGTTAGCATTAGAGTTGGTTTGTTTGAAATCCTTTATTTCACAGTTCAGATTTCAGTAAATCTGGGCTATGGAATCAAAGATCCCAAATCAACCTTAGGGCTGTAGTCCAAAAGTAGCTACATCTTACTGTTACACTTTCCCTCAGTGCCTAGTATAGGGCTTAGTTAATATCAATTTCATTTCTTTTTCTCCCTCTCTCTACACCAACTTCAGTTCCAAACACAGGTGATATGTGACATAATAATAGTGATAATGATAATAATAGCTTAAATTTAAGTAGTACTATCTTCTTTTTGGACATGGGTAGAAGTAGGGGTGAGGGTGGGGAGAAAAACAAATTAATCAGTATCGAATGAAGTCAGTAGCTGGATTCTAGTTCCAGCTCTGCCACTTAGTAGCTATGTGATTCTGGGTAAATCATCTGAGTAAATCAAACTACCTGAGCTTCGAATTCCTCATCTGTGACATAAAAATAATAATATAGTTACCTCATGAGGTGACTGTGACAATAAAATGGTATAGACAGATATAGTATTTAGTATAGCATCTGGCTCATAGTGGGTCTTCAAAAATGGTAGTTATCTTCTCTCTGCCCCCCTCTACAAGGTACCATTAAAAAAATCCCTGATGGGACATTCAAACTGGGAGGTGGATTTCCCAGGATCTTGAGGTAGTTCAAGATGGAGAGCACAGAAACCGGTGTTGAAAGCAATTAAACAGTTTGGTAGAGGAGAAATACATGAATGTAGTCCTTTATCTTTCCTGTTGATCTCTAAGACATTTTATGGTACCAAAGCAGTGGGAATCCTAAGGCTCCTGCCACCTTATTTGATGTCTGCATAGTATTTGCTGAGTGGAGGGGGTGCTGTGGGACATGACAGGGCATGGTTTAAGATAAATTGAAAAACCTTGCCCTCTGCCATGCAGCTGAGCTCCCCCACAGCTGCAGACCGGATGCTTCTACATGGTCCTAGTATAATCTTACTTTTTATCTCCTCATCTTCTAGCATTTCCCCACCAGGACTGTCCTAGAGACTATACCTTGCCTTTCCTCTACATCCTGACAATCTTACACTGTCAAGTCTCTAAACAGCCTGAGCTAGAATCCAGAATATATTTGGGTGAAGAAGCAGGAGAGAGGTGAGAGGAAACAGTGGTTCTGCTCCAGAAAGTTGATGACAAAAGCCTATGCTGCCTTTCCCCTCCAGCCCCTCCTTAGGGAAAGAGAAAACCCTCAACTTCCATTATCTGCTCCACTTAGACTCTTCTACCCAATGGCAGTTTCTATCTTGGTTCTTACCCCACCAAACAATACAACATGAAGAAATCAAACTTTGATGTAGGATCTGTAGAGTCATGTTCCATGCAGACATGAAAGAAACAGGCCCTTTTGAAAAAAATGAAAACAAAAACAACAATGCATTACTCATTAAAGCTTTCACTCTTGTCTTAGGTATCTAGCACTGCTATAACAGAAATATCACAAGTGGATGGTTTTAACAAAGAGAAGTTTATTTCCTTACAGTAAAGTAAGCTAAAAGTCCAAATTCAGGGTGTCAGCTCCAGGGGAAGGCTTTCTCTCTCTCAGCCTTCTCATCTGTGTTCCCCCAGACTAGGAGCTTCTCAGCGCAGGGACCCCAGTCCAAAGGATGTGCTCTGCTCCTGGCACTGCTTTCTTGATGAATGAGGTCCCCCATTCTCTGCTTGCTTCCCTTTCCTTTTATCTCTTGTAAGGTAAAAGGTGGTGCAGGCCACACCCTAGGGAAACTCCCTTTACATTGGATCAGGGATGTGACCTGGGGAAGGGTGGTATTACAATCCCACCCTAATCCTCTGTAACATAAAATTACGATCACAAAATGGAGGCCAACCACACAATTCTGGGAATCATGGCACAGCCAAATTGATACACACATTTTTTGGAGGACATAATTCAAACCATGACAACTCTGAAGTTCTCAATTTCTTATCTCTTCAGATATCCACTGTCTTCATGTCTTCCAAGTGCTTATTCAGCCTCTTATTCAGATTAGGAAAAAAAGGCAGCTATTTTTGGGAGGATAGCTGGGGTGTGTATGTGTGTGTGTTGGGGAGAGATCAAGCTACAACTACACTTTTTAGTCAGAAAAAAGTAAATCAGATAGTGATGAAATCTCAGGAGAAAACAGATTAAAGCTTATACTTTCTAAATCCATTACTCAACTAAACACAGGTGCTAAAGATGATGTCTTTGCAGTACATGTATCTCTATACTAATGCTGTCATTAATATTCAGATATGATGCTGGTAACCCTTGCCAACCCTAACACTGGCACTCAGAAGGACTCGCTCCAGGATGGCGTGATTCTACACTGATTAAGCCACAATATCACCTGGTTACCCTTTATGACCACAGTATGGAAAGGGAAGAGAACTAACATTTATTGATACTCTACTAAGTATTTTAAATATATCTTAAAAAAATTATTTTTGGTGAAAATATGTACAGCAAAACTTGCTCCCATTCCAGAGTTACTAAACATAATAACCAGCAACATTGGTTAAATTCTTCACAGTGTTAACATTCTCGTTATTTCTGTTCTAGTTGTTTCACTTCCATTTACTTAATCTCCTTGCCCCCTCAACTTTCTCATCTATGGTTTAAAATAGCTGTTGACCCTTTAGTCTTATATAAATATATTTTTTTAAAGTAACACAACACTAAAGGGTGACAATCTTTACTCTTTGGGCTAAACTGTTACTTAGTTTAAAAATGACTTCAGGGGATAGCTTCAATTCAAGGTTTGAAGAGCAACTCAGGGCCATAGTCTCAGGAACTCCTCCAGACTCAATAGGTCCAGTAAGTCTGAATTCTGTAAAGTTCTGTTCCAAATTTTCCCCCTTTTATCAGGATTTCTCTATTATGTTTCTGATCAGAACATTCAGTAGTGGTAGCTGGGCACCATCTCGTTCTTCTGGTCTCAAGGTAAGAGGAGGCAGTGGTTCATGGAGACAATTAGTTCTGTAGTCCAGTTCCTTCTCTGATTCTTGGGTTTCCTTCTTCCTCTTTTGTTCCAGATGAATAAAGACCAATAGTTGTATCTTAGATGGTCTCTCATAAGCTTTTAAGACCCCAGATGCTACTCATCATACTGGGAGGTAGAACATAAACTTTAAGAACTATATTATGCCAACTGACTGGACTGTCCCATGAGACTATGGCCCTAAGGCCCCAAACCAAGAGAACTAATCTTATGAGGTGATTGGTTATGTCTAAGTAGTATCAGTGTCTGTAGTCCCCCCTCTTTTTGGTTGCTGTTATTGTTGCAAAACTATACAACAGCAACAAAATAAATACCTTAGGAAAAAAATAGGTTAGCATAACTAGTAAAAAATGTCTGCCTTGAGCATTATGCTCCTTTAAGAACTATCTATATGAGATTAAATTGACAACAGCAACTTGAAAGATTAGATAGGAACCTTAGGGTGCAGTGAGCTTATGTTAATGGGGGAGGGACAACTCAGAAGAGTAGAGTGAGAATGGTTGTACAACTCAAAGAATGTAATCAATGTCACTGAATTGTACATGCAAAAATTGTTGAATTGGTTTATGTTTTGCTGTGTATACTCTCAACAACAAAATAAATAAAATTCAAAAAATAAAATAAGAGAAAATGGTCCCTAGTCAAAAAACAAAACAAAAGAAAAAAACATACACAAATGCTAGCATTTGCCCATTCATTCCTTTTCCCTATGTAGAGCTTACTGACATCAGCTACACTGGTCATCCTGTGCAAACTTCATCCATATTCGGTGCCACCTTTCCCATTTCTATAAACAAAAAGTGAATACTACCTAACGAGTACTTCTCCCTTAGTTCACTAATGAGTACTAAGGAGTACTTCTCCTTTAGTTCACTGATGATGAACTAATGTTCATTAGTAGTTACCAGGGGTAGGGGGGATCCCCCAATCCACGGTAACTACTAATGAACATTGGTTTCTGTATATTTACCTATTCATGTCATTTCATAAAAGTGAGAATATACAATATTTGTTTTTTTGTGACTGACTTATTTCGCTCAACATAATGTCCTCCAGGTTCATCCATGTTGTGTTGTAAGATGGTTCGAGAATTCATTTTTCTTTATCACTGAATAGTATTCCATGATGTGTATGCACCACATTTTATTATCCATACATCTATTTTTTTATTGTGCTTTATATGAAGTTTTACAGAGCAAATTAGTTTCTCATTAAACAATTACTACACGTATTGTTTTGTGACATTGGCTGTCAACCCCACAACATGTCAACACTCTCCCTTTCTTGGCTGTGGGTTCCCCATTACCAGCTTTCCTGTCCCCTCCTGCCTTCTCTTCCTTGCCCCTGGGCTAGTGTGCCCATTTAGTCTCGCTTTGTTTTATGGGCCTGTCTAATCTTTGGCTGAAGGGTGAGCCTCAGAAGTGACTTCAGTACTGAGTTAAAAGGGTGTCCAGGGGCCATACTCTTGGAGTTTCTCCAGTCTTTGTCAGGTCAGTAAGTCTGGTCTTTTTTTGTGAGTTAGAATTTCTGTTCATCTATTTATGGGCACTTAGGTTGTTTCCATCTTTTATGCTATTGTGAATAGTGCTGCAATGAACATAGGTGTATGTATGTCTGTTCATGTCACTTCTATTAGATCCCTAGACTATATACCTTGGTGTCAAATTGCTGGGTCATATGGCAGCTCTACCTCTAGCTTTTCAAGGAATTGCCAGACTGTTTTCCACAATGTCTGTACCACTTTGCATTCCCATCAGCAATAGATGAGGGCTCCAATTTCTCCACATTCCCTCCAACATTTGTTATTTTCCTTTTTTTTTTTAAATCTTAGCCATCCTAAAACCAAAAAACCAAACCCATCGCCATGGAGTCAATTCCAACTCATAGCGACCCTATAAGACAGAGTAGAACTGCCCCAAAGGGTTTCCAAGGAGCAGCTGGTGGACTTGAACTGCTGGTCTTTTGGTTAGTAGTAGCTGTAGCTCTTAACCACTGTGCCAAAGTGAAATGATATCTCAGTGTGCTTTTGATTTGCATTTCTCTGCATTTCTCTGATGGCTAATGATGTAGAGCATCTTTTCATGTGTCTGTTGGCCATTTAAATATCCTCTTTGGTGAAGTGCCTGTTCATACCCTTTGCACAGTTTTTGGTTGGGTTATTTGTTTTTTTTGTTGTTAAGTTGTAGAAGTTTTCTATATATTTCAGCTATTAGACCCTTATTGGTTATAGCACTCCCGAAGATTTTTTTCCCAGTCTGTAGATTGTTTCTTTACTCTTTTGATAAAGTCTTTTGATGAGCATATGTATTTAACTTTTATGAGGTCCCAGTTACGTATCTTGTTTTCTGTTGCTCACACGTTCGTTGTTGTGTTTGATAATCTATCATTGAAAAAATATTAGGTCCCAAAGCTTTGCTCCTATATTTTCTTTCAAAAACTTATGGTTTTAAATTTAACATTTAGGTCATTGATCCATTTTGATTTAGTTTTTCTGTATGGCATGAGATATGGATCTTGTTTTATTTTTATGATTGTGGAAATCCAGTTTTGTCAGCACCATTTATTGAATAGACTATTCCTTCCCCATTGAATGGATTTGTTTCCCTTGTTGAAAATCGATTGACCATAGATGTTTGGACTTCTTTCTGGATTTTCGATTGTATCCATTGGTCTGTGTGTCTTAACATTAAACTAGTACCAGGCTGTGTGAAACCTCCCACTTTGTTTTTTTTTTCTTCAAAATTGCTTTGGCTATTCGAGGTCTCTTGTCTTTCCATATAAAATAGAGGATTAGTTTTTCCATTTCTGTAAAGAATACTGTTGAAATTTTTTATTAGGATTGCATTGTATCTGTAGATCGCTTTGGGTAGTATTGACATCTCGACTATATTAAGTCTTCCAATCTATGAGCATGAAACTTCTTTCCATCTATTTAGGTCTTCTTTAGTCTCTTCTAGCAATATTTTATAATTTTCATTGAATAACTCTTTCACATCCCTGGGTAAATGTATTCCTAGATATTTTATTCTCTTAGATGTTATTATAAATGGAGTTGTTTTCTTAATCTCCCTTTTAAATATATATCTATTAATTTAATTCAAACGTCAATCTTACTAGATAGGTATTATTATCTCCTTTAATATATATGGAAACTGAGACTCAGAAAAAGTTAAGTAACTTTCTCGTGTCCACCTAGCTAGCAGGAGGAGAATCAGAATTCAAACCCAGTACTCAGTTACTCCAATGCTGTTGGTCCTGCCACTCACCACAGGCTTCTGAGATGTTGGAGCTGAGGGCCAGGGTTCAGACTTTGTTGGGGCCATAGAAGTAGACTGATTCATCCCAAGACTGATAGGGCAACCTTCAACTCATTAACATGCTGCTATAAACAATCAAATTGAATTCCTTACATATAAAACATCCCTTGAAAGAAAAGTAAGAAGAAAAGCAAAGAAGAGGTTGTGGTAGGTTTGCAATGTGAAGAACAACTGTCTGAAATCATGAGACCATTTATTTGAATAATTTTTATCAGGTCTAACTTACCAAAAGAAACACAATAGTGTCATATCCAAGAACAGATTTTTGCACAACTAAGAAAATCATATTACTCTTTCTAATGCCGGTTCTAATTAAAGTTAAGGAATTAACAAGTGAATATGGCAACACAGTGGCTGCAACAATGGGCTCAAACACAGCAACAATTGTGAGGATGGTGCAGGACTGGGCAGTGTTTCATTCTGTTGTACATGGAGTCGTTATGAGTCAGAACCAACCCAACAGTACCTAACAACAACAACATGGTAACTGGACTATAGAGGGCTTTACAGTTTAGTAAAATAATGACATCCATCTTATCACTGTAAGTCAGGAAAATAAGTATCATCAACTTTATTTATAAATAAGAAAACTAAGGACCAAAGAAGTAATAATAAAAAGTTGCTGAGATGGGGCTGGTGGGGGGGGGCCCTGAAGGCCTTGAACTGTCTGCTTTCTTCAATGCATTTTTAAGTAAGGAGGTGACATGATCAACGTGGTACTTTAGGAAGATTAGTCAACTCAGAATGAATGACAAGACTCAGGACTGTAGATGAGAGGAATGCTGGACTAGGAGTCAGGGTCTCCTGTGTTCTAGTCATGGCTTATCACTTTTATTAGTGTGTGATCCTGTAAAATGAAGATGAGGATCCCTGAAGTTTCTATTTAACAGGGCTGTTGCAGGCTCAAATGGATATGAGAGTGCTTAATAGGTCATAACCTGACTTGAAAGAAATCAGACCTTTGGTGACTAGAGGACTTACAGTCAGTTTTTAATAAACATTCTGTGGATCATCCGTTTTGTTGTCACAATGCATAACTACACGGTTATGTCAACCTCAAACATTCTTGGTAAAGAAATAAGACAACAACTCACCTTAAGTATGCTCTATAGATTTTGGCTACTTTACTTTTCCAAAATTAGTTGAGAATAAGATGAATGCGATGGTATTGTTCACTCTCCCCTTATCTGACTATCTCCTTGCCTAACCCAAGTTTCCCCTAAATGCAGGGACCACTAGGGTCCAAAGGAAGCAGCTGCATTCAAAGGCCTAGATATCAGTAAGAAGGCAGGCATAGTGGGGTTGTGAGTCACAGGAGAGAGAGGTGTAGCAAAATGTCTCCTAACATCTGCCATTAAGGGGTGAGAGATGAAGAAAAAGAAATTCTACATATTTACATTTGATCCTTTCCCAGTGCTGGAGATGGTTTAATTAACCTTTTTTATATATCTAGATGGAGACTTGGTGGCATAGTGGTTAAGAGCTCGGCTGCTAACCAAAAGGTCAGCAGTTCCAATCCACCAGCAGCTTCTTGGAAACCCTATGAGACAGTTCTACGCTGTCCTATAGGGTTGCCATGAGTCAGAATCGACTCGACGGCTCCTAACAACAAAACAACAACATATATCTAGATAAAAATCTCATTATATACCTAGATAAAATGAGTCTACTACTAGGCCAGCCTATGGACTATGGACAAGCAGCATCACCTTGACACCTATTAAAATATTATTTTGACAGAAAGGAGACTGTTATCCTGATCCAAGTTTTCTTTCTTTTTTAATCCTCTTCCTGCCACAGCCCTTACTGGCCCCTTTTCATTTTGCTACAACTATTTACCCAATTTTCTTATCTCAACCAATTCTGTGCTATCATTCACCTCTTCTAACCACAAAATGTTGCAACCTATTTGGAACACTGTTGAAATAATTGTACCACATTCAGATAGGGAATTCCCATTCCCACCCTACCCCACAATATGCCTGAATTGGTGGTTTCACCAGGATGCTGAGCCTCGAAAAGGTGAGAGCCAGTATTATAAAGATAACATCCTAAATGTGATCAAGTAATTAAAAACCCAGAACCCATGCTGAGACTAATAAAAGGCACCTTGCCATTTGAAAACATAACACAGAATTAGTTTAGAGCCTGTCATTTTGCTAATGCCTTGCTCATTACTGAGCTCACTCTGCCAAAGTGGCACTCTTGGGTTCTTGGAATACGAAGAACTGAGATTAAGAAGCTGGAATTTCTAATCAATGTGCATGGAGAGTTTAAAAATTTTTAGGTGGGTTAACATGACAAAGTTTACTGATATTTCTTACTCCCACCCCCAGCCTGAATGCACTAGGACTCAATCCTTTCATGTCAGGACTGCAGCTCTAGCTGCTGACACTAACTAAAATCTCTATAGTCACCCAAACAATTGCCACGAAGAAGATATGGAGCTATAAGGCAATATTATGGTTTTATCCCATTTTGGTGGAATGGCCACAGTAGGCTTAGCATTGTATTACCTGGTAAAATATTGTGGAGAATAATGAGGTACCTTGTAGCCAATTGTGGTATCTAAACACTTAACTTGGAGCTAAGCGATTTCTTTGGTATCTTTTGTATGATTTATTTATACTGAAAAACACAGTCTGTCTATTTATCTATCAATCATCCATCCATCCATCCATCCATTTATCTATCTATAAATAACCTTATAGCCAATTGTGGTATTTAAACACTTAATTTGGAGCTAAGCGATTTCTTTGGTATCTTTTGTATGATTTATTTATACTGAAAAACACAATCTGTCTATTTATCTATCAATCATCCATCCATCCATCCATCCATTTATCTATCTATAAATAAAAGTGACCAAGGGTAAGAGGACATGATGCACACAGAACTTTACCTGGAAAACACCTGGTGGCCTTTCTACTCCCTTAGATCAAATCCTGGCCCTGCTGAACAGAGAGTGAAACCCATCCAAGCAGAAGGGGAATTTCCCTCCAAAATGTGAGAATGCCATCATTTCTCCGTGTACTACAGATAAATGCAGAGTGTTCGTGTGTCTGGTATGCATGAACAGGAAGCACAGACAACACGCACAGGTGAATGGCAATAAACAGCTCTTGCTGCCAACACCTCCCATATGGCAGCCTTCGTTCGTTCTTGAGCTCTTCCAAGTGAAGCTATACTATAGTTAAGTTCCATAGGGTAATTCAACGATGTAAATTTTGAACCTGTTAAACCGCAGTCACATCAACCTTAGGAGTGGGCTCACTTTATTCCTAGGGAGTAGGATTACCATATGTTACGATGAATAAGCCAACTGTTTAAGATTAAAATATAGTACTTCCCCAGGACAAGTTATACGTTGGATTTACTAGCATCTGAGCACATCCCCAAAATAACCTCCACCCAAATGTAGGCATCCATGTGAACTGAAACCCAGACTGCTATTTAAGCAGCTGCTGATGGAACTGGGTTAAATTCTACACATTAGTAACTACTTAAACAGCAAGCTGGGGAAACATTTGCTGCCTTTAGATGAATGCAAGTAAGTGTCAAAACTAAGCTGACCTATTCCTTCATAATGACTAATGATGAGGATATTAACACTTATCAATTACTATGTGCAAGAAACTTTATATCGACTTGCATTTAACTTTACAAAAATCCTGTGATGTAGGCAGTAATTAGCATTACTGTTTTCTAGATGAGAAAACTAAAGTTTCTCAGAGAGTTTAAGTAACTTGCTCAAAGTCACACAACTAGTACATGTCACAGCTAGTCCATCCTCCTCAAATTAAAAACAACAACAAAAACATAACAACCTTACCATCATTCTAGGCCAATATGTTTAGGTCATATATAGAAATTTTAAGGTAGGGAAGAGAAGTGTGGTGTGTGTGTGTGTGTGTGTAAAAGTGAACAGCATTTTCCTGAGTAAGAACAAATTGCTACTTCAATATTTTTCTCTTGTTTTCCATGTGATTTTCCCTTCATTTACAGTCTTTCTGTGCTGGTGTTTTGTTCAGCTTGTCTTTGGCATTTTGTTAATTTCTTTTCAGAGACAATAGAGGCCTTCACTTTAACCTAGTCACACTTATATAAATGCTGGGTCCTTCAGCTCTGGGAAAGCCTAGACAAGAAAGATTCTTGCATATCCTTGCTGCTGAAAACAGGTGCAGAAGCCATTCACTGATTCAACTCTAGGAACCTACTACATTTTAATTATATAAACTAACCATTTAATGTTAAAAATTTATTTCCAAAAATAGGCATGTTCTTCACTAAAATGAACTATGATGCTAGAATTATGACTGATTGAGTAAGATAACCTGACCTTCTGGCTCCCACTGCTCTTATTGCTTTTTTTGCTTTGGCAATGTCTTGCTTTCATTACTCATTTTTCATGTCTACCACCACATCCTACAATGGGAGCTAACAAATGGATTTTTGGCAGTAGGTGCCTGTCTCTAGTTCACCCTGTGCCTTGACTCCTAACACAATATTCTTGCATCAATCTCCTGGCTCAAGAACTCACAATGAGTCCTCATTGCTTACCATATCAAATCCAATCTCTTCTGTAAAGCATTACTTCCATAATCTGGTCCCATCATACCTCAGCAGCCTTACCTGGCACCATACAGCACCCAACACACTCCTTCCATCTTGGAGAGGCTTCTGCCCTTACTGTCTGCCCCACCATAGGCAAGGTTTCCCTGCCTCTTCCTCTCTAAACCTGATCCTTCAAGTACCAATGCACACTTATCTCTACCTTTTCTGAATGCCTCCTGCTACATACCATTTAACATCATTGTTCTCTTAGATTATTTCATTTTCTTCTAATAAAAAACCTTATTTTTTTCTATGTTTTGTAGATCCAGCCAGAATATGAGCTCCTGGAACACAAGCTCTGGCTTCAGGATTTTATATCTACCACCCCACCATGCCCATAGCACAGAGCTGGGCATGCAGTAAGGGATCACTAAATCCTTGCTGCTTGATTCCCCCACAATATTTCCTTTTGGGAATTTAGAACACAGATTTACATAGTTTATACTCAGAAACGGCTGGGGGAATGTAGATTCCATTTTCATCTAAGTTTGTTACATTTTACTAATTGCCTTTAACATACTTCCTTCGCTGGAGCCAGTCTGCTTTAATTACGTTTGGGCATTCTATAGGGAATTTCATAAAGATCCAAAGGAAAATGAAATCTAACTACATTCAAGTTATATAATTGTTACTGGCCTTTGTGTCAAACACAGATAAAGGTTGGATTATTTTTTTCTTTTCTAATGTTAATTTTAATCAAAGTGTCCAAATGAGCTGAACGCAAACAAACTCGGGTATTAGTCTATAAATAGGCCTGGAACTGTACCACATAATCTGGTTGGAAACGTGGTTCATGGATGTGATAAAACTTTGTGTTTTTTGACATTTTTTGAATAATAAAAGCATCTTACATTTGCAGAACACTTTATAGGTTATAAAACATTTCGTATCTGTTATTTTACTTGATCCATGCAACGAAACTATGAAGCAGGTATTATCTCTTTTGTGCAGTGTGGAACAAACCTAGTCAGGAAAGTTAAGAAACCTACCCAAGGACTCAAAGCTAAGAAGTGGTAGAAATAAGACCTGAAGCCAGGGTGTAAAGAAGTTGGTCAGGGAAGTGAGTACAGCACGGTGGGTGCCCTGGCAACTCACCTGAACATCATCTGTGTGCTGGGTACTGTCAGATGATACAAGTATGAACGACAGTCTTTACCCTAAAGACACATAAATGTGTGAGAAATATATGTAAAGTCTGGCAACTGTTAGTTAAAAGAAAACTAAGTCCAAAATGAGGTCTTCAGACCTATGCTCTTCCATTATTCCACACTGCCTCCCACAATTCTGTTGAGAGGGCCCAGCTCCCACTTACCACCTTCTGTCTCTTCTCCCTTTAGCTCTCAGAGGCCGGCTTTTGGAATAGTTACAAAGTAGACTTTGGTGAAGCTCCACTGCTCTCCAGAGAAAGAATAAGAGCATATTGGTTGGAAACGAACATTGGGAGAGGTTGCTAGGATCTCCTGCAGAGAGAACTGAATCAGGAGGTTAGTGGTTTGAACAGATGAGAGCTGGAGTTTTGTACTTTTGTCCGTTGCCAAATATGCAGTTGGTATTGAATAACAAACCATAACAAGTATGTTTGAGAGATGGAATCAGAGGGTTTAGTGGAGGGAGACAGAAGTGGGGGAGGAGAAGAGGGAGAGAGAAAAAGAGGGAAGCCTCAGTTTTTATGTATGTGAAATTTACACTAAGATTTACCCTCTTACCAGGGTAAAGTGTAGCTTGGTTAGTGGAAGCCAATGGTTTTTCAATACTTGCTATTCTTGAGGACAGGGCAGGACTGACTGACTGAAAATCTGGTAAGTCTTTGCAACATAGGGAACCAACCAGATGACATGGACATTTGAAGGCCTGGAGAGTAGGTAAGAATTTGAGTGCCCTGAACCAAGTGGTGCCCAAAGAACAATGTTTCCCAGAGGATAAATCCAGAGATTAAAAAGGCTGATGGGAAGATGGCTTAAGGATTCATGCTCTCCCTTAGGAGCTGCATCTACTTTAAACTTCTCTGGTGTAGAGTGCCAGAGCGAGGCCTCTAGGAGCTGGCACCTTCTCTTAGGCAAGGCAAAATCCTCATTACTATGACAAAGCGTTCTGAAACCCTTTCATAATTGCAAGAGGGTTCTCTCTCAGATCATGTTTAATGATTTGGCAACTAACATCTTACGCTACTGAGCAAGTTAGAATCTTTTAGTACAATATACTTCATATTCAGAGAATCAAGCCAGGAGGCAGGAGGTTCAGGGGCTTAGGTCATCCTTTACAACATCCAAAAGGATCAGCAGACCAGAAGGCCCTAAGTTCTCTCTACTACAGACCATTCTCCCTTAGAAGGCCGTCAGTAAGGGCCTTTTTTTCCTACATCACATCCCAACATATCTGCATAGCTTTCAAGGCCCGTCCCAAACAATTCCTGCTGCTCTGGTTATTAGGCTTGGCCTCATTACTTGATAGACCATGCTCTTCCTCCCACTCCCCTGCTGGCTCTGTCTGGAACACCCGCCCCTCTTAATTTCACCCAGTAAAATTATACCCATCTGTCAAAGTCCGCCTCCTCCTGAAAGCCTTTCCTGACTATTAGAAAATTCACTGATCTCCCTCCTTCTGAAAAGTAAATGTGATCTGCATTAAGAGACCAGGATAAGGGAGGCAGTGTGGTGGAGAATTTAAAATAGTAGTACAGGATCAGGAGAAGATTCGAATTCAAGTTCCAGGCCTGCAAGTAGTTATAGTAAAGAATTTTGGCAAAGTTAGCTAAGCTCCAAGCATTTGTTTGTTTTCTACTCTATTTCTACGCCAATATTCATTACTTGTCTGCTGTATGCTAGTTATTGATGAATCCTAACTACATCTTGCCATTGAGGAGTTTATAGTATAATAAATGAGATACGTATATAAATAATTAGAATAAAAATACAAAAAGTTGTTAAGTACCAGGAAAGTATCACAGAAGTCCCTTAAGATGTCAGAGGAAGTTAAAATAAATCCCTTTGTAGAAAATAACACTTAAGCTTGGCTTTGGAGCATGACCAAACATATTGCAAGGATCAAATAATGTACAGGGAAATATTAGAGAAGTATAAAATGCTATATAAATGTATTTTAACTGGGGTCAAGGTAGGAGAAGCTATTCTTAGGAAAGACAAAGTGTTGCAAAGAGTGATTCAATCCCTTAATTTTTTAGGCACATTGCTGTCAAGTTAATTCTGACTCAGAGACACTATAGGACAGAGGAGAACTGCCCTATACGGTTTCCAAAGGTGTAATCTAAATTGAGTCACTATGAGTCAGAATCGACTCGACGACAACGGGTTGATCTTTATGGAAGCAGATTGCCACATCTTTCTCCTACAGAGTGGCTGGTGGGTTTGAACTTTTTGGTTAGCAGCTGAGTGCTTAACCACTGCGTCACCATGGCTCCTTCAATTCTTTAGGCACAACCTGCCAAATACTTTACTTCAAAAGAAGCAATGAGCTCCCTTGACTGCAGAGCCTCCATCTAATCTCTGTTCATTTCTGCCGGCATATAAAAGAACCTACATTGCATTGTACATAAAAACTTTCTAGGGCCACCTGGAGCAGGGGGTTCAGAAAAAGCCTCAGATAGAGCTCCGTAGATTCGGCAGCAGAGGGCCAATTTGAGTAGAATCACTGACATGGCTCACCTACCTCCAAGATAAAGGGCAAAAGAATACATCAGTAAGATAAATGACCAATTCTGGCATTCAACTGTGTGTATCACAACAAATTATGGGTAACACTTCTAAGAATGGGAATCCCAGAACACTTAACTGTGCTTATGAGGGACACAAGGAACATCATAGATCAAGACGCGGTTGTTCGAACAGAACAAGGGGATACTCCGTGGTTTAAAGTCAGGAAAGGTGTGTGTCAGGTTGTATCCTTTCACCATACTTATTCAATCTGTATGCTGAGCAAATAATCAGATAATCTGGACTGTATGAAGAAGAAAGGGGCATCAGGATTGGAGGAAGACTCACGAACAACCTGTGTTATGCAGATGACACAACCTTGCTTGCTGAAAGTGAAGAGGACTT
>NW_004444006.1:12542148-12551933 GCF_000243295.1 Trichechus manatus latirostris
AATGGAAGCAGCAGTCAAGAAATCAAACGATGCATTGCAATGGGCAAATCTGCTGCAAAAGACCTCATTAAAGTGTTAAAAAGCAAAAATATCACTTTAAGGACTAAGGTGCGCCTGACCTAAGCCATGGTGTTTTCAATCGCCTCATACGCATGTGAAAGCTGGACAATGAATAAGGAAAACTGAAGAATTGACGCCTTTGAATTATGGTGTTGGTGAAGAATATTGAATATGCCATGGACCGCCAAAAGAAAGAACAAATCTGTCTTAGAAGCAAAGATGAGGAGACTATGTCTCACACATTTTGGACATGTTATCAGGAGGGATCAGTCCTTGGAGAAGGACATCATGCTTGGTAAAGCAGAGGGTCAGTCAAAAAGAGGAAGACCCTCAACAAGATGGATTGACACAGTGGTTGCAACAATGGGCTGAAGCATACCAACGATTGTGGGGATAGTGCAGGACCGGGCAGTGTTTGGTTCTGTTGTGTATGGGGTCACTATAAGTCGGAACCAACTCGATGGTACCTAACAACAACAACAGTTTATATTCGGAATAAAGGCAACTTCCCCAGGTCCTACCTTTTGGGTTGAGGAGGGAGGAATACAGCAGCTATGGGAGTATAAAGCAAAGGAGAAGCCTGATAGCACCTAAAATACTCTGAACATGCACATCCCTCCAGCAGGATGCTTGTTGTCCATCCACCGCCTCAGCTGTTCTCCAATCTACTGGCTGCCACTACCACCGGGGTTCAGATAATCCACACTATCCCTTGGTAAATGCTTCTAGCAGTTTTAGGTAAGAGTATGTGCACCTCCTCAGTATGACCCTCCTTGCCCCCCTCCACACAGGGAAATCATCTGAGAATACAATGCCCAAACTTCCTTTCTACAGTCTTTTTCATCCTTAGAAGGCAAACTTTTTGGAAAAATAATTAGGTTTGGCTGGGTGCCTAGCCCAATATTTAGACCCAAAGGATATTCCAACAGTATTTGGGTTCACATCAATTCATCTCAATTCAATTTAGACCCAAATTCACTGTTGGTGTTATTGTCACCATTCTTACAGTATTATTAACCATAATCTTTCACTGGAGCTTGCTCAGCGTTTGCTCGGAAGATCCTATCTATGCCTTTCTCCAGAGGCTCAATTCTGCACCTTCCGTAGGAGGGATACAACTTT
The DNA here is from genome assembly GCF_000243295.1 of Trichechus manatus latirostris. NCBI lineage: Eukaryota > Metazoa > Chordata > Mammalia > Sirenia > Trichechidae > Trichechus > Trichechus manatus. The sequence continues at coordinate 12,543,331 of NW_004444006.1, forward strand.
GCCAAAACTCCATTGTGGGTGGTGAGGCAATTTGGATGGTGTGAAAAAAACCCAAGGGACATATAGCTACTGATTAAAAAAAGTACAATGAGAAACTAGAGAGGGACAAAAGCATGCTGGTGACAAAGTTATCTCTAATCATAGAGAAAAATTAAAATTTTCAGTGGGCTTTTCCTACACCTTCCCTATTCACTGCTTTGGGGAGCTGCCTTACAAACTTTCATTCTTACTGCATTCAGTCACAACCTAGAACAGCTCCAGCCCTTATTTTATTCATTTGTAATAATAATAATCCCTCACATTTAATGTATTGCTCTATTATATATATGTATACACACACATATAAAATATTCACAATAATTTAATACCTGTCAGTGTAGGAAAGAGTCAATTCATCAGGTCTGAGTTGCTCAAATCTTGTACACTCTCATTCAAAGGTCCTACCTGTGTGACTGGCCCTTGGCTTGTTCTTGGAAACTGTGATGTTGGAATGTTCCCTATGCTACTAATAGATAAGGGTATTGTGTATGTTTGAAGCCTGGAACTACACTGTACCAGCTTGTGTAGCTAGCCTGTGCAAACAACGTGGGCAATGGTGAACAGTGACCACTGTTACCCCAATAAAAACTCTGGACTTTTAGGCTCAAGCAGCTTCCCTGGCAGAAAACACTTCACGTGGTGCTGCAGTTCACTGCTGGGCAATTGCGTCCTGTGCAACTCCATTGCAAGAGGGCTCTTGGAAGCTTTCACCCGGTATCCTCCAGTCTCTGCTCAGTGTGCCTTTTTCCTCTATTGATCCTACTTTCTATCCTTTTGCTGTAATAAACTGTAGCCTGACTATAATGACATGAGTCCTGTGAGCCCTTCTAGCAAATAAGCAATCTTGGAGGTGGTCTTGGGGACCACCAATATACTGTTTTATAATGTTATTATGAGGATTATCACCTCCATTTTACATATTAGGAAACTGAGTTTCAGGGAGATCAAATATCTTTCCCAAAAGCACGGTTCTTGAGCTGGAACTCTTTTTTCCAAATTCCATACTCTTTCTACCAGACTAAACTATTCCTTCTAAAATTTTTGTTGGTGTAGGAAGGGTAGATAAAATGCTACCAGAAGTCCCTTTCAGCTCTGACAGTCCATAACTGTATTTCCAGAAGCCCACATTAAATACACACACATATATAAACCAAATCTCTTGCCGCTGAGTCGATTCTGACTCATAGCAACCCTACAGGACAGAGTAGAACTGCTCCACATGGTTTCTAAGGCTGTAATCTTTATGGAAGCAGATTGTCACATCTTTCTCCCATGGAGCTGTGGGTGGGTTTGAACCACCAACCTTTCATTTGTTTATTTGTTTTCCATCATACACGGAAGGAAATATCCGGAGAGAAAGGAGGAAGAGGTGGCTAAATTACTTAGAGATATTTTCAAGCACCAGACTAGCACACAGCATTTCACATCAGTTAATTAAACTGGGCTCTTCAACACAAAAGGTAGATTATTTGTTCTCATTAAAAAGTTCCAGTTTTTGAGGAAATATTACTATTCTGAATCCAGCACCCATCTTCCATACACAGCCACAAACACTTAGCCAGATGAGCACACGTTCATAAACTAAGGACACTCTTTAACTCAGCCTCCATCTAAAACTTAAAAAAAAGCATATATTTAACAAGTGCTTCTTACAAGAGGAGGGGAAGAAATGCAGAGCTCACAGGCAAAACAGAAGTAGTAAATTGGAAACAAGATTGTTTACACACACACACACCACACACACACACACACCATCTCTCACCGGCTCTACATTGCATCAGCTGTTTCCAATTAGGTTAATCCCCTTTCACTGGAGGAAGATAAAAATTGGAGCCATAGGCATTTAAGCGTCCTTTCTATGCTTGCACACAGGGGCAGATTAACAAGTAAGCACTTTCACTGGAAGAAGATAAAAATTGGAGCCATGGGCATTTCAGAATCCCTTCTATGCTTGCACACAGGGGCAGATTAACAAGTAAGCAAGGTACGCACGGGCTTAATTGTGTTTACACATGAGTTTCACCACATCTTTTTTTTTTTTTAATTGTGCTTTAGGTGGAAGTTTACAGAGCAAATTAGTTTCCCATTGGACACACTACATCTTTGATGTAGTGAAAAACAGGTGAAATTGGGCACTACAGATTAGTAAATAAGCACAAATAAGCCCGTGGGTACCTTGCTTATTGGGTAATCTGTCCCTGCTTGCACAATACCTGCTCTGGCTCCTGTGATGAGTGATAAAGTATGACCTATCTAGCTAATTAGAGCAATTGCTTTTTGGTCTGGGTGTCAGTTTCCCCAGTTGTAAAATGAAAGGACAGTGCTAATATCCCATGTTCTTTTACTCTATTACAAACCACTACATGTGCCACATGCCACAAGACATGCTGAAGATGCCTTCAAGCCCTATTTCTTATATACCACCACCAGTTGCCGTTCAAATCAATCCAACGCATGGTGACCCCATGTATGTCAGAGTAGAACCATGCTCTACAGGGTTTTCAAAGGCTGATTTTTTGAAAGTAGACTGCCAGACCTTTCTTCCTAGGTGCCTCTGAGTGGACTTGAACCTCCAACCTTTTGGTTAGCAGCCATTTGCACCACCCAAGGACTTGACTCCACGATATATATACAGTTGCCAACGAGTCAATTCTGACTCATGGTGACCCTGTGTGTGTCACAGCAGAACTGTGCTCCATAGGGTTTCCAAAGGCTGATTTTTCAGAAGTAGATTACCAGGCTTTTCTTCTGAGGTGCCTCTAGGTGGATTTTAACCGAAAACCTTTTGGTTAACAGCTAATGTGTTAACTGTGCCACTCAGCGACTCCTCACTTCTTATTTGTTGTTGTTAGGGGCCATTGAGTTGTTCCCAACTCATAGTAACCCTATATACAACAGAATGAAACAGTGCCTGGTCCTGCACCATCCACACAATTGTTGCTATGTTTGAGCCCATTGTTGCAGCCACTGTGTCAATCCATCTTGTTGAAGGTCTTCCTCTTTTTCGCTCTCTACTTTACCAAGCATGATGTCCTTCTTCAGGGACTGGTCCCTCTTGATAACATGTCCAAAGTATGTGAGACAAAGTCTCACCTTCCTGCTTCTAAGGAGCATTCTTGCTGTACTTCTTCCAAGACAGATTTGTTTGTTCTTCTGGCAGTCCATAGTACATTCAATATTCTTTGCCAATACCATAATACAGAGGCATCAATTCTTCAGTCTTCCTTATTTATTGTCCAGCTTTTGCATACATATGAGGCGATTGAAAATACCATGGCTTGGCTCAGGCACACCTTAGTCCTCAAAGTGACATCTTTGCTTTTTTAGCACATTAAAGAGGTTTTTTGCAGCAGATTTGCCCAATGCAATACGTCATTTGATTTCTTGACTGCAACTTCCATGGGCGTTGATTGTGGATCCAAGCAAAATGAAATCCTTGACAACTTCAGTCTTTTCTCCATTTATCACGATGTTGCTTATTGGTCCAGTTATGAGGATTTTTGTTTTCTTTATGTTGAGTTGTAATCCATACTGAAGGCTGGAGTCTTTGATCTTCATCAGTAAGTGCTTCAAGTCCTCTTCACTTTCAGCAAGCACAGTTGTGTCATATACATGTCACAGGTTATTTATTAGTCTTCCTCCAATCCTGATGCCGTGTTCTTCTTCATATAGTCCAGTTTCTCAGATGATTTGCTCAGCATATAGGGCGAATAAGTATGGTGAAAGGATACAACCCTGACGCACAGCTTTCCTGATTTTAAACCATGGTGCATCCCCTTATTCTGTTCGAACAGCTGCCTCTTGGTCTATGTACAGGTTCCACATGAGCACAATTAAGTGTTCTGGAATTCCCATTCTTCACAATGTTATCTATTATTTGTTATGATCCACACTTCTTATATACAGGTCCACAAATACGTATAGGACTTTTCTTTTTGGCTCAGACAGACAGGGAAGCCCAGAGGATCAAGGCTTTCTAAATGCAGATAAGCTGAACAGATTACAGCGAGTACATGCTCTTTCTCCTGAGTGTCCTCTTTTTGGGGGAGGGAGGAGTGTCAAGCTACAATGACAAGGTCTGAAAGAATCTGGCCCCAGTTATGGTGACAGTTCTTTGATGACTATTGGTTTCTATGCTGCTGGGAAGAGAGAGGGTAGCCTCTCTCTTCCTTTGAGGTCAAACCTTCTTTGAGCTTCAAGCCAGAGAAACTACAGCTAATTTCTAAGCTAAAGATGAAGCTACCTCTAGAGCTGGGTTTTTTTGGATTCTGGCGCACACCAAAAGTAGGAGATAACCTCGGCCTACAGTGCCAGAGTCAGTCGGGAATCACGGTTGAAACCCAAAATAGTAATATCTACTGAATGTGCCATTCTTTACTTGGTAAACTGTAATAATATGGATTTGTGAGAGCAAGGAATCACTCTATAAAAATAAGTTCAATTTGGAGTCAAGCTGATGTATTTTCTACAACTGTTGGACCAAATCAAAACAGTTACCCATCCTCTTAGTTCTAAGAGTAATACTGGGTCAGTTTACATAATAAATGTCTACCTCTCCTGGTGAAGCAGATTGTATTTTAAAGACTAATTTATTAATGTATGATACAACCTAAAGTGTACAATTTCATATTCTGTCTAATTCCATCATTAATAATTCACATTTATGTATGCTTAAATTTATAAAGTACTTTAATACATTTATATTATATATCTTCTGTTGGTCTCTGCCAACAAACTTGTGAGTGTTAATGGGCAGGTGGTAGTATCCCCATTTTACAGATGATAAATATGAGGCCAAGAAAGGTTAAACACTAGATAACTGGCACTGGAACTCATGGATCAAGGCTCCAAGCTTCTTCTATTTTGCAGTTAGGTCAACAAGGGACACAAACATGACATAATGTTGATTCCTCATTGCAGGTTAAAACTCACTATCTAACACAAAGTCTACCATTACACAAATTTATCTGTTGAGAAGCTTGCCAATGTGAAACCCAAGCTTAACTTCCTGAATCAGTAGGGAGAGGTACATACTAAAAGCCAAAAATCCTGTAACCTATTTCCTGATTTTGGCTTAAGTATTCCTTTGTCAATAAAACAGGTAAACATCTTTCTGATATCCTCTGCTTTCAACCAACATCTATCTGAAAACAGTAATGATTATCTGTCTTATGCTAGGTTCTCTAGAGAAGCAAAACCAGTAAAGCATATAAATATATATACAGAGAGGTTGTGGAGGCTGGAACGTGGGTCGGGCTGGAGGCTTCGCCTGATTCACGTAGCCACAGGGGCTGGCGAACCCAAGATTGTCAATGCAGACAGCAGGGCTCTGGCTCACAGGCTGTGAAGACCGACGAATCCCAAGATCAGCAGACAAGATGGCAGGTAAGCTGCTAGCTCAAGTCCCAAGAACCAGAGGTCAGATGAACAGTAGCCAGCTACAGGATCCAGGGCAAGCAAGAGGCCCCGAGCCTTGCCAGAGAATCCACCTATATTGGATGTAGGCCACACCCCCAAGAAAATGCCCTTTCAGTTGATTGGCTACTCACAGCAGATCCCATCATAGAGGTGATCACATTATATCAAATCTCATCATGGAAGTGATCACATCATCATATGACTGCCAAACTACATCATAACTGCCAAACCACTGAGAATCATGGCCCAGCCAAGTTGTCACACAACCTTAATGATCACTATATCACTCATTCCACATCCTCTTCTTGAACTTCTGACAGTTCCCTGTCAATGTATGGCTACAGAAATTTTTTAATTATCTTCAGCAGAATTTTGCTAGTATGTGATATTAATAATAATGTTCAATAATTTCCAAATTCTGTTTGATTGCCTTTCTTTGGAATGGGCATAAATATGAATCTCTTCCAATTGGCTGGCCAGGTAGCTGCCTTCCAAATTTCTTGACATAGAGAAGTAAACACTTCCAACATTGCTTCATTTGTTGAAGCATCTCAGTTGGTATTCCGTCAATTCCTGGAGCCTTGTGTTTTGCCAATGTCTTCAGTGAAGCCTGAACTTCTTCCTTCAGTACCATTTGGTTCTTGATCATATGCTACCTCCTGAAATTATTATACATTGACCAGTTCTTTTTGGTACAGTGACTCTGTATATTTTTTTCCATCTCCTTTTGATGCTTCCTGCATCATTCAAATTTTTACCCACAGAACCCTTCAGCATTTCAACTTGAGGTTTGAATTTTCTCTTCAGTTCTTTCAGATTGAGAAATGTTGATGATGTTCTTTCCTTTTGATCTTCTAACTCCAGGTATTATACATTTCATCATAATACTTTACCTTGTCTTCTTGAGCCTCTTTGAAATCCTGTGTTCACCTCTTTTACTTGATCATTTCCTCCATTTGCTTTAGATACTTTGTGCTTAAGAGCAAGTTTCAGTCTCTTCTGACATCCATTTTGGTTTTCTATTTCTTTCTTGTCTTTTTAATAATCTTTCGGTTTCTTCATGTATGATGTCCTTGATATCTTCCCACAATTCTTCTCATTTTTTGGTCATTAGTGTTCAGTGCATCAAACCTATTCTTGAGATGGTCTCTAAATTCAGGCAGGATGTATTCAAGGTCATATTTTGGCTCTCATGGACTTCCTTTGATTTTCTTCAGCTTCAACTTGAACTTACACATAAGCAGTTGATGGCCTGTTCCACACTTGGCCCCTGGCTTTGTCCTAATAGATGGATTTTGGCCAAGTGAAGAGCATACCAGAAAGATGTTTACCTGTATTTTATTGACTATGCAGTGGGATTCGACTGTGTGGATCATAGCACATTATGGATAACATTACAAAGAATGGGAATTTCAGAACATTTAATTGTACTCATGTGGAACCTCTACATGGATCAAGAGGCAGTCATTTCATCATAACAAGGGATACAGGGTGGTTCAAAATCGCAAAAGGCATGGGGAAGAGCTGTATCCTTTCACTTTAATTATTTAATCTGTATGCCAAACAAATAATCCCAGAAGCCTGACTATATGAAGAAGAACGCAGCATTAGGATTGAATAAAGACTCATTAATAACCTGCAATGTGCAGATGACACAACCTTGTTTGCTAAAAGTGAAGAGGACTTGAAGCACTTACTGATGAAGATCAAAGAGTACAGCCTTCAGTACAGATTACACCTGAACATGAAGACAACAAAAATCCTCACAACTGGACTGATAAACCACATTGTGATAAATGAAGAAGAAATTGAAGTTGTCGATAATTTCATTATACTTGGATCAATGTCCATGGAAGCAACAGTCAGGAAATCAAACGACATATTGCACTGGGCAAATCTCCTGAAAAAGATCTCTTTAAAGTGTTAAAAAGCAAAGATGTGACTTTGATGACTAAGGTGTTTTGGTCCAAGACATGATTTCTTTAATCGCCTCATATGCATGTGAAAGTTGGATAATGAAAAAGAAAGACAGAAGAATAATTGATGCATTCAAATTGTGGTGTTGGTGAAGAATACTGAATATACCATGGACTGCCAAAAGAATGAACAAATTAGTCTTAGAAGAAATACAAGCAGAATATTCCTTAGAGGCAAGGATGGTGAAACTTCAACTTGCTTACTTTGGACATCATCAGGAATGACCAATCAGTAGAAAAGGACAGTATGTTTGGTAAAGTAGATAACCAATGAAAATAAGGGAAACCCTCAATGAGATGGATTGACACAATCGCCACAACAATGGACTCAAATATACCAACAATCATGAAGATGGCACAGGACTTTCTTTCAAAGGACGTTCACATAATGTTTCTTTCTGTTATACATAAGGTTGCCAAGAGTTGGAGCTGACTCAATGGCAATTAACAACAACAGTTCCTTTGTCAAAAAAGGGAGAGGCTGGGGTGATGCAATTTTAATAGTCTCCCAGAATCTCACAAAAATTTCCAGCTCCCAAGGTGCCAGAAAGTACCCAACCATCTAGTAATTTGTGGAAACGTCATATTCCTGGTACCCTTGGGAGGAGCCATCCTGTGGATATTCCATATTACACCCATATGGATGTCCCACTTCACTACATACACATCCTTGGAAAAGGATTGTGTTAAAAGTTAGTAGTTTAAACATAGACATACCATATGACCCAGCAAGCATACTCTTAGATATTTACTCAGTATTTACTCAAGTGAATCGAAAATTATGTCTATACAAAAACTTGTATGTGAATGTTCATAGAAAATTTATTCATAATTTCCAAAAACTGGAAGCAGTCACGATGTCCTTCAACATGAGAACAGATAAACAAACATCCTTACAATGGAATACTATTCAGTGATAAAAAGGAACAAGTTACTGATTCATGCAACAACATGGATGACTCTTAAATGCACTCTGTTAAGAGAAAGAAGCCAAAACCCAAAGACTACATATTTGTATGATTCCACTGATATGAAATTCTGGAAAATGTAAAACTATAAGGATGGAACACTGATTGGTGGTTGCCAGGTGTTAGGAGAGAAGAGACAGTTGACAACAGAGGGGACACACAGAGGAAGTTTGAGAGTGATAGAATTATTTTATATGGTACT
>NW_004444006.1:12553466-12577820 GCF_000243295.1 Trichechus manatus latirostris
GCCATAAAAGTAGAAATTAATAACAGGAAGATGAAGGAAAAAATCAAATTCATGGAAACCGAATAACACCTTGCTTAAAAACCACTGGGTAATAGAAGAAATCAAAGATGGAATAAAAAAATTTCTAGAATCAAATGAGTATGAAAACACATCGTACCAAAACCTATGGGACACAGCTAAGGTGGTGCTCAGAGGTTAATTTATAGCAATAGGTGCACACATCAAAAGAAAGGAACAAAATCAAAACGTTAGCCCTACAACTCAAATAAATAGAAAGAGAATAGCAAAAGAAGCCCACAGCCACCAGAATAAAGGAAATAATAAAGATCAGAGCAGAAATAAATGAAATAGAGAATAGAAAAACAATAAAAGAATCAACAAAACCAAAAGTTCATTCTTTGAAAGGATCAACAAAATTGACAAACCACTGGCCGAACTGACAAAAGAAAAACAGGAGAGAAAGCAAATAACCCAAATAAGAAATGAAAAGGGGGACATTACAATAGACCCAACTGAAATAAAAAGGATCATAACAAAATACTATGAAAAACTATACTCCAACAAGTTTGAAAACCTAGAGGAAATGGATAAATTTCTAGAAACACACTACCTACCTAAACTAAGACAAACTGAGGTAGAAAATCTGAAAAGACCCATAACAAGAAAAGAGACTAAAAAGATCATTAAAAAAAAAAAAAAAAAAACCAACAACAACAACAAAAAAGTCCTGGCCCAGATGGCTTCACTGGAGAATTCCACCAAACATTCAGAGAAGAGCTTGCACTAGTACTATTCAAACTATTTCAGAATACAGAAAAGAAAGGGGTAATGACAAATTCATTCTATGAAGCCAGCATAACCCTGATACCAAAACCAGGCAAAGACATCACAAAAAAAGAAAATTACAGACCAATATCTCTCATGAATATAAAACCAAAACCTGTTTCCATAGAGTTGCTTCTGACTCCTAGTGACCTTATAGGACAGAGTAGAACTGCCCAATAGGGTTTCCAAGGAGCTGCCAGATTAGAACTGCCTATCTCTTGGTTAGCAGCCAAACGCTTAACCACTGGTGCCACCAGGGCTCCCTCATGAATACAGATGCAACAAAAATTCTCAATAAAATTCTAGTCAACAGAATTCAGCATCACATAAAAAAAATACTACACCATGACCAAGTGGGATTCAAACCAGGTATGCAAGGATGGTTCAACATTAGAAAATCAATCAATATAATCCACCACATAAATAAAACAAAAGAAGCACATGATCATCTCAATCAATGCAGAAAAGGCATTCAATAAAGTCAGACACGAATTCCTGATAAAAACTCTCAATAAGACAAGAGTAGAAGGGAAATTCATCAACATAATAAAGGGCATCCATACAGAACAACCAACCAACATCATTTTCAATGGAGAGAGGCTGAAAACATTCCTCTTGAGAATGAGAATAAGAGAAAGATGCTCTTTATCACCACTCCTATTTAATATTGTGCTGGAAGTCCTAGCTAGAGCAATAGGGCAAGAAAAAGAAATAACAGGGATCCAAACTGGTAAGGAAGAAGTAAAACTATCCCTATTTGTAGATGATGTGATACTATACATACAGAACCGTAAAGACTCCACAAGAAGACTACTGGAACTAATAGAAAGGTTCAACAGAGTAGCAGGATACAAGAAAAACATACAAATTCAGTTGGATTCTTATATACCAATAAAGAGAACTATGAAAGGAAATTAGGAAAGCAATACCATTTATAATAACACCTAAAAAAAATACTTTGTAATAAATCTAAGCACGGACGTAAAAGACCTATACAAAGAAAACTACAAAACACTACTGCAAAAAACAAAAAGAGACCTACATAAATGGAAAAACATACCATGCTCATGGATAGGTAAACGCAACATTGTGAAAATGTCAATTCTACTCAAATCAATTTATAAATACAATACAATACCAATTCGAACACCAACAGCATCCTTTAATGAGATGGAAAAACTAATCATTAAATTTATATAGAAAAGAAAAATGCCTCAGACAAGTAAAGCATTATTGAAGAAAAAGAACAAAGTAGGAGGACTTGCACTACCTGACCGCAGAACCTACTACACAGCTATAGTAGTCAAAATAGCCTGGTGCTGGTACAACGACAGACACATTGACCAATGGAACAGAATCGAGAACCCAGGTGTAAATCCATCTACCTACGGCCGCCTGATCTTTGACAAAAGCCCGAAGTCCAGTAAATGGGGAAAAGACAGTCTTTTCAACAAATGGTGCTGGCAAAACTGGATGTCCATCTGTAAAAAAAATGAAACAGGACCCATACCTTACACCATACACAAAAACTAATTCAAAATGGATCAAAGACCTAAATATAAAACCGAAAACTATAAAGATCATGGAAGAAAAAATACAGTCAACGCTAGAGGCCCTAAGGTACAGCATAAAGAGCATACAAACCACAATTAACAATAGACAAACACCAGAAGATAAGCTAGATAAATGGGATCTCCTAAAAATTAAACAACTTATGCTCATCAAAAGAATTCACTAAAAGAATAAAAAGAGAACCTACAGATTGGGAAAAAAATTTTCGCTATGACATATCCAACAAAGATGTAATCTCTAAAATCTGTAGGAAAACCCAACACTTCTACAATAAAAAGACAAAAAATCCAATTAAAAAAATGGGCAAAGGATATGAACAGACACTTCACCAAAGAAGACATTCATGAGACTAACAGGCACATGAGGAAATGCTTCTGATTACTAGCCATTAGAGAAATGCAAATCAAAACTATAACGAGATATCATCTCACCCTGACATTACTGGCACTAATTAAAAAAAAAAAGAAAATAACAAATGTAGGAGAGGTTGTAGGGAGATTGGAATTCTTATGCACTGCTGGTGGGGATGCAAAATGGTACAACCATTTTGGAAAATACTATGGTGCTTCCTTAAAAAGCTAGAAATAGAAATACCATACGATCCAGCAACCCCACTCCTAGGAATATATCCTAGAGGAATAAGACCCATCACACGAATAGACATATGCACGCTCATGTTCACTGCAGCATTGTTCACAATAGTCAAAAGATTGAAACAACCTAAGTGCCCACCAACAGTTGAATCGATACATAAACTATGGTACATAAACACGATGGAATACTATGCAATGGTCAAGAACAATGATGAATTTGTGAAACATCTCACAACATGGATGAATCTGGAGGGCATTATGTTGAGTGAAAGAGGTCAATCACGAAAGGACAAATACTGTATGAGACTATTATAAAAACACATGAAAATGTTTCCACACAGAAACAATTCTTTATGGCTACCAGGGAGGGGAGGGATGGGGAAGGAAAAACACTGATTAGATAGTAGATAAGTGATAACTTGGGTGAAGGGTAAGACAGTACACAGTACGAGGGAAGTGAGCACAACTTGACCAACGTAAAGTCATAGAAGCCTCACTGACACATCCAAACTCCCTGAGAGACTGAGCTACTGGGCTGAGCTGGGGACCATGGTCTTGGGGGACATCTAGCTCAATTGGCAAAACATAGTCTATAAAGAAAATTTTCTACATCCGACTGTGGTGAGTAGTGACTGGGGTCTTAAAAGCCTGTGAACAGCCATCTAAGATATATCTACTAGTCCCATCCCGGCTGAAGCAAAAGAGAATCAAGAAGACCAAAGACACAAGGGAAAGATTAGTCCAAAGGACTAACAGACCACAACTACCACAACCTCCACCAGAGTGAGCCCAGAACAACCAGATGGTGCCTGGTTAACACCACTGACTGCACTGACAGGGATCACAGTAGAGGGTCCTGGACAGAGAGGGAGAAAAATGTAGAACAAAATTCAAATTCACAAAAAAATAAAAAAAAACAAAAAACCAGGCTAGCTGATCTGACAAAGACTGGAGAAACCCCGAGATTATGGCCCCCAGACACCCTTTTAACTCAGTACTGAAGTCATTCCTGAGGGTCACCCTTCAGCCAAAGATTAGACAGGTTTATAGGGCCAACAATAACACATATGAGGGATGTGCTTCATAGTTCAATCATGTATACAAGACTAATCTGCACACCGACCCAAAAGCAAAGATGAGAAGGCAAGAAGGAACAGGAAGACAGTACGAATGGAAACAGGGAACCTGAGTGTTGACACATTGCGGGGTTGGCAACCAGTGTCACAAAACAATTTGTGTATTAACTGTTCAACAAGAAACTAATTTGCTACGTAAACTTTCACCTAAATCACAAAATAAATAAATAAAAGGAAAAGAGGTATGTCAAAGAGATATAGGAACCAATCTGAAAGAATTTCCAATGGTTAAACCTGGAACAATTTGAGCAACAAAATAAACACGGTAGTATTGGATTAAAATCCAAAGTATAATATAAACATACATGATTCCATACATACATAAACAAATTATTAAATAAATTTAAAAAACGGGGGAAGAAGACATAGATCTTCCTTACAGAAGAATTCCAAATAATATATGTAGGTAGCCCCTTTCCAGGAGGTCAAGTTTGAGTGTGGATTTGGCTTAGTAACTTATTTCCAAAGACTAGAGAATGGAAAAGGAAAAACAGCTATTATGCAGTGGAGAAACATGGAAAACATTACCTTAACCATGTGATCAAAGTTAACATCACTAGTGATAAATCATGTTGATATCATGTACCTGTTGATATAATGTGATGAAAATGGTATTTTACCTCTGTGGTACTCTTCTTCAAACCCATAACGCCAGTGTAATCATGAGAAAAACATAAAACTAACCCAAAATGAGGGACATTCTGCAAAATACCTGACCAGTACTCCACAAAATTGTTAAGGTCATGAAAAACAAGGGAAAACTGAGAAACTGTCACAAACCAGAGGAGACTAAGGAATATGATGAATAAATGCAATGCAGTATCTTAGATTACCTCCTGACATTTAAAAAAAGGACATTAATGGAAAAACAGGTGAAATGTGAATGAAGTCTGGAGTTTAGTTAATAGTAATATACCAGCGTTGGTTTCTTAGTTTTGATAAACGTGCCACAGTAATGTAATTACATTAGGTAAAACTGGGTGAGGGGTATACAGAAAACTCTTATGTACTATCTTCAGAACTTTTTGGTAAATCTAAAATTAATCCAAAATAAAAGTTTAATTAAACCATCTGCAATATGTGAAAATTTTCACACACACACGCACTTAGTAGTTTAAACAGATATACAACAACTTAATATACAACTAGGCAGGAAGCACAGTCTTCTGAATTCAGAAGTCCACCATTATTTGACTCTATGACCTTGAGAAAGTACTTTATTTAATTCTGGGCTTGAATTTTCCATCTGTACCATAAGGGGTTAAACTAAATGGACTCTGTCTTAGTTCTAGTGCTGCTATAACAGAAATACCACAAGTGGGTGGCTTTAATAAACAGAAAACAGTTTAGGAAGCTAGAAGTCCAAATTCAGCGTGCCAACTCTAGGGGAAAGCTTTCTCTCTCTGTTGGCTCTGAGGGAAGGTCCTTGTCTCTTTTCAGCTTCTGTTTCCTGGTTTCTTGGAGATTTCATGTGGCATGGCATCTATCTTCCCTCATCCCTGCTTGCTTGCTCAATCTGCTCTTTTATATCTCAAAAGAGATTAAATTAAGACACTCCTTACACTAATACTGCTTCATTAACATAACAAAGTAAACATATTCCCGAATGGGATTATAACCACAGGTATAGGGGCTAGGATTTACAACACATATTTTTGGGGGACACAATTCAATCCTTAACAGTCTCCAAAGACCTTTTCAGCTCTAACCTGTTTGGGCTTCTTTTGGCTGTGTGGGAGACAGGAACAGAGCCCCAAAGCTTCCTTTGGCTTTGTCTGCTTAACAAAACCAGCCTCTTTCCCAATACAAGCTCAAAGTGTTCCTTCTGATTTCCAATCATCAGCAACCCCAGAGAGATGGCCTCAGTAAGCAGCAGGATGGAACTGTGCATGGTATAAGCCTCCTTTCTGAGCAGAGTTCTGTGTTCTCCAGGAAATGAGGGCAATGTGAGAGCCATCTACAGGTGGGGTTTAAGAAGGAGAAAGAACCTAAAACTTCTATTTCTATGTTTAAGATATATGTTGCTTCTTGCTGAGCCATGGCTGTCCGATCAAACTGGCTAAGCCAGTAGACCAAAGTGCTTCAAAACGTCACTCTTTGTGTTCACCAGGTATGGGGAGGTGATATCAGAGAGCAAGCCATGCCTACCTCTCAGAGGAGAGTTGGGGCCACTCAGGGAAATCACATTATTATTACTCCCTACTCTTGTAAGTCTTCTGTCAGGCTAAACCCTTCAAGGAAGCAACTCCTGGATCCCTAGAAGCAGAATGTGCTAGTTTCAGATCTCAACATTACTTCAATGGCTTTACAGGAAAGAGATGGCTCAGAAAGATGTGCACCCTCACTTTCGAAGATAGTGACTGTGTGTGATAAATATATATACTCACACACAGTACACCAACCTCAAAACTAAAGGGCTAGATCACCATCTTGTAAAATATTTAAACCACCTATATGTCTTCCTTGCCCATTTCAGCTGGTGTACAGCCTAAGGGAAGATGAGAATAAGAGATGTAGAAAATAGATCTAAAATTCAACGTAGATTTCCAAATCTTATCAGTCTGCAAGAGAATTAAGGAGTACTTTACCCACAAAGGCACACAAGGCTATTACTGCCACCACCAGACTTAGCTGTGCTTAAACTCAATAATTGCTTTTATATTTAATTCTTCCTTCAATCAGGACTTTCAACAGACCCATCATCAGTGTGATAGACAACTCGAGAAACCCTGGATCTAGCCTGAAGTTCATGGCTTTGAAACTAAAGGGGTTTTCTGCAGAGGCTGTTTCTTAGGGCAGAGTCTTGTTTTCATCTTTGTATTTAGATAATTCTCATAAAGAGCAAAGTGGACATTTGGGCCTAGCTATGATAATTTTCTTATGAGATATTTTTGGTTACTTTATTCCCAGTACATTTTCTGTCAGCACAGAAGCTCCAATTAGATGATGATAACAGTATAGACTTTTATTTTTATATTTTTTCCTATAGAGAAACAAAATTATGGTTATTTCTTCTATTAACATACCCCTAGTGACCCTAATTTGAAAGATTTAGCCTCACTGCTAGTCTGCAACAATGAAACTGTCACAGGGTAAATGCAATAAAAGTGGAAAAGAAAAATAGAGAACGATTCATGGGAGAGAAAGGTAAATAAAAGGAAGTGGAGCAAGGAAAAATGAAATATGGAAAGAAAATAGAGGAAATAAAATAGTTGAAGAAAAAATAAGGGAAGAAAAAGAAGGACTAAAGGAAAGGAGATGATAGAGAAAAAAGGGAACAATGGAGAAAGTCCTCAAATTGCACCAATGCTTTTCAATTTTGTTGATGAGTGATACAGTAGACCTAAGAAAATTTGTTGCTGAGTGTGGATTCCAGTTGCTATCTGTGTGTAGAAGGGAGATTCACACAAAGGCCTTAATGAAGGTCTGACTCTCCCTCACAATGAGTCCATTGACTCATTCTCAACCCAGCTTTAGGCTCTTATTAGAATAGAGAGCTAATTATCTCAGTCTGTGATGGTTTCAGAGTTGTCAACAAAATTTGCTTCTGACCTCCTATGGAATTAAATGCAAAGTAGCCCTTTTTCCATTTACCTCACCGGCCAGCAGCACATGAACACACACACACACACACACACACACACTCCCTCACATTGGGATTTGGCTGGTTCCAAAGAAAAATGAACTCTCAATAACAAGTAAAAGAACATTATATGTTGATTTAAAAAATCAGCCAATCAAGAAGATATAACAATTATAAACATATATGCCTCTAACAACAGGGCCCCAAAATATATAAGGCAAAAATTGAAAGAACCGAAGGGAGAAGTAGAAAACTCTACAATAATAGCTGGATACTTCAATATCCCACTTTCAATAAGGGATAGAACAACTAGACAGAAGATCACAAAGGAAACAGAGGACTTGAACAGCACTATAAACCACCTAGACCTAACTGACATATACAGAACACACCACACAACAACAGAAGACACATCCCTCTCAAGTACACGTGGAACATTCTCCAGGATAGACCATAGGTCACAAAACAAGTTTTAATAAATGCGAAAGTATTGAAATAATGCAAAGTATGCACTCCAACTACGGTGGAATGAAACAAGAAATCAATAACAGAAAGAAAACAGGAAAATTCACAGATATGTGGAAATTAAACAACATACCCTTAAACAACCAATATATCAAAAAAGAAATCACAAGGGAAATAGAAAAATACTTTGAGAAGAATGAAAATGAAAACATGACATACCAAAACTTATGGGATGCAATGAAAGCAGTGATCAAAGGGAAATTTATAGTTGTAAATGCCTACAGTAAAAAAGAAGAAACATCTCAAATAACCTAACTATACAACCTTAATAAAGTAGAAAAAAAGCTAGCAGAAGGAATAATAGAGATTAGAGATATGTGAAATAGAGAATATCAAAACAATAGAGAGAATCGGTGAAACCACAAACTGGTTCTTCAAAAATATCAACAAAATTAGCAATCTCTTAGCTAGACTGATTAAGAAAAAAACAGAAAATTATAGAACAAAACTCTAATTCTTAAAAAACAAAAACAAAAAACCAGACTTACTGGACCAGTGCAGACTACAGGAACCCCCAAGACTATCACCCTGAAATATCCTTTAAATTTTGAACTGAAACTACTCCTGGAGGTCACCTTTCAGCTAAATAACAGACTGGCTCATAAAATACACATTATCACGCATGAGTACTGTGATCCTCTTTTTTTTTTTTTTAAATCATCTATATGATATCAAATGGTCAACATTTACCCTAAAGCAAAGATGAGAAGGTCAGAGGTGGGGAGGAGGCAGGAAAACTGGATTAACGGAAGCAGAACACCCAGAACGGAAATAATGGGAATGTTGACACAATGTGAAAAATGTAACCAATGTCATTGAACAATATGTATAGAAGTTATTAAATGGGGACTTAATTTGCTATGTAAAAGCTCACCAAAAACTCAATAAAATACTTTAAAAAATAGAGAAAACTAAAGTTACTCAAATCAAAAATGAAAGTGGGATATTACTACTGACCTTACAGAAATGAAAAGGACTATAAGAGAATACTATGAATAATTGTACCCCAACAAATTAGATAACTTAGATGAAATGGAAAATTCCTAGAAATGCAAAAACTACCAAAACTGACTAAAGATGAAATAGAAAATATGAATAGATCTAAAGAGATTGAGTCAGTATCAAAAACCTCCTAAAAGCTCAGGATCAGATGGCTTCACTGGTAAATTCCACCAAACATTTAAAGAATTAGCATCAATACTTTTCAAACTCTTCCAAAAAGTAAGAGGAAACATTTCCTAACACATTTTATGAGGCCAAAATTACCGTGGTACCAAAGCCAGATAAACATATCACAAGAAAAGAAAACTATACACCAATATCCCTTATGAATATAGTTGCAAAAACCCTCAACAAAATACTAGGAAGCCAAGTCCAGCAACATATTAAGATGATCATACACCATGACCAAGTAGGATTTATCTCAGGAAATCAAGGGTGGCTCAAAATACAAAAATCAACCAATGTAATAGATCACATTAATAGAATAAAGGAAAACAACCACATAATCTTTTTTTTTTATTTTAAAATTTAATGTTTTAGGTGAAAGTGTACAGCGCAAACTAGTTTTTCATTCAAAAATTTTAAACACACATTGTTCTGTGACATTAGTTGCAGTCCCTCAATGTGTCAGCACGCTCCCCCTTTCCCTTTCCACCCTGGCTTCTCTGCATCCATTCGTCCAGTTTTCTTGTCCCTGCCTGCCTTCTTGTCTTTGCTTTTGGCAGGCGTTGCCCAGTTGGTCTCATATACTTGACTGAACTAAGAAGCCCGCTCCTCATGTGTGTTATTGTTTGTATTATAGGCCTGTCTAATCTTTCGTCATATCTTTTGTCAGATATGTCGTAGCCAAAATTTTTTTCCCAGCCCGTAGGTTCTCTTTTTACTCTTTTGGTTAAGTCTTTTGATGAACATAGTGTTTACTTTTCAGAAGCTCCCAGTTATCTAGTTTACCTGCTGGAATTTGTACATTGTTAGTTATGGTTTGTGTTGTATTTATGCCATGTATTAGGGCCCCTAGTGTTGTCCCTATTTTTTCTTCCTTGATCTTTATTGTTTTAGGTTTTATATTTAGGTCTTTGATCCATTTTCAGTTGGTTTTGTGTATGGTGTGAGCACATGATAATTTTAACTGATGCAAAAAAATCATGTGACAAAAGTCAAAAGAATTTCATGACAAAAACATTAAGAAAAAACCTGGAACTTCCTAACTTGATAAAGCACATTTAGGAAAATTCCACACCTAACATCATACTCCATGATGAAAGAGTGAAATTTTTCCTGCCAATATCAGGAACAAAACAAGGATGCACACTTTCAGCACTTTTATTCAACATTGTACTGGAAGTTTTAGCCTGAACAATTAGGCAAAAAATGAAGTAAAAGACATCTAAATTGAAAAGGAAGAAGTAAAACAATGTGTATTTGCAGAAGACATGATCTTGTATGTAGAAAAGTCTAAGGAATACACACAAAAAATTATTAGAGCTAAAAGCTAAATTCAGCAAAGTTGCAGGATACAAGATCAATACACAAAAATTAATCTTAAAGGGAAATTAAAAAGAATTCCATTTACAATAGCATCAAAATGAATACAATACTTAGGGATAAATTTAACCGAAGAGGTGTAAGACTTGTACACGGAAAACTACGAAACACTGCTCAAAGAAATTAAAGACCCAAATAAATGGAAAGTCACTCTATGTTCATGGGTGGGAAGATTTACTGTTACCATTGTTATGATGGCAATACTCCCTAAAGTGATCTGCGGATTCAATGCAATCTCTATCAAAATCCCAATGGCCATTTTGTATAAACGGAAAAGCTGATTCCAAAATTCATACGGAATTGCAAGGGATTCCTAATAGCCAAAACAATCTTGAAAAAGAATAACAAAATTGAGACACCTATACTTCCTGATTTCAAAACTTATTACAAAGCTACAATAATAAAAATAGTGTGCTTCTGGTATAAGGATAGACATATAGATTAATGGAATAAAGTTGAGAGCCCAAAAATAAGCATAATACATAATACGTAAAAACATAATATATAATAAAAGTAATACATCTATGGTCAATTGATTGTTGACAAGGATGCCAAGGCCATTCAATGGGGGAAAGAACAGTCTTTTCAAGAAATGGTGCTGGAACAAACAACTGAATAGCTACATGCAAAAAATGATGTTGTACCCTTACCTCACATCATATACAAAAATTACCTCAAAATGGATCAAAGACCTAATTTTAAGGGTTAAAACTATAAAACTCTTGGAAGAAAATACGAGTAAATCTTCAGGTCCTTGGATCTGGCAATGGTTTCTTAGACATGACACCAAAAAGCACAAGGAAAAAAAAAAGAAGAAAATAGATAAATTGGATTTCATCAAAGTCAAAAACTTTTCTTGCATTAAGACATTATCAAAAAGGTGAAAAGACAACTTACAGAATGGGAGAAGATATTTGCATATCATTTATTTGATAAAGGTCTAGTATCAATAACATATAAAGAACTCTTACTACTCAACAAAAGACGACTCAATTTAAAAATAAGCAAAGGACTTGAACAGATACTTCTCCAGAGAAATACAAATGGACAACAAGAACATGAAAAGATGCTCAACATCATTAATCAGTGACCCGTCACCCGTTGCTGTCGAGTCAATTCCGACTCGTAGTGACCCTAAAGGACAGAGTAAAACTGCCCAGTAGGGTTTCCAAGGAGTGGCTCATAGATTCAAACTGCCGACCTTTTGGTTAGCAACTATAGCTCTTAACCACTGCACCACCAGGGCTCCATATTAATCAGTAGGGAAATGCAAATCAAAACCACAATGAGATACTACTTCATACCCACTAGAATGGCTATGTTTAAAAAAAAAAACT
Organism: Trichechus manatus latirostris; assembly: GCF_000243295.1. Taxonomy (NCBI): domain Eukaryota; kingdom Metazoa; phylum Chordata; class Mammalia; order Sirenia; family Trichechidae; genus Trichechus; species Trichechus manatus. The sequence continues at coordinate 12,565,585 of NW_004444006.1, forward strand.
AAAAATAACAAGTGTTGGCAAGAATGTGGAGAAACTGGAACCCTCATACATTACTGGTGGGAATTTAAAATGGTACAGTCACTGTGGAAAACAGTTTGGCGATTCCTCAAAGTTAATCATGGAATTTCCATATGACCCAGCAACTCCAGTCCTAGGTATATACCCCAAAAAACTGAAAGCAGGAATGCAAACAGATACTTGTACACGAATGTTCATAGCAACAATATTCACAATAGCCTAAAGGCGGAAATAACCCAAATGTCCATCAATTGATCAATGGGTAAACAAAATGTGGTACATTCATACAGCAATTAAAAGGAATGAAGTGCTCATACATGCTACAACATGGATGAACCTCAAAACCTTATGTTAAGTGAAAGAAAGCAGACACAAAAGGCCACATATTGTATGATGCCATTAATATAAAATATCCAGAATAGGCAAATCCATAGAGACAGAAAACAGATTAGTGGCTGCCAAGGGCTGGGGGAGAGGGAAATAAGGAGTGACTGCTTAATGAGTAGGAGGTTTCCTTTTGGGGTGATGAGAATGTTCTAGAACTAGATAGTGGTGGTGGTTGCACAACACTGTGAATGTACTGATTGTCACTCAACTGTACACTTTAAAATGGTGGCTTTCTGTGTTATGTGAATTTTATCTCAATCAAAAAAGAAAAAAAAGAGTAAAAGATTCAGCTTTCATAATTTCACAACTTACTGAACTTCGAGGGAGAGTTTGGAACAAAACTCCCTCTGCTTATATTGCTTAACAAACTCAAGTGATTAGGCAAACGTTTACATATAAAATGTGTAGAAAGAGCCCTGAACTAGGAGTGAGGAGGAACCCAAATTCCAATCCCAGCTTTTCACTAATATGCATGTGACCTTGGGAAACTCCCTTCTTTCTGGGTCTCAGTTTCTCCATCTGTACAATGATGGTGTACTGGGGGAGGGGCTTAATGATCTTTAAGGACCCTTCTATCCTGAAAAGTGTAAGTGAAACCTCTGTTCATTGAAAGCAATGCCTTTAAGCGCTCTGAGAACTTTCACGATTGTAAGTCTACTATTAGCTTTTACATATGGAATTTCAAAGCTCTGTCACATTTAAGCAAGGATGTTCCCTTCATTTTACAATAGAAATGGAATTGAGCTTTTTTGTTGTTGTTGGATTCAGTTTCTGCCTTTAAAACAAAACAAAACAAAAACTCAATACTTCCCTCTCACACCCAGATTGTTATTTTTACTAGGAATAAAATACAAAAACCAAAAGTCGTAATGAAATTAAAACTGCAGGACCGTTTCCTGCGCCTAGATGAAGGTAAAGGCAAATGTCCATTCAGGGTGTGTAAGTTGGAATATGCGAAGCATGGGACCCTGTCAAGCCAGAGCAGTGCATTCACAGGAAACTTAAACAGAAAATCGCCCCCAAAATCAGGAAGCTGTATTTGTATTGTGTTTCTTTCCTCATTTATGAAAGCCTCAGAGGAGTTGATCACTCCCAGAATTCCAAAATTTGGCTTAATAGCCTAACATACCCAATCAAGAATTTTGGGCCAACGTTGGATCAGAGAATACTAAGCAGAGATTTTAGTTCAGTAGCCTCGTTTAATAGATGGAGAAACTGAGTCATATGACATGCTGGAGCTTGAATCCAGGTTTCCTGATGCCAAAATACACTGTTCTTTCTTGTGTACTACAATACACACTGCCTTTGAAATCACCCCCACCATGCCCCAATACCCATATCCACATTGCCTACGTTTCAAGACTTTCCAATATCAGTATCACTTGCATCTTGTGCAGTTTTTAGCACACAGTAGGTGCTCATCATTTCGCTGAATGATGAAGGTTTTTGGTTTATTTTATGCGAAGGAGCAGAAATGAGAAAGCTGGGTAATAAACAGTGGAATCCAGGTAACTCAAAGTCAGTTTTTGGAAGAATTGGATTTTAAACAGGATCACAAAATAAGTCTATGAGAGTACGATTCATCAACAGGAAGAAAAGAATATATATCAACATGGCTTTGGTATTTTTGAAAATAAGAAAATTTCTCTTCTCTAGACAGAGTAAGATAATGATTGCAAGTTATAAATTCAATCATCCTTGTACTACTTCAAAGCTTCAATCTTCTGTGATTAGAATGTTTTAGAAAATTACAATTACAGAAAGCTTGTCTCAAGGATAAGAAGCCTTTTATTTTAATTTTTAATAAATGCTAGACTTCAAGGATAAAAAAGGGAGAGATGTGGGGGTAGGGGCTCCCTACTGAGTTTACCATAAATAACACACAACATTAGAATGTACATTGTTGTTCCATTTTCATCTTGTGCCATTTGTGTAGCACTAACTTTAAAAGCTATACAAAATGGTCTACCATAGGCATGGTAGAAACAAATCAAAATAAAACTAACATAAGCTCTAGTTTTGGGGAGTGTGGTACAATGAAAAGAACATTAAGAGACATGGATTCTAGTCTTAGCTTTGACCCTACATTATTTTTTGTTAACTAATATTTTATTGTGTTTAAGGTGAAAGTTACACAGCAAATTAGGTTCCCATTTAACAATTTCTACACAAATTATTCAGTGATATTGGCTACATTTTCGCAATGTATCATTATTCTCATTCATTCCATTCTGGTTGTACCATTGCCAGTACCCTAGTTTCCCTGCCCCCTTATCTTCTCATCTTTGCTTTAGGGTAATCTTTGACTAGTTGGTCTCCTATAGATTATTTTTCTTAAAGAAGCTCATTACTTATGGGTGATAGTCTTTATTTTATAAGCCAATATGTTGTTAGCTAAAAGGTGACTTTAAGGGATAATTTTGGTTTAAGGTTAAAAGCGTATCTCAGGGAGGTAGTCTTGAGGATAGCCTCTAGCCTCAACCAGTCCAGTAAGTCTGGACTTTTTACTTCTGTTTTGAATTCTGTTCCACATTTCTCTCCCATTCTATAAGAATCCATCTATTACAGCCCTGATGAGACTGGTTGATAGTGGCAGCTAGGCAGTATATAGTTCTTCTGGTCTCAGGGTAGATGAGGTCATGGTTCGTGTTGACTATTACTCATGTAGACTACTTTCTTCTCTGAGTCTTTGGTTTCCTTCTTTCTCTTTTGTTCCAGATGAGTAAAGACCAATAGTTGTATCTCAGATGGCCACTCGCAAGCTTTTAAGACCCCAGACACTACTCACCACATTGGGATGTAGAACCTACACTTTATAAACTATGCCAGTTACCTAAGTTGTCCCACGAGACTATGGTCCTAAGTCTTCAAACCCAGAAAACAAATCTCACGAGGTGTTTGGTTAGGTCTAAGAAGTATACATACCAGTGTCCTCTATGTGGTTGATTATAAATATGGACATACATTCATACATATACATACTGGTATGTACATATGCCTATAGATACTTTTATCTATGCATGTATATGTACCAACATATTCATACTCATATGCCTATATACACATCTGGGTAACCACACACATATTTTTTGGTTGTTGTTGGTATTGTTGCAAAATTATATTTGTCATATCCTTTACCAAAGACATCTTTTTCTCTTTGTACTTCTTAGTGACATCATTTACCTTGGTCAAGCTGTGTGCATTTTATCCACATTCAATGCTACCTTTCCTATCACAAAAAATAACAAGTGTCTACTATCTCAATAGTGCTTTCTCTTCCCCTCCTCCATCTCTGGTAACCACCAATAAGCATAGATCTCTGATATATCTATTCTTGTCTTCTTATAAAAGTGTAATCAAACAATATTTGTCTTTTTGTGACTGACTTATTTCACTCAGCATAATGTCCTCCAGATTTATCCATGTTATAAAATGTTTCAAGGACTCATTATTATTCTTTATAGTTGCCTAGCATTCCATTGTGTGGAGCCCTGGTGGCTCAGTAGTTAAGAGCTATGGCTGCTAACCAAAAAGTTGGCAGTTTGAATCCATCGGGCAGTTCTACTCTGTCCTATAGGGTTGCTATGAGTCGGAATAGACTCGACGGCAAGGGGTTTGTTTTGTTTTTTTATTCCATTGTGTGTATGTACCACATTTTGTTTATCCATTCATCGTTGATGGGCACTTAGGTTGTTTCCATGTTTTTGCTACTGTGAGTAATGCAGCAATGAACAAAGGTGTACGTATGTCTATTCATGTCACTGCTATTATACCTCTAGGGTACATACCTAGGAGTGGAATGGCTGGATAGTAAGGTATTTCTATTTCTAGCTTTTTGAGAAAGCATCATACCATTTTCCATAGTGGTTGTACCATTTTTTACATTCCCACTAGCAGTGGATATGGGTCCCAATCTCCTCACAACCTGATATTTGTTGTTTTCTGTTATTTTTATCAGTGTCCTTTTTTTCAGAGGTGAGATGGTATCTCATTGTAGTTTTGATTTGCATCTTTCTAATGGTTACTGATAGTGAGCATCTTTTCATGTGTTTGTTGGCCGTTAGAATGTCCTCTTTGGTGAAGTGTCTGTTCATGTTCTTTGCTCACTTTCTAATTGGATTGTTTGCCTTTTTGTTGTTGAGTTGTTGAAGTTTTCTATATATTTTAGAAATTAGACCCTTATCAGGTATGTCTTTCCCAAACATTGTTTCCTAGTCTGTAAGTTCTCTTTTTACTCTTTTGATAAAAGTCTTTTGATGAGCATAAGTATTTAATTTTTAGGAGGTCCCAGTTATCTAATTGGTCTTCTGTTGTTTGTGCATTTGTTATTGTGTTTGATAACCTATTTTTGAAAAAAATTAGGTCCCATAGTTTTGTCCCTAAATCTTCTTCCAAGAACTTTATAGTTTTAGCTTAAACATTTAGGTCCTTGATCCATTTTGAGTTAGTTTTTATGTATGGGGTGATGTATGGATCCTGTTTTATTTTTCTGCAAACGGACATCCAGTTTTGCCAGCACCATTTGTTAACAAGACTGTTTCTTCCCCGTTGAATGGACTTTGACCCCTTGTCAAAAATCAGCTTCCCACAGATGGATGGATTTACTTACAGGCTCTCAATTCTATTCCATTGATCTATGTGTCTGCCATTGACCCAGTACCAGGCCATTTCGATTACTGTGGCTGTACAGTATATTTTTAAATTGGAAAGTATGACACCTCCTACTTTGTTCTTCTTCTTCAATACTGCTTTGTCTTTTACCTTTCCATATAAAGTTGCTGATTAATTTTTCCATTTCAGTAAAGAATGTTGTTAGAATTTGGATTGAGATTTCATTTTATCTATAGATTGCTTTGGGTAGTACTGGCATTTTTGCAATGCTAAGTCTTCCAAGCCATAAGCATGGCATGATTCTTCCATTTATGTAGGTCTCTTTTAGTTTCTTTTAGTAGTTTTTTATAGTTTTCTTTGTACAGGCCTTTTATATCCCTGGTTAGGTTTATTCCTAGGTATTTTATCATTTTGGGGGCTACTGTAAATGGTATTGTTTTCTTATTTTCCTTTTCAGAGTTCTTCTTGTTAGTGTAAAGGAACACAACTGATTTTTTTTGTGTTGATCTTGTACCCCACCACTTTGCTGAATCCTTCTATTAGATCCAGTACCTTTCTTGTGGAATCTCTGGGATTTTCTACGTATAGGATCATGTCATCTGCAAATAAAAATAGTTTTACTTCTTCATTTCCAATTTGGATACCTTTTCTTTCTCTTTCTTGTGTTATTGCTCTGGCTTGGACTTCTAGTACAATATTGAATAAATGTGGGGATAATGGGCATCCTTGTCTCATTCCAATATCAAGGGGAAAGCTCTCAATCTTTCTCCATTGAAAATCATGTTGGCTGTTGGTTTTGCACATATGTTTTAATTATACTGAGGAACGTCTCTTCTATTCCTATTTTGTTGAGAGTTTTTATCAGGAAACAGTGTTGTATTTTGTCAAATGAATTTTCTGCATCAATTGAGATGATCATGTGATTCTTTTCCTTTGTTTTATTTATGTGGTGAATTACAATTGATTTTCTAATGTTGAACCACCCTTTCATTCCTGGTATGAATCCCACTTGATCGTAGTGTATGATTTTTTAATATGTTGTTGAATTCTGTTTGGTAGAATTTTCACATCTATATTCATGAGGGATATTGGTCTGTAATTGTCTTTTTTTGTGATGTCTTTACCTGGATTTGGTATCAGGGCTTCACAGAATGAATTAGGAAGTATTTTTTCCTGTTCTGTATTTTGGAAGAGTTTGAGTAGAACTGGTATCAACTCTTCTCTGAATGCTTGTAAAATTCTCCAGTGAAGCCATCTAGGTTGAGACTCTTTTTTGCTGGAAGCCTTTTGATGACATCTTCAATCTCTTCTTTTGTTAGAGGCTTGTTTAGATTTTCCACCTTTATTTGTGTTAGTTTATGTAGGTAGTGTGTTTCTAGAAATTTGTCCATTTCTTGTAGGTTTTCAAATTTGTTGGAGTACAGTTTTTCATAGTATTCTCTTATGATCACCTTTATCTCAGTTGGATCTGTTGTAATGCCTCAATTTCATTTATTTTGGTTATTTGCATCTTCTCACTTTTTTCCTTTGTCAATTTGGCCAGTGGTTTGTTAATTTTGTAGATCCTTTCAGAGAACCAATTTCTAGTCTTTTTGATTCTTTATATTCTTTCTCTTGTTTTTCTATTTTCTATTTCATTTATTTCTCCTCTGATCTTTATTATTTCCTTTCTTGTGGTAGCTTTGGTCTTCTTTTGCTCTTCTTTTTCTATTTGTTCAAGCTGTCAGGTTAACTTATTGATTTGGACCTTTTTTTTTTAATGTATGCATTTATTGCTATAAATTTCCCCAAAAGCACTGCTTTTGCTACATCCCCAAAATTTCGGTATGTTGTGTTTTCATTCTTGTTTGACTATAAGTATCTTTTTATTTCACTTTTGATTTCTTGTATGACCCAACAGTTTTTTTTAATAATGTGTTATTTAGTTTCCATGTATTTAATTTATTTTCTCTTATTCTTCCTGTTACTTATTTCTAGTTTTGTACCGTTATGGTCAGAGAAGATGCTTCATATAATTTCACTCTTTTTAAATTTATTGATGCTTGCTTTGTGGTATGAAATATGGTCTATTCTGGAGAATGTTCCATGTGTGTTGGAGAAGAATGTGTACTGTGCTGCTGTTGGGTTGTGTGTTCTATATATGTCTGTGAGGTCCAGTTGGTTAATAGTGTTATTCAGATCTTCTGTATCTTTATTGATTTTCTTTCTAGTTCTGTCCATTGTTGAAAGTAGTGGGTTAAAATTTCCCACTATTTATTGTAGGTCTGTCTGTTTTTCTCTTCAATTCTGTTAGAGTTTGTTTTATAAATTTTGGGCTTCTGGCATTGGATGCATAAATATTTATAACTGTTATGTCTTCTTGGTGATGACCTTACATTATTATGTCACCTTAGGCAATCCATTCCCTCTCTAGGCCTCAATCTTCTCATGTGTAGAATGGTCCTAACAACTTCTAAAGGTTGTTGTGAAGATCAAATGAAATAACAGAAATTGATAACTGCTCTACAAATTGAAAATGATATAATGGCTAAACAGAGAGCAGCCTCATTTGCTTCTTCCAAAGCTCAATTACCAAACTGAAATTAAAGGAGTGTAATATGAGATCCAAGGACTAATTAGAATACCTACTATTTATCGAGCACCTACAACATGCCAGGCATTAAACCTTATATACATTATCTCATTTAATATTTACAATGTTTAATGCTAACAACTATGCAAGGGACATTATTATTATCCTTATTCTACAAAGGAGAAAAGTGAGGCACTGGGAAGAAGCAGCAACATAGCTACGGTACTATTGTAAGTAGGTAAGAGACACAGGAATTCAGAGTCAGGTTTGTTTAGACTTGAAGCTACACTCTTCTACCCCATTCAGTCTAGATCACAAGAAGACTTTTTCCAACTGTCTATATATACAGTAAAATTTAGATCTCCTTATCCTGGCATTCAAGGTCTTCCAAATAAGGCCTTCATTGTTTACCTTTCCAATATCATGTCCAAATATGACTTCCTCTTTCTTCTTCCCTTCCCTTCCACATAACATCTGCAGGCCACATACCATGGGATTGGCTCTTTCCCATAAGAAGAGTATAAGAAAGCATCTTACTTTGAAGCAAAAGCTATCTCCATTTCAAGGTCTCATTGTTGATGGCACTCCTTTATGTCTGGCATTAAAACTGCAATTCAAATATTTAGCATAATCTTACAGACAAATCCAAACTCCTCACCAGCTTAAGGTATTTACTTGTAGCTCTATTCCTTAGCCAGTAGCAGCTGTCACACAGTCTGGACTGAGAAGACTATCAGTCAGGGATAAGACTGAGTTCATATGCTGTCACCAAGAGAGTCATCAATGTTTCTAAGCAAGGCTGGATGATGTTACCCAGCCATTTCTCTGAGCCTGTAGGCTAGTTAGAGTCTTCCTACCCACCCTCCAAACTTTGAGAGGAGACCAGTTGCATCATACAGCTAGTTTCCCACTTTCTTGGCTCCCCACTTCACAGTAATAGGATTCCCTTGTTCCCCAGAGGGTCTCAGAATGCTACATTCCTGGATGATGTAAGACTAAAGCCTCTGTGCTCTGAACAACAATATTTAAGGAAGGGGATGGGTGAATATGATAAATTCCCATCTGAATGTAAGAGCAGGAAAACTGTAGCTTCAAAGAGAACATATATGTGGTTCAACTAATCCTTCCCCCTCCAACTAGATATTTAAATTGTAATTTGCTGAAAAATATGCTATTATTTAGTGAAAATTAGATAGAAAGAAGAATTGGACCCTTAGAGTAATTAGGAGCTAGCATTTCATGCTATCAGTATTTCTAGCATTCAACCTCAGTAAATGTTAACTAACACATCTCAAAAGCTATTTCACTATTAATCACTAGCAATTAGGGAGCCCTGGTGACGAAGTGGTTAAACTGAAAGGTTGGCAGTTGAAACCCACCAGCCACTCCATGGGAGAAAGATATGGCAGTTTGCTTCCATAAAGATGTGCAGCCCCGGCAACACTATGAGGCAGTTCTACTCTGTCCTATAGGGTCACTTAAGAGTTGGAATCGACTCCATGACAATGGGAATCACTAGCAATAATTCATATAGTACATACAAATTATAAATCAGATCCAAACACTGCATAAACTTAGTTAAAATTATACATATACAAACATGCGTCCTCCACCCCAAATTAATATATAGCTTCCCTAGCTTGTTAGCTTATTTTTAAAAATGTATTTAAGCTTTTTTTTATTGTTGTAGTTTAAGTGAAAGTTTACAATTCAAGTTAGTCTCTCATAAAAATTTTATACATACATTGTTATATGACCCTAATTGCTCTCCCTATACTATGACAGCATACTCCTACTTTCCACTTCTGATTTCCCATGTCCATTCAGCCAGCTCCTGACCTTCTCTGCCTTCTCATCTCACCTCTGGACAGAAGCTGCCCATTTAGTCTCATGTATCTACTTGAGCTAAGAAGCACTCTTCACGAGCATCATTTTATGTCCCATAGTCCGGTCTAATCATTGTCTGAAGAGTTGGCCTCGGGAAGAATGCTTTTAGTTCTGGGTTGACAGAGAGTCCGGGGGCCATGCTTTCTGGGGTTCCTCCAGTCTCAGTCAAACCATTAAGTCTGGTCTTTTTACTAGAATTTGAGTTCTGCACCCCACTTTTCTCCTGCTCCATCAGGGACTCTCTGCTGTGTTCCCTGTCAAGGCAGTCATTGGTGGTAGCCAGGCACCACCTAGTTCTTCTGGTCTCTGGATGATGCAGTCTCTGGTTTATGTGGCCCTTTCTGTCTCTTGGGCTAATACTTTCCTTGTGTCTTTGGTGTTCTTCATTCTCCTTTACTCCAGGTGGGTTAGGACCAATTGATGCATCTTAGATGGCCATTTGCTAACTTTTAAGACCCCAGACGGCCACTAACCACAGTAGTATGCAGAACATTTTCTTAATAAACTTTGTTATGCCAATTGACCTAGATGTCCCCTGAAACCATGGTTCCCAGAACCCCGCCCCTGCTACTCTGTCCCTCGAAGTGTCTGATTGTATTCAGGAAACTTCTTAGCTTTGGATTAGTCCAGCTGTGCTGACTTCCCCTGTAGTGTGTGCTGTCCTTCCCATCACCTAATTCTTATCTACTATCTAGCTAGTGAGTAACCTTCACACTCCCTCCCCACCCTCGTAACCAACAAAGAATGTTTTCTTCTGTGTTTAAACCTTTTCTTGAGTTGTTATAACAGTGGTCTTATACAATATTTGTCCTTCTGTGACTTACTAAATTCACTCAGCATAATGTCCTCCAGATTCCTCCATGTTATACGATGATTCACAGATTCATCATTGTTCTTTATTGTTGTGTAGTATTCCACTGTGTGAATATACCATAATTTGTTTATCCATTCATCCGCTGATGGGCACCTAGATTGTTTCCATCTTTTTGCTATCGTGAACAGTGCTGCAATGAACATGAGTGTGCATATATCTGTTCGTGTGGCAGTTCTTAAATTTGTCTAGGATATATTCCAAGGAGCGGGATTGCTGGATGGTATGGTACTTCTATTTCTAGCTTTTAAAGGAAGTGCCAAATCGATTTCCAAAGTGGTGGTATATTTTACTTTCTCACCAATAGTGTATAAGTGTTCCAGTCTCTCCACAACCTCTCCAACATTTATTATTTTGTGTTTTTTGGATTAATGCTAGCCTTGCTGGAGTGAGATGGTATCTCATTGTAGTTTTGATTTGCATTTCTCTAATGGCTAATGATCGTGAGCATTTATTCATGTGTCTGTTAGCCACTTGAATGTCTTCTTTGGTGAAGTGCCTGTTCATATCCTTTGCCCATTTTTTAATTGGGTTATTTGTCTTTTTTGTTCTTGAGGTTTTGCAGTATCTTGTAGATTTTAGAGATTAGATGCTGATCGGATTTGTCGTAGCCAAAAATTTTTTCCCAGTCTGTAGGTTGTCTTTTGACACTTTCGGTGAAGTCTTTTGATGACCATAAGTGTTTGATTTTTAGGAACTCCCAGTTATCTAATTTCTCTTCTGGTGTTTGCGCATTGTTACTTATGGGTTGTATTCTGTCGATGCCATGTATTAGGGCTCCTAGCATTGTCCCTATTTTTTCTTCCATGATCTTTATAGTTTTCGATGTTATATTTACTTCTTTGATCCATTTTGAGTTAGTTTTTGTGCACGGTGTGAGGTATGGGGGGGTCTTGTTTCAGTTTTTTGCAGATGAATATCCAGTTATGCGAGCACCATTTGTTAAAGAGACTGTCTTTTCCCCAATTAACGGACTTTGGGCCTCTGTCAAATATCAGCTGCTCATAGGTGGATGAATTAGCGTCTGGATTCTCAATTCTGTTCCATTGATCTATGTATCTGTTGTACCTGTACCAGGCTGTTTTGACTACCGTGGCAGTATAATACGTTCTAAAATCAGGTAGCGTGAGGCCTCCCACATTGTTCTTCTTCTTAAGTAATGCTTTACTTGTCCGGGGCCTCTTGCCTTTCCATATGAAGTTGGTGCTTTGTTTCTCCATCTCATTAAAAAAAATGCCTTTGGAATTTGGATTGGGACTGCATTGTATCTGTAGATTGCTTTGGGTAGAACTGACATTTTCACAATGTTGAGTCTTCCTATCCATGCGCAAGGTGTGTTTTTCCACTTTTGCAGGTCTCTTTTGGTTTCTTGCAGTAGTGTCTTGTAGTTTTCATTGTATAGGTCTTTTACATCTCTGGTTAGATTTATTCCTAAGTATTTTATCATCTTGGGGGCTATTGTAAATGGTATTGATTAGGTGATTTCCTCTTCGAAGTTCTCTTTGTTGGTATAAAGGAATGCAACTGATTTTTGTATGTTTATCTTGTATCCTGATACTTTGCTGAAATCTTCTATTAGTTCCAGTGGTTTACTTGTGGATTCTTTGGAGTTTTCTGTGGATAAGATCATATCATCTGGAAACAGAGATACTTTTACTTCTTCCCTACCAATTTGGATGTCCTTTACTTCTTTTTCTAGCCTTATTGCTCTGGCTAGGACCTCTAGCACAATGTTGAATAAGAGTCGTGATAAAGGACATCCTTTATGGTTCCCATTCTCAAGGGGAATGCTTTCAGACTCTCTCCATTTAGGATGATTTTGGCCGTTGGCTTTGTATAAATGCCCTTAATTATGTTCAGGAAATTATCTTCTAGTTTTAGTTTGTTGAG
>NW_004444006.1:12579564-12581652 GCF_000243295.1 Trichechus manatus latirostris
TGTGTCTTTTGTAGGCAGCATATAGACGGATTGCGTTTTTTTATCTAATCTACCACTCTCTGTCTCTTTATTGGTGCTTTTAGTCCATTTACATTCAGTGTGATTATTGATAGGTATGAGTTTAGTGCTGTCATTTTGATGTCTTCTTATGTTTGTTGTTGACAGTTTCTTTGTTCCACTTAATTTTCTGTGCTGAGTCGTTTTTATTTATGTATTTTCTGGTCATCTTTTTCAGTGTTGTTGATTTTGTATTTGCTGAGTCTTTATATTTTCCTTGTTTTTTTATCTGACTTGTAGGATCATTTGTTTCCTTTGTGGTTACCTTGATACTTACTTGTTTCTAAGTTTAAACCAGTCTTTTATTTCTTTATTTTGCCTTGACTTTCTGTCTATATGAAAAATCTATGTCTACATTTATTAGTCCCTCTTTTTTGTTTTAATGTTGCCATCTTTTACATACTGACATCTCTGTTTCCCCATTTTCAGTGGTTTAGCTTTGATTTATTTTTGTGACTTCCCTATCTGGGTTGATATCTGGTTGCTCTGTCCTGTGTTCTAGTCTTTTGTTGTTATCTGATGTTATTAATTTTCTAACCAGAGGACTCCCTTTAGTATTTCTTGTAATTTTGGTTTGGTTTTTGCAGATTTCCTAAACTTCTGTTTATCTGGAAATGCCCTAATTTCACCATCATATCTAAGAGACAATTTTGCTGGCTATATAATTCTTGGCTGGCAATTTTTTCCTTCAAGGCTTTATATATGTCATCCCATTGCCTTCTTGCTTGCATGGTGTCTTAGTCATCTAGTGCTGCTCTAACAGAAATACCACAAGTGGATGGCTTTCACAAAGCGAAATTTATTTTCTCACAATCTAGTAGGCTAGAAGTCCAAATTCAGGGCGTCAGCTCCAGGGGAAGGCTTTCTCTCTCTGTTAGCTCTGGAGAAATGTCCTCATCATCATCAGTCTTCCCCTGGACTGGGAGCTTCTCTGCACAGGAACTTCGAGTCCAAAGGACGTGCTCTGCTCCTGGTGTTTCTTTCTTGGTGGTATGAGGTCTCCAACTCTCTGCTTTCTTCCCTTTCCTTTTATCTCTCAAGAGATAAAAGGTGTTACAGGGCACACCCTAGAGAAACTCCTTTACATTGTATCAGGGATGTGACCTGGGTAAGGGTGTTGTTATAATCCCACCCTAATCCTCTTTAACGTAAAATTACTATCACAAAATGGAGGGCAATCACACAATACTGAGAATCATGGCCCAGCCAAATTGATACACACATTTTTTGGGAGACATAATTCAATCCATGACACATGGTTTCTGCTGAGTAGTCCAAGCTTATTCTTATTGACTCTCCTTTGTAGATGACTTTTCGTTTCTCCCTAGCCGCTCTTAAAATTCTATCTTTGGTTTCGGCAAGTTTGATTATATCTTGGTGACTTTCTTTTGGAATCTTCCTTATGTGGGGTGCGATGAGCATCTTAGATAGATATCTTCTCATCTTTCATAATATCAGGGAAGTTTTCTGCCAACAAGTCTTCAACATTTCTTTCTGTATTTTCTGTTATCCTCCCCTGTTCTGGTACTCCAATCACTAGTAGGTTATTCCTTTTGATAGAATTCCACATAATTCTTAGGGTTTCTTCATTTTTTTAAAGTCTTTGTTATCTGGTTTTTCTCAAATAAATTGGTGTTAAGAGCTTTATCTTCAGTCTCACTAATTCTGATTTCCATTGCCTCAGTTCTGCTCCTGTGACTTTCTATTGAGTTGTCTAATTCTGAAATTTTATCATTAATCTTCTGGATTTCTGATTGCTATCTCTCTATGGATTAATGTAGCATGTTAAATTTGTCATTATGCTCTTCTCTAATCTTTTTAAGTTCCTCCATTGCAAGATCTGCATTTTGCATAATTTCCTTCCTGATGTCTTGAAGAGTTCTTTATATTAATGTTTTGTATACTGTCTCTGGTAATTCCAAGAAACTTTCTTCCTCTGGAAAATTTCTAGATTGTCTATTTTGGGAGCTTGCCGAAGCCATCATGGTGTACCTCTTTATGTGATTTGATATTGACTGTTGTCTCCGAGAT
>NW_004444006.1:12582383-12585400 GCF_000243295.1 Trichechus manatus latirostris
TAAGTCTAGACAGGGGGAAAGGCACTCAAAGTCCATGGATCCCTTATGCCTGTGCCTAGGCAAAGGAGCTGTGCCTACCCTGACTTCCTGGCTTAGGGGAGCTGGCAGATTATTTTTCCCCATTTGTTAGTTTATTCCCTCTCCAAGGCCAGGAGAATGACTCAGGGCTTGTGACGTTCTTACTTACAGCCCAGGGGATTCAGCAATTGCTGAAGCCATCCAGGACACACTGCAGAGCAGGGAGCAGGGAGGTAAATGGGAGATAGGTTTTTCTGTAAGGGAGGTATTTTTGATCCATGCTATAGGCCAGATGAGAGTACTTATCTTTCGCTGATCGAGGGTTGCTTCTCACTGGTTCTGGATGGCCAAATATACTCTCTGCTGCTGGGTCTCTTCTGATGTGGAAAACACCTTCCGAGTGCTGCTGCTTGCCTGCCTCTCTGCTCACCCCCAAGCTGATCCAGGCTGAAGGGCTCAGGCTCTCACCTGGTCAGGTCTGGCAACTCCTCACTGCTTCCAAATCATCTCTCCCTCAGTCTGATTCCTCAACTTTGCCTTTGATGTTCAGGGCTCCTAGATTGTCATATATAATCAATTCACTTGTTGTAAGAGGGACCACCAGCAGTGTCGGACTACTCTGCCATCTTGGCACTGCCTCCAATAAGCTTTTTGTGTTAGCTCCTTAAAGTAAAATAGATTTTTACCATGTTATTTAGAATCTTTAATCTTCACCGTGTTTAATATTTCATATTCTTTTGATAAATAATCATTTAAGGTATTACAACCTTTGTAAAGATGCCAAATCAGGTTCACTATCTCTTCATTCAAGAATCATGCAAGAAGCTGATCCATTAGATATTACAAAGGATAAATGATACCAAGAGGTGGAGAGGCAGGTCAAAAAAGCAGGAGTCTGGGTTGTAAGATTCAGAGGAAGGCTTAGGAGGAAAATAAATAAGGGAAATGAAAGCTGAGAGTAAAGGAAAATCAGAAGAAAGAGCATAATCTTACAGGAAGATATCTGACGAGAAAGTGAGAGAGCATTTCAAGAAAAGCTTATCATTTATCCAGTGTTACAGAAGCCCAGAAATCTGGAACGCTTGTCAAAAGTCATAAAAGTGGTAGATCCAGGACCATAAACCAAGTCTTTTGATTCCAAGTCTGATGCAACTGCAGCTTTCTCCCCTAATGTGTCTTAAACAGATGGGTCACTGGCTGGCTGAATTGGGAAAACTTGATGTAGCGAACAAAGCACAAGTCTGACTCAGTAACCCTGACTGCTTTTTAATCCCAGAGAATACTGACCTAGCTATTTAACTTCTTTATACCTTAGTTTTTCCTGCTGTCAAACAGGAAGGAATAACAAGTCCAAAATTCCCAGGGAGGATATGAGACTAAGGAAGAGAGATGAGAAAAGACTGAAAAGAGTTATTCCATTCGATTGAGATTCTTTAAGGAGCTGCAGTAATTAGATGGCACAGCTTTAATTAAACAGAAAGACAGGAAGCAAACAATTCAGAGCCTCCCTATTATTCTGCATTAAATTCAAAATTTAAACAAATTAAAAACGAAAATGAAAGGCAGATGATAGCATTACGTGCTGAAAAAAAAAAGGAGGTAAAGAATTGTCCCTAGGTCCCTCCATGAGACAAGGTACTTTTCCAAGAGCTGCCCACAGGTGCCACCAGAGACCAGAGCAATTCTATGCATTCTAAAAGTGAGGTTTGTAAAGTCTGACAAAAGGGGGAATTGAATTAGTGTTATTTTCAAGACAACAAGCGTCTTGTGAATGTATCTAGGCGAGAACATGGGCATACATGAATACACACACACACATTTTCTCTTACAACTAGGAGCTAGTAGCTACATCAGAACTAGAATTCAGGTTTCTTCACTCAGAGCTCGATCCACCAGAATATGAGCTCAACAGGAATTTTCATCTGATTAAAATGAAACATTTTCCTGATGTATCACCAGCACTCAGACCCTATAGGACAGAGTAGAACTGCCCCATAGGGTTTCCAAGGCTGTAAATCTTTACGGAAGCAGATTGCCACATCTTTCTCCCGTGGAGCAGGCGGTGGGTTCGAACTGCCAACTTTTTGGTTAGCAGCTGAGCACTTAACCATTGAGCCACCAGGGCTCAACAATTTGTTTATTAGGGATTCAATAAATAAATTAATGCTTTTAATGCACTTATTTCAGTTGTGAGGGTCAAATGAGATAAGTGCTGTGAAGAAATTTTGTTTATTGTAAATGGCAATGCACATGAAAAAGGGTCATGAAAATTATAACCATGATTATAAGCATAATTTCAGAGCTTGACAGGACCTTAGTACCATAATGTCAGTCATGGATACTGCTACTCAGAATCAGAATTTATGATTAGATTTGTCAGAAAAAAAGATTCACTGTCATCCCTGTAGCACATCGCAACACCAGTTACCACTCAAGGAACTGGTACCGCCAGGAAATTGACATGTTATTGTATTCGATCATCATAACCAGTTGCCAGGATAGGAATTATTGTCCCATTTTACAAGTAGGTAAACTCCAAGCTCAGAGAGTTTAACTGACCATCCCAACTAGAAAAGCCAAGAACTTTAATCAGTCAGATCCTCTCATTTTATAGAAAAGTATATATTTTTCTACTTTCTAGTTTGTATCCTGCATGATTTTAACACTAACTGTATCTCTGGGAACAACTCTAATAAGAACATAAAGTCATGATGCTGTTGTAAGTCAACATTCACGGTACTATTGTGGAATCCAAAGTGTCATTATAGTGGTCCACAATAGTACTATGGATTCGGACTCAAATATTCGGAAATACCGTATTCTAATTCAGCACTTAACCATGTGCCAGGTCTCATGCTATTCACTAGGGTGAACAAAATAGAAGTATGGTCCCTGTCTCTGGGGAGCTTCCAGTCTACCTAGGAATGCTGTGTCTGATGCACATGAAACAAACAATTTGACAGCACTATAAGGAAGAATATGTAATTGGCACAAACCAA
>NW_004444006.1:12589121-12607889 GCF_000243295.1 Trichechus manatus latirostris
ATAAAACAGCATGTGTGTTACTGTTACATGAGGAACTATCTGTTCTGTAAGCCTTCACCTGAAGTACAATAAAATATTAAAAAAAAAAAGATTGAATATGTAACTGATATGAATCAGTTACAGAACAACGTGAGACTGAATATATAATTGATTTCCTGCTTTTTGACTCCGTGCTGGTTCATAAATGACATCCCCTGCATTCTTGTGGTGTCATGGAGCCTCAGGAAACTTTCTATTGGCTTTAATTTCTAGATAAAGTAGGCTGAGCTCTGGGACTGGTTTGGCAATCTTCCAGTTCCTGCTGTTAGTTGAGTTGCCTTGCCTTGCAGACAGACCCCTAAAGGGCACAGAATCCTTGCATTAATGGAATAAATCATGCCAGTTTAAATCACTAATTAAGAAAAGTCGATTTTATCAATATTTCTATAAAGAATACATAATCTTTGATTTAACCTTAATACATATTCTTTACAACTCAGATACAGGCTTTATTTTTAGAAGATATGCAGGTATGCAATTAAAGTGGTTATTTATAGTTTACATTTTTTAGATTAATTTTTCAGCTTCATCAGGAACTGAATGATGAATTTGTTATTTTATTTATTATATGCCAAGAAATATGGAAGACAGCTACCTGGCCAGCTGATTGAAAGAGATCAATATTTATGGCTATTCCAAAGAAAGGTGATCCAGTCGACTGGGGAAATTATTGAACCGTATCATTAGTATCACACACAAGTAAAATTTTGCTGAAGATCATTCAAAAGCGGTTGCAGCAGTACATCGACGGGAAACTGCCAGAAATTCAAGCCAGATTCAGAAGAGGACATGGAATGAGGGATATCATTGCTGATGTCAGATGGATCTTGGACAAAAGCAGGGAATACCAAAAAGATGTTTACTTGTGTTTTATTGACTACAAAAAGGCACTCGACTATGTGGATCATAAAAAATTATGGATAACATTGCAAAAAATGGGAATTCCAGAACACTTAATTGTGCTTATGTGGAACCTGTACACAGACCAAGAGAACAACAGAACAAGGGGATACTGCATGGTCTAAAATCAGGAAAGGTGTTCATCAGGGTTGTATCCTTTCACCATACTTATTTAATCTGTATGCTGAGCAAATAATCCAAGAAGCTGGACTATAGGAAGAAGAACGTGGTATCAGGATTGGTGGAAGACTCATTAACAACTTCCAATATGCAGATGACACAACCTTGCTTGCTGAAAGTGAAGAGGAGTTGAAGCACTTACTGAGGAAGATCAAAGACAACAGCCTACAGTATGGATTACAACTCAACATAAAGAAAACAAAAATCCTCACAACTAGACCAATAAGCAACATCATGATAGATGGAGAAAAGATTAAAGTTGTCAAGGATTTCATTTTACTTGGATCCACAATCAATGCCCATGGAAGCAGCAGTCAAGAAATCAAAGGGCGCATTGCACTGAGAAAATCTGCTGCAAAAGAACTTTTTAAAGTGTTAAAAAGCAAAGATGTCACTCTAAGGACTAAGGTGCACCTGACCCAAGCCATGGTGTTTTCAATTGCCTCATGCGCATGTGAAAGCTGGACAATGTATAAGGAAGACTGAAGAAGAACTGACACCTTTGAATTATGGTGTTGGCAAGGAAAATTGAGTATGCCATGGACTGTCAAAAGAACGAACAAATTTGTGTAGGAAGAAGTACAGCCAAAATGTTCCTTAAAGGCAAGGATGGTGAGACTTCGTCTCGCATACTTTGGACATGTTATCAGGAGGGGCCAGTCCCCAGAGAAGGACATCATGCTTGGTAAAGTAGAGGGTCAGTGAAAGAGAGGAAGACCCTCAATGAGATTGACTGACACAGTGGCTGCAACAATGTGCTCAAGCATAACAATGATTGTGTGGATGGCACAGGACTGGGCAGTGTTTTGTCCTGTTGTACACAGGGTCTCTATGAGTTTGAAGCGACACGACAGCACCTAACAACAATTCATCTGCTGATGGGCATTTAGGTTGTTTCCATTTTGGGGATCACTGGGAAATATCTAGAACTAAAGCCACTACTTTATTTTTGTCAAAGGCACTATCATTTCAGGGTTTCAAATCTGAGTGACTGGCTTCTTAAAACCAAACAATAGTTCAGCTTAACTAGTAAAAAATGTCTGCCTTGAGCATTATGCTCTTTTAAGAACTATCTATATGCAATCAAATTGACAACAGCAACTTGAAAGATTACAGCAGGGGATTTATGTTAACGAGGGAGGAAAAACTCAGAAAAGGAGGGTGAGAATGGTTGCACAACTTAAAGAATGTAATCAATGTCACTAAATGGTACATGTAAAAACTATTGGTGTATGTTTTGCTATGTATATTCTCAACAACAACAAAATAAATAAAATTAAAAATAAAATAATTATCAATATAAAACACTTTCAAAAAAAAATCTATGTGACTGGGAGTCATCCTTGAGCCATTCCTTGTGCTCTAAAAATAGCGGAGCAACCGAGTTTAATGTCCTTTGCATCTTTTTGGATTGCTACCAGTGCCCTATGCCAGGTCTCACTGTCTCATTGTTGAGTTAAGGCAATAGCTTTCTAGCTTCTCTCCCTGCCTCCAAAAACACTTTTTACCAGAACACTCTTTTGAGAAACATCCCTTTGCACTTGTCCCTATTTCCTGCTCAAAACCCATCAATGACTCCCCACTGCCCACAGTGGTTCTTTAGCCCGGCATTAAGACTCTATATGATCTAACCCCAATGCATTCCAACATCCTCTACCACTACTTTTTTTTTTTAACTTTTTACAAGTATACAATTTATTGACAGCAATTACAATAATCAGCTGTGCAACCCTACCCTTAATCGATGTGGTATTTCCATCACCTGTTAACCCCCCACTTTCACCCTCCCTCCTGTCCCTGGTAACCACTAATAAACTTTGTTCTCTTCACATTTACCTTTCCTTGTCCTTTTATATAAGTGAAGTCATACAATATTTGTCCTTTTGTGACTGACTTATTTTACTCAGCATAATGTTTTCCAGCTCCATCCATACTGTAGCATGTATTAAGACTTCATTTTTCCTACACTACTTTTTATATGAATTCTAG
Source organism: Trichechus manatus latirostris (assembly GCF_000243295.1). NCBI lineage: Eukaryota > Metazoa > Chordata > Mammalia > Sirenia > Trichechidae > Trichechus > Trichechus manatus. Next base: position 12,592,230 of record NW_004444006.1, read on the forward strand.
GCTCCTAATAAAGTGTTTGGAGCCCTGGTGGTGCAGTGATTAAGAGCTATGGCTACTAACTAAAAGGTTGGCAATTTGAATCTACCAGCCACTCCTTGGAAACCCTATGGGGCAGTTCTACCCTGTCCTACAGAGTGGCTATGAGTCTGAATTGACTTGACGCCAACAGGGTGGATTTTTTTAAACAAAGTGTTCTGAATCACAGCGATCCTATAGGACAGAGTAGAACTGCCTCATAGGGTTTCCAAGGCTGTAAATCTTTATGCAAGCCGACTGCCACATCTTTCTCCTACGGAGTGGCTGATGGGTTCAAACTGCCAACCTTTTGGTTAGTGGCCGAGCGCTCACTGCGGAATCGACTCGATGGCAACAGGTTTTGTGGAATAAAGTGTTCCACTTACTGCTTCCTTCATATGACACTATTTCCATTTCTGTCTCTGCACCTTAACACCATTCAGTAACCATGTAGGGAATTCACTTCCTTTCCTTGTTTAAGTTCTAGTCTTCCCTCACCCTCTTGTTCAAGTCCTACCTTTTCCAGAAAGTTTTCTTCAACTACCCTAACTTACAACGACCTCTTTCTTCCTCTAAACTCCAGAGCACCTGCTGCCTTTGACCCTCATTTTCCTTAGCTTCTCTCTGTTGTTTTTCTTTTTGTGTAGGCTGAGTATCCCCAACTGGACAAATCCTCACAGTTCTATCCTGGGGATATCCATATCGCCTAAAACAATGAGAATCTGCTATTTTTATTTAGCACAGAATTATGTGTTAAATTAAATGAACATATCCTTGAATCTTACAAATCTGAGTATTTTTTAAAAAAAGAATTTCAAGCCCAGTCAATACAAGAAGAAACTAAAATATTGTCTTTTGTAGCTAATTTATTCAACTGCTTCCCTTTATAGATTGAAAAGAACAAGTTCCTGCTTTTTTTAATTCCCAAATGATTTATTCTATTTAGAATGACTAGATAATGAATAAGCACTCTCTTTACATTCAGAGACAAAAGCACTGCTTTTAAAAGCTAGATTAACATTTTAATTGCTTTTGATAGTCCTAGTGCTTAAGTGTATCCCCCTTCACTTGGTATGACTTTCTTTAAAACCTCATCAGTAAACACAGATTCCTGAATGAGTTATCCTTAACCCTGAAATTTCTTACTTTTGTATAAAGGGATGACAGCAAAATATCCATACCACAAACAACTCCTTTTCTTCAGCAGTTGAGGACTTGGCAAGAAAATGGGTCTGACATAGTATACCATCTGCTGTGACCTATTCGGCTCTTCCAACAATTTAAATGATAATATAATTAAATCTGTGAGCATTAACATGTTAAAATGTATTTTATATTGATTTCTTACACAATGCATTTTAATACACTTTAAAGTCTAGTTTGAAAACTTACTTCTCCATTTAAATTACTGATTTTCATTCACCCTATTCTGTCTTCATTTGCACCATTAGAATATGAAAGCGTATTTGTTCACTGGTGTGACATGAAAGATTTTGAGAGGTGTTTTATTTTAGTAAAGCTTTTAATCTAGGCAAACCTCCTCAGTGAAATAAATAATTAGTGTTGGGAATAGAAAGGTAAAGGGAAATTTAATTCATGAATTTGCTATTTTTGCTCTTAATCTGTAGCCATTACAAATGAACCCACCAGAATGGAAGATCACTATAGCATCAAACCTGTGGTCTCTCTTAAACTGCCAATTCCCATTGATGGAGCCCCACACTACACTAGTCACCACACAGGTCATGTAACATCATAGTGCACCTTCCAGAAGATTAATGCAAGAAAACAAAAGCTTCCCCCACCATCTTTTATGAATAGCAGAAGAAAATACACCAGAGTCCTTCAACAGTCCATGCACCACAGCATCAGGGAGACCTTAAAAGGTATCTAAACTAAAGCTCCATCTGATGTTGGAGTACTACCTCCAGTGAAGACTATGCTTACCAACTCTTGAAAGTAGCCATCCTATTCCATGCTGACCCATGTTGAGAAAAAATTTGTTTTCTTATAGCTTCTGCCACATGGTACAAGTCTAATTCTTCTTTCTCTTTAAGCCCTTAGGATATATAAAGACAGGTAGTCATGTCACTTTCTTCCCGGTCTTCTATTTTCAAGGGTAATCAACTCTGGTTTCTTCAAACTTGCCTACAACTCCTCTTTCCTAATAATAATAGCCCTAGTCTTTTTAGTCCTGGGTGATCTTACACAGTAGAAATACGACTTTTAATTTCCTATATGTTAGTAGAAAACAACTGTTGGCCTCTTCTAAGAAAGATGCTTTAATGTCCTTTCGTCTTATACTTCTCCCATTTCTTTGACAACATCAATTATCTTATTTTTCTTTTCCCCTCCCTTCTTCTTCTCTATCTGGCCATGATATAAAAGTGAAGAATATTTAAATTATTTGTTAACCTTACCTTGACTACTGCTCTCAGTTTAAAAAATCAGGTGAGTATATCCTTGTATAGGTCTTAGGGAGAAAAATTACAAAAGGTTATAACTAAAATAGGTTGCTTTTTGACTTTTATTTGGTCTCTGACTAAATTTTGGGTCAGTGGTTCTTAAGGGGGAAAAATTCTTGGTCTCTGCCATGGGCATTTCTTTCAGCAGTATAGGCAGTCCCTGGACTATGAACTAGTTCCCTTCCTAAGTCTATCTTTAAGTCAAATTTGTACGTTAATTGGGAACAGTTGGTACAATTCATATCTAAGGTCATTTAGTCAAATGTTTGTCTTTGTATATAGTATATAGTGTACCTTTCTAAGCATAAAAGACGTTAAAGAAACACTTCCAGATACACGAAAACATCTTTAACATAATAATACAGAAATAATAATAATGTTTTCATGTGCTGCAAAGTAGGACCCGTTTGTTATTTCAAACCACTGTATATACCTCAAATTTTTAATGTAATAGGCTTTACGAGGGTTGGTTCATAACCACTGGTTGCACAGAAGTTGGATGTTCGTAACCTGGGGACTGCCTGTACCTAGTTTTCTATTACTACTGTATACAACCAATTTTCAGTATCCTGAGATGCTAGGGGACAGACAGAAAATAAATTACAAAAACCACAGTGAATTCTCATTTTACTCATCAGTTTCAACCTCCTCCCTTCCTTCTATTACCAAAGTAGCAAGACTGATTTTATTTTCCCCTTCCCCCTTTGTCTCACTGCTTCCTTTGTGGAAGTGTTAAAAGGACAATAGTGATAAGCAAGGAGAGAGAAATAGGAAAAACAAAGGAACACGCTAATAAAATTTAGAGTGACTAAAAACTGATCTTAAGCTATCTTTGTACCTGATTATGCAACTTGTTTAGGATTCCTTAAAATGTTTGTTGTTGTCAGGTTGCCGTCGAATCAGTTACGACTCATAGTGACCCTATGTATAATAGAATGAAACATTGCCCAGTCCTGCACCATCCTCACAACAGCAGGTATGTTTGAGCCCATTGATGCAGCCACCGTGTCAATCCATCTTGTTGAGTGAGGGTCCTCCTCTTTTTCGCTGACCCTCTACTTTACCAAGCGTGATGTCCTTCTCCAAGGAGTGGTCCCTCCTGATAACATGTCTAAATTAAGGGAGACGAAGTCATGTCATCCTTACTACTAAGGAGCATTCTGGCTGTACTTCTTCCAAGACAGATTTGTTTGTTCTTCTGGCAGTCCAGGGTATATTCAGCATTTTCTGCCAACACCATAATTCAAAGGCATCAACTCTTCTTCAGTCTTCCGTATTCGTTGTCCAGCTTTCACATGCATACGAGGCTTAGGTCAGGCGCACCTTAGTCCTCAAAATGACATCTTTGCTTTTTAACACTTTAAAGAGGTCTTTTGCAGCAGATCTTCCCAATGCAATATGGTGTTTGATTTGATTGCTGCTTCCATGGGTGTTGATTGTGGATACAAGTAAAATGAGATCCTTGACAACTTCAATATTTTCTCCATTTATCATGATGTTGCTTATTGGTCCAGTTGTGAGGATTTTTGTTTTCTTTATGTTGAGGTGTAATCCATACTGAAGGCTGTGGTCTTTGATCTTCATCAGTAAGTGCTTCAAGTCCTCTTCACTTTCAGCAAGCAAGGTTGTGTCATCTGCATATCACAGGTTGTTAATGAGTCTTCCTCCAATCCTGATGCCGCATTCTTCTTCGTATTGTCCAGCTTCTCAGATTATTTGCTCAGCATACAGGCTGAATAAGTATGGTGAAAGGCTACAACCCTGAAACACCCCTTTTCTGATTTTAAACCACACAGTATCCCCTTGTTCTGTTTAAACAACTGCCTCTTGGTCTATGTACAGGTTCCTCATGAGCACGATTAAGTCTTCTGGAATTCTAATTCTTCACAATGTTATTCAGAATTTGTTATGATCCACACAGTCAAATGCCTTTGTGTAGTCAATAAAACAGGTAAACATCCTTCTGGTATTCTCTGCTTTTGTCCAAGATCCATCTGACATCAGCAATGATATCCCTTGTTCCTCCAAATCCTCTTTTGAATCCGGCTTGAATTTCCAGCAGTTCCGGTCAATGTACTGCTGCAACAACTTTTGAATTATCTTCAGCACAATTTTACTCCTGTATGACATTAACAACAATGTTCCATAATTTCTGCATTCTGTCAATCACCTTTCTTTGGAATGGGCACATATATGGATCTCTTCCAGTTGGTTGGCCAGGTGGCTGTCTTTCAAATTTCTTGTCATAGACCAGTGAACAGTTCCAGCACTGCATCCGTTTGTTGAAACAGCTCAATCCATCAATTCCTGGAGCCTTGTTTTTCACCAATGCTTTCAGTGCAGCTTGGAATTCTTCCTTCAATACCATCGGTTTTTGATCATATGCTACCTCCTGAAATGGTTGAATGTAGACCAATTCTTTTTGGTACAGTGACTCTGTGTATTTCTTCCATTTTCTTTTGATGCTTCCTGCTTCGTTCAATATTTTGCCCATAGAATGCGTCAATATTGCAAATCAAGGCTTTGATTTTTTTCTTCAGTTCTTTCAGCTGGAGAAATGCCAAGCATGCTTTTCTCGTTTGTTTTCTAAGTCCATTTGCACATTTCATTATAATACTCTACTTTGTCTTCTGGGGCCAACTTTTTTGAAATCTTCTGTTCAGCTCTTTTACTTCATCATTTCTTCTGTTCGATTTAGCTACTCTATTTTCAAGAGCAAGTTTCAGAGTGTCTTCTGACATCCATTTTGGTCTTTTCTTTCTTTCCTGTCTTTTCAGTTTCTTCATGTATAATGCCCTTGGTGTCTTCCCACAAATCTTCCGGTTTTCCGTCATTAGTGTTCAGTGCATCAAATCTATTCTTGAGATGGTCTCTAAATTTAGGTGGGGTGTATTCAAAGTTGTACTTTGGCTCTGGTGGACTTGTTTTAAATTGAAGTTGCATATGAGCAATTGATGGTCTGTTCCACAGTCGGCCTTTGGCTTTGTTCTGACTGATGATATTGAGCTTCTCCATCATCTCTTTCCACAGATGTAGAGATTTTATTCCTGTGTATTCCATCTGGCGAGGTTCACATGTATAGTCAGCATTTACATTGTTGAAAAAAGGTATTTCCAATGAATAAGTCATTGGTATTGCAAAATTCTGTCATGTGAGCTCCAGCGTCATTTCTATCACCAAGGCCATGTTTTCTAACTACTGATCCTTCTTCTTTGTTTCCAACTTTTGCATTTCAATCACCAGTAATTATCAATGTGTCCTGACTGCATGTTTGATCAATTTCGGACTGCAGAAGTTGGTAAAAATCTTCAATTTTTTCATCTTTGGCACTAGTGGTTGGTACATAAATTTGAGTAACAGTCGTATTAACTGGTCTTTCTTGTAAGCATATGAATATTATCCTATCACTGACAGCGTTGTACTTCAGGACAGATCTTGAAATGTTCTTTTTGACAATGAATGGGATGGCATTCTTCAATTTGTCATTCCCAGCATAGTAAACCATATGATCGTCCAATTCAAAATGGCCAGTACCAGTCCATTTTAGCTCACTAATGCCTAGGATATCAATCTTCAAGTATTCCATTTCATTTTTGACAACTTCCAATTTTCCTTGATTCTTATTGCATACATTCCACATTCCAATTTCTAATGGATGTCTGCAGCTGTTTCTTCTCATTTTCAGTCATGCCACTTCAGCAAATTAAGGTTCTGGAAGCTTTACTCCATCCACATCAATAAGGTCAACTATGCTTTGTGGATGTACAACTTTGAATACATCCCTCCTGAATTTAAAGACCACCTTAAGAATAGATTTGATGCATTGAACACTAATGACAGAAAACCAGAAGATCTTGGGAAGACATCAAGGACATTATACACAAAGAAACTGAAAAGACAGGAAAGAAAGAAAACACCAAAATGGATGTGCTCTTCCCCCGTGGTATTCTGAGTGCTTTCCAACCTGAAGGGCTCATCTTCAAGCACTGTATCAGACAATGTTCCACTGCTATCCATAAGGTTTTCACTGGTAATTTCTTTTTTGGAAGTAGATTGCTAGGTCCTTCTTTTTAGTCTGGAAGCGCCACTGAAATCTGTCCACCATGGGTGACCCTGCTGGTATTTGAAATACCAATGGTATAGCTTCCAGCATCACAGCAACACACAAACCAACACAGTACGACAAACTGACAGACATGTGGTGGTTAAAATAGTCACCTTCTTTAAATTCTAGATGCTTCTTTCTAAAGGCACCTTAGAAAAGCTGGGTCTCCTTACTATCAGAATATATAAGAACAGCCTGAGTGAGGAGGAATAGGAATACTCAGGGCAGGGAGGGGGTTATTAACCTATGACATTTATTTCCAAGATAAAATGGGATTATTTTTATTGGCATGTGGGCCAGATGCCACAAATTTACCTCCATATTATCAACAGCTAACAGTTTAATGTTTATTATAAGCTAAGCACTAAGCATTAATTCATTTATTCCTCATAAAATCTGTATGAGGTACATATTATAGTTAGTCTCATCTCACAGGTCAAAAAACTGAATCTTAGTGAGGTTAAATAATTTACCCAAGGTCACACAATTACAAAGTTGCAAGGCTAAAATTTGACCCAGATCACCAGATTCCAGAGTTTTCACTCTTTATGCTATATTGCAAAATGATATACCCACCACCCCAGAGAGTTGGTACAATCATTATGACTTTCCAGGCAATCCAACACAACAAAACAGCAGTAATCAACACCTTGTAAAGCTACTTTTAATGTTTGCTATACGTAGTCTCCTAAACGTCAAAGAGAGCTGGCTATACCTTATTTATACAGCTGTATCTCTGCTGCTCTGATCAGTTACAAGTACTGCTCACCTCAGTTACAATTCCAGTGAACCACAATTTAAGTAACACTTACACCGTCAAAATTAATATTACCAATAATAAGATAAATTGGAATAAGTATCTCTTGATATGATATACCGAGAAGGACATAATATCACTTTTGTGGTATTCTTGCCAAAAATTCACAATCTGTATCTAATCATGAGGAAATATCAGATAAAGCAAAAATAAGAGACATTTTAAAAATTAACTGAACATCTCTTATATATAGACACAAAAAAATCCTCAACAAAATACCAGTAAATTGAATCCAGCAACATATAAAAAGGATTATAAGTCATGACCGAGTGAGGTTTATCCCAGGAATGCGGTTTACCTCCAAAAATCAATCAGTGTAACAAACCATATTAATACAACAAGGGACGCAACCAAATTATCATCTCAATAGGCATAGAAAAGCGCCTGACAAAATCCAACACATCTTCATGATGAAAACACTCAACAAACTAGAAATACAAGAGAACTTCCTGAAAAGGAGCATCTACAAAAAACTCATAGTTAACATCACATTTAATGGTGAAAGACTGCATGCTTCCCCCTAAGATCAGGAACAAGACAACACTGTCCACTCTCTCCACTTTCATTCAACATTATGTTGGAGGTTCTATCTAGGGCAACTAGGCAAGAAAAAGAAATAAAAGACATTCAGATTGGAAAGGAAGAAATAATGCTATCTCTATTTGCAGATGGCATAATAATATATACAGAAAATTCTAAGGAATTCACTTAAAAAAACTATTAGAACTAACATGTGGGTTCAGCAATGTTGAAGGACACACCACCAATATACAAAAAAAAATCAATTGCACTTTTTTTTTTTTAATTTTACTGTACTTTAGGTGAATGTTTACAGGACAAATTAGTTTCTCATTCAAAAATGAGGTGGATGGATTTACATCTGGGTTCTCGATTCTGTTCCATTGGTCTATGTGTCTGTCCCTGTACCAATACCAGGCTGTTTTGACTACCACGCTGTATAGTAGGTTCCGAGATCAGGTAGTATGAGGCCTCCTACTTTGTTCCTTTACTTCAATAATGCTTTACTTATCCAGGGCCTCTTTCCTTTCCATATAAAGTTGGTGATTCATTTTTCCATCCCGTTAAATGATGCTATTGATATTAGGATCAAGATTGCATGATATCTGTAGATTGCTTTGGGCAATTGTGTTTTTATACACTTGCAATGAACAATTCAAAAATTAAGTTAATAAAACAATTACATTTACAATAACATCAGGAGGAATAAAACACAGAAGTAAATTTAGCAAAAGATGTGCAAGAATTGTATATTGAAAATTACAAAACCTTTGTTGAAATAAATTTTAAAATGCATAAATAAATTGAAGGATATCATGTTCATTGATGACACAAGGTCCTAATCCTTTCTGAGTGGCATCTTAGAAAAGAGAAGTACAGACATGAAAATAGATTCATACTCAGGGCAAAGATATCTTGTGAACATCTATCTACAAGCCAAGGAACACCAAGAAATTCCCAGGACTATCAGAAGCTGAAAGAGACAAGGAAAAATATTCTCGAAGAGTGGACAGAGCATAGCCCTACCAAAGCCCTGAATTAGGATTCCTAGACTCCAAAACTGTGAGACAATAAATTTCTCTTCTTTAAAATGACCCACTTGTGGCATTTTGTTATGGCAGCAGTAGGTAACTAAGACAGTTACCAAGGCCATTTAGTAGGAGAAATAATATTCTTTTCAGAAAATATGGAAAACTGGATAATCACATGCAAAAAATGAAGTTATACCCTTTCCTCACACCATACACAAAAATTAACTTGAAATGGATCAAAGACCTAAATGTAAGAGAGAAGATTATAAAGCTCTTTGAAGAAAACATAGGAGCAAATCTTCATGATCTTTGGTTTAACATTGGTTTTTTAGATATGTCACCAAAAGCACAAGCAACAACAACAAAAAAAATAGATAAATTGGACTTCAAAATTTGTGCTGCACAGGACAATATGAAAAAGTGGGAATACAACCCACAGAATGTGAGAAAATATTTGAAAATCATATACCTGTTAAAGAACATGTATCCATAATATATAAAGAATACCTACAACTCAACAATAAGAATTCAAATAACTCAATTTTAAAATGGACAAATAATTTCAATAAACATTTCTCCAAAGATATACAAATTATCAGTAAGTACATGAAAAGATGCTTGATATCATTAGTCATCATGGCAATGCAAATCTAAAGCACAATAAGATACAACTTCACACACATTGTTATAGTTGTTAGGTACTTTCGAGTCGAGATTGACTCATAGCAACCCTATGTGACAGAGAAGAACTGCCCTATAGGGTTTCCTAAGCTGTAATCTTTATGGGAACAGATCGCCAGGTCTTTCTCCACTGGAGCCACTGGGTGGGTTCAAACTGCCAACCTTTCAGTCAGCAGCTGAGCACTTAACCATTGTGCCACCAGGGTTCCTTCACACTCGTTACCATCACCACTCATTGCTGTCGAGTCACTTCCAATTCATAGAGACTCTATAAAACAGAGTAGAACTGTCCCCACAGGGTTTCCAAGGCTATAAACTTGATGGAAGCAGACTGCCACATCTTTCTCCCATGGAGTGGCTGGTGGATTGAAACTGCCAACCTCTCAGTTAGTAGCTGAGTGCTTTAACCACCGCATCACCAGGGTTCCTTTCACACCCACTAAGATGGCTATAATTAAAAAAAACACATAATAGCAATGTTGGCGAGGAAGGAGAAACTGGAACCCTCACACATTGCTGGTGGGAATGTAAAATGTTGCAGCCACTGTGGAAAAACAGTTAGGCAGTTTCTTAAAAAGTTAAATATAAAATTACCATGTGACCCAGAAATTCCACTCTTAGGTGTGTGTATATATATATATACATATATATATATATACCCAAGAGAATTGAAAACGTATATCCATGCAAAAATTTGTATACAAATCTTATAGCAGCATTATTCATAATGGCTAAAAAGTGTTAACAATACAAATGTCCCTCAACTTATGAATGGATAAACAAAATGTGGTTTATCCATGCAGTGGAATACTACTTTGCCATAAAAAGGAATGAAGCACTGATACATAGTACAACATGGATGAACCTCGAAAATATTATGCCAAGTGAAAGAAGCCAGACACAATGGGCCACATATTGTAAGATTCCATTTATGTGAATGGGCAAATCTATAGAGACAGAAAGTAGATTAATGGATGCATAGTACTGGGGGGGGTGGAGAGTGACTGCTAATGTGTACAGGGTTTATTTTAGCAGGGACTAAAATGTTCTAAAATTAGATTGTGGTGATGGTTGTACAACCTTGTGAATATACTAAAAAACATTAAATTGTACACTTTAAATGAGTGAATTGTATGGTATGTTAACTGTATCTCAGTAAAGCTGTTAAAAAATAACTAATCTGTACTCTTCAAAAACATTAAGGTCTTAAAAGACAAGAAAAGTTTGAGGAATTCTTCTAGGTTAAAGGAGACTAAAGAGTCATGACAATTGGACACGACATGTGATCTGGGATTTTCCTTTGCTATAAAAAATATTATTGTGACAATTGATGAAATTTAGGATTACCTTGTTTTTAGGAAATACACACTAAAATATTTAGGAGTAAAAGGATATCATGTATTTTCTACTTATTTTCAAACTCCAAACCAAACCAAACCCATTGCCATCAACTCGGTTCCAACTCATAGCGACCCTACCGGACAGAGCAGAAATGCCCCATAGGGTTTCCAAGGAGTGGCTGGTGGATTTGGACTGCTGACCTTTTGGTTAGCAGCTAAGCTTTTAACCACTGAGCCATTAGGGCTCCTATTTTCAAATGGTTTAGGAAAGAAACAGAGAGAGAATAAGAATGAGAATATGCATGAGAAAATAGATTAGGGAGGGAGAAGGATAAAATAAATGCAATAAAATGTTAAATTTGGGGGATCTGAGTGAGGTTTATACAAGAATTCTTTGTACTATTTATTCTTGCAACTTTTCTCTAAGTTTGAAATTATTTAAAAATAAAAAATTAAAGGAAAAACACTTATATCAACCGTTCATATTTAGAGTTCTGAAATATTCACCCTTCGATTTCTGCCCAAGTTTAATTGGTTCCTCTCCTGTTGGTCCTCATACAAGTATTGAGGACAAGTTTATATACTGGCTTTGTAAGAAGCATTCTGTTCAAGATGCAGCAGCTCTCCAAGGAACAACAAAATTTAAGAAATATGTCTCTGGGGCATAATAGTAATGCTACAGGTCTTGAGTACCTGGATTGAAAGAGCTCAAAAAAGCTTAACTGCCAGTATCTCATTAATTTTCAAACATCCCTAAGAGTAAGCCAGAGAACTAGGATTGCTGTTGTCAGATATTTGGATGAGGAATCCAAGGTACATTAAGAAATTAAATATTTTAGCCAATCCAGGAAAGCTGAAATCCCAACCCGTAACTGTTATTACCAGTTGAGGGATCTACTTATTAACCCACACTGTCTCTTCAATATACACCTTGCAATATACAAATGTTGTTTATAAACTTTTCCTTATTTCCCACAAATTCCCATCAGGAACCATTTACTTTAGTCAGGCCAGTCTACTTCTTGTCTCTCAAACTCCTAAAGCACTTAAAATTATGCCTCATAATACAGCATTTAATCTTCTTAGGTTATATTAAGCATCTTTCTAACTTTGAGGTTACGTCTAGGGCTTTTAGCACTGGGTTATGCTTCCCTCCAACATAGTACAACAGAAGATAAAGGATTAATTTATGCAACCCTAAAGTGAGTGTGATGCCAAAAGAAGAAGGAACATTTTTAAAAAGTCAATTTTTCATCCAGTGAAAGGGTGACAACACCAGGTTCTCCTAGTTTCAGATATAGCCTTGAAGCAAATGTAAAGAAAAACAAGTGTCAATATGACCTGTACTGATATAATGAATGATATGATAGAACAAGCACTGAAATCATGCCAAATAATGTTACAGAAATCATGTAAGGTCTAAACCATTCTAGAACTTTGACAGATATCAAAATCACCCAAGGAACTTGGTAACAATACAAAAGCCCACGCCCTATCCTACTTCAACAACCCTTGGACTCTGTTCTTTATTAGCTCTCCAGGTGATTCTGATATACACAGGTGACTCGGTCTCTCACACCTTTGTGTGATCTTGGGCAAGTTATCTCTCAGCCTCAGTTTTCACTTATCTTTTAAAATAAAGGGGACTGCGCTAGATGGATTTCTAAAGGTTCCTTTCAGTTCCGAAATGTTATTATTCTGCTATTAAATTAAAACAGTTACTTGTGCTCATACAGAACCTGTACATAGACCAAGAGGGAGTCGTTCAAGCAGAACAAGGGGATACTGAATAGTTCAAAATCAGAAAAGTATGTGTAAGGGTTGTATCCTTTCACCATACTTATTCAATCTGTATGCTGAGTAAATAATCTGAGAAGCTAAACTGTATGAAGAAGGCAGCAGCATCAAGATTGCAGGAAGACCCATTAAGAACCTGTGATATGCAGAAGCCACAACCTTGCTTGCTGGAAGTGAAGAGGACTTGAAGCACTTACTGATGAAGATCAAAGACTACAGCCTTCAATATGGATTACACCTCAAAATAAAGAAAACAAAAATTCTCACAACTGGACCAATAAGCAACATCATGATAAATGGAGAAAAGACTGAAGTTGTCAAGGATTTCATTTTACTTGGATCCATGATCAACGCACATGGAAGCAGCAGTCAAGAAATCAAAAGACTTATTGCATTGGGCAAATCTGCTGTAAAAGATCTCTTTAAAGTATTAAAAAGCAAAGATGTCACTTTGAGGACTAAGGTGCGCCTTACCCAAGCCATGGTATTTTTAATCACCTCATATGCAGGCAAAAGCTAGACAACAATAAGGAAGACTGAAGAATTCACCCCTTTGAATTATGGTGTTGGTGATGAATATTGAATACACCATGGACTACCAGAAGAACAAACAAATCTGCCTTGGAAGAAGTACAGCTAGAATGCTCCTTAGAAGCGAGGATGGCAAGACTTTGTCTTACGTACTTTGGACATGTTGTCAGCAGGGTCCAGTCTCTGGAGAAGGACATCATGCTTGGTAAAGCAAAGGGTCAGTGAAAAAGAGGGAGACCCTCAACAAGATGAACTGACACAGTGGCTGCAACAATGGGCTCAAACACAGGAACGATTTTGAGGATGGTGTAGGGACGGGCAGCGTTTAGTTCTGTTTTACATAGGGGCACTATGAGTCGGAACCAACTCCACAGCACCTAACAACAACAGTATTAAATTTATTGTTATAGGGGTATTAGATCCTAATGAGATGCACTTAGTAAATGCCTCTTCAAATACGGTACAGTGTGAAATTAGTCAAAGACATAGATTCTGCCCTCCAGGGACTTATTTGCTAAGAAGGCTAAGTCATACCTTCACCACTATGCCCTGTACTTTCCATTTGTCTACCCAACTGAGTATAAGTCAAGACCTTTCAAATAATGTAATTTTTTTCCTTTATTTTATTTTATTGTTGTACTTTAAGTGAAAGTTTACAATTCAAGTTAGTCTCTCATACAAAAATTTATACATACATTGTTATGTGATCCTAATTTCTTTCCCTATACTATGACAGCACCTTCCTCCTTTCCACCCCTGATTTCCCGTGTCCATTCAACCACCTCCTGACCCTCTCTGCCTTCTCATCTCACCTCTGGACAGGAGCTGCCCATTTAGTCTCATATATCTACTTGAGCTAAGAAGCACACTCTTCACGAGTAGCACTTTACATCCCATAGTCTGGTCTAATATTTGTCTGAAGAGTTGGTCTCGGGCATGGTTTTAGTGCCGGGTTGACAGAGAGTCTGGGGGCCATGCTTTCCGGGGTTCTTCCAGTCTCAGTCAGACCATTAAGTCTGGTATTTTCACTAGAATTTGAGTTCTGCACCCCATTTTTCTCCTGTTCTGTTAGAGACTCTCTGCTGTGTTCCCTGTCGGGGCTGTCATTGGTGGTAGGCAGGCACCAACTTGTTCTTCTGGTGTCAGGCTGATGCCGTCTCTGGTTTATGTGGCCCTTTCTGTCTCTTGGGCTAATACTTTCCTTGTGACTTTGGTATTCTTCATTCTTCTTTACTCCAGGTGGGTTGGGACCAATTGATGCATCTTAGACGGCCGCTTGCAAGCTTTTAAGACCCCAGACGCCACTCAGTAGGATGCAGAACATTTTCTTAATAAACTTTGTTATGCCAGTTGACATAGATGTCCCCTGAAAGCTTGGTACTCAGACCTCCACCCCTGCTACTCTGTCCCTCGAAGTGTTTGGTTGTATTCAGGAAACTTCTTAGCTTTGGGTAAGTCCAGTTGTGCTGACTTGTCCTGTAGTGTGTGCTGTCCTTCCCATCACCTAAGATAATTCTTGTCTGCTATCTAGCTAGTGAGTAACCCTCACCCTCCCTCCCCACCATCATAACAATCAAAGAACGTTTTCTTCTGTGTTTAAACCTTTTCTTCAGTTCTTATAATAGTGGTCTTATACAATATTTGTCCTTTTGTGACTGACTAAACTCACTCAGCATAATGCCTTCCACATTCCTCCATGTTATGTTTCACGGATTCATCATTGTTCTTTATTGTTGCCTAGTATTCCATTGTGTGAATATACCATAATTTGTTTATCCATTCGTCCGTTGATGGGCACCTAGTTTGTTTCCATCTTTTTGCTATTGTGAACAGTGCTGCAATGAACATGGGTGTGCATATATCTATTCGTGTGATGGCACTTACTTCTACAGGATATATTCAAAGGAGTGGGATTGCTGGATCATATGGTACTTCTATTTCTAGCTTTTTAATTTAATTTTCTAGCCAAACCGATTTCCAATGTGGTTGTACCATTTTACATTCCCACCAACAGCGTATAAGTATTCCAGTCTCTCCACACCTCTCCAACATTTATTATTTTATGTTTTTTGGATTAATGCTAGCCTCGTTGGGGTGAGATAGTATCTCATTGTACTTTTTATTTGCTTTTCTCTAATGGCTAATGATCGTGAGCATTTATTCATGTGTCTGTTAGCCACCTGAATGTCTTCTTTGGCGAAGTGCCTGTTCATATCCTTTGCCCATTTTTTAATTCGGTTATTTTTCTCTTTATTCTTGAGGTTTTGCAGTATCTTGCAGATTTTAGAGATTAGACGCTGATCTGATTTGTCACAGCCAAAATTTTTTCCCAGTCTGTAGGTTGTCTTTTTACTCTTTT
>NW_004444006.1:12609457-12648138 GCF_000243295.1 Trichechus manatus latirostris
GGTCTTTTTTCATTTTTTTGGAGATGGATATCCATTTATGCCAGCACCATTTGTTAAAGAGACTGTCATTTCCCCAATGAACGGACTTTGGGCCTTTGTCAAATATCAGCTGCTCAAAGATGGATGAATTTAGGGCTGGATTCTCAATTCTGTTCCATTGGTTTATGTATCTGTTGCTGTATCAGTACCAGGCTGTTTTGGCTACCATAGCAGTATAATAGGTTCTTAAATCAGGTAGTGTGAGGACTCCCACTTTGTTCTTCTTCTTGAGTAATGTTTTACTTATCCAGGGCCTCTTCCCTTTCCACATGAAGTTGAGTTGTTTCTCCATCTCATTAAAAAATGCCGTTGGAATTTGGATTGGGATTGAATTGTATCTGTAGATTGCTTTGGGTAGAATTGACATTTTCACAATGTTGAGTCTTCCTATCCATAAGCAAGGTATGTTTTTCCACTTTTGCAGGTCTCTTTTGGTTTCTTGCAGTAGTGTCTTGTAGTTTTCACTGTATGGAAATTTTATGTCTCTGGTTAGATTTATTGCTAAGTATTTTATCTTCTTGGGGGCTATTGTAAATGGTATTGGTCATTTTCTCTTCGAAGTTCTCTTTGTTGGTTTAAAGGAACACAACTGATTTTTGTATGTTTATCTTGTATCCTGATACTTTGCTGAAATCTTCTGTTAGTTCTAGTTTTCTTTGGGGTTTTCTGTGTACAAGATCATATTATCTGGAAACAGAGATACGTTGACTTCTTCCCTACCAATTTGGATGCCCTTTACTTCTTTTTCTAGCCTAACTGCTCTGGCTAGGATGTCCAGCACAATGTTGAGTAAGAGTGGTGATACAGGGCATCCTTGTCTGGTTCCTGTTCTCAAGGGGAATGCTTTAAAACTCTCTCCATTTAGGATGATGTTGGCTGTTGGCTTTGTATAAATGCCCTTAATTATGTTGAGGAAATTCCCTTGTATTCCTATTTTGTCGAGAGTTTTTATCATGAATGGGTGTTGGACATTTTCAAATGCCTTTTCTGCATCGATTGATAAGATCATGTGGTTCTTCTCTTTTGTTTTATTAATGTGATAGATTACATTGATTGTTTTTCTAACGTTGCACCATCTCTACACACCTGGTATAAACCTCCCTTAATCGTGGTGAATTTTTTTTTTTATATGTTATCGAATTCTATTGGCTACAATTTTGTTGAGGATTTTTGGGTCAGTGTTCATGAGGGATATTGGTCTGTAACTTTCTTTTTTTATGGTGTCTTTACCTGGTTTTGGTATCAGGGTTATGCTGGCTTCATATAATTGGTTTGGGAGTATTCCATCCTTTTCTATGCTCTGAAATACCTTTAGTAGTGGTGGTGTTAACTCTTTGAAAGTTTGGTAGAATTCTCCAGTGAAATCGTTTGGGCCAGGGCTTTTTTCTGTTGGGAGTTTTTAAATTACCTTTTCAATCTCTTCTTTTGTTATGGGTTTCTTTAGTTGTTCTACCTCTGTTTGTGTTAGTTTAGCTAGGTAGTGATTTTCTAGAAATTTGTCCATTTCCTCTAAGTTTTCAAGTTTGTTAGAGTACAGTTTTTCATAGTATTCTGTTATGATTCTTTTAATTTCAGTTGGATCTGTTGTGGTATCACCCATCTCCTTTCTCATACCGGTTATTTGCTTCCTCTCCTGTTTTACTTTTGTCAGTTGGGCCAATGGTTTATCAATTTTGTAGATCTTTTCAAAGAACCAATTTTTTGTATTGTTAACTCTTTCAACTGTTTTTCTAATCTCTATCTCATTTAATTCTGCTCTAATTCTTATGATTTCCTTTCTCTGGCACCCGAGGGCTTCTTTTGCTGCTCTCTTTCTACTTGTTCCACTTGTAGGGTTAATGTTTTGATTCAGGCCCTTTCTTCTTTTTGGATGTGTGCATTTACTGCTATCAACTGCCCTCTGAGCACTGCTTTTGATGTGTCCCAAAGGTTCTGGTAGGATGTGTTTTCATTCTTGTTTGATTCTATGGATTTCTTTATTCCATCCTTAATTTCTTCAATAACCCAGTAGTTTTTGAGCAAGGTGTTGTTCAGTTTCCATGTGTTAGATTTTCTTTCCTTGCTTTTTCCTTTGTTGATTTCTACTTTTATGGCTTTATGGTCAAAAAAGATGCTTTGTAATATTTGAATGCTTTGGATTCTGTTAAGGTTTGCTTTATGGCCTAATATGTAGTCTGTTCTGGAGAATGTTCCATGTGCGTTGGAAAAGAAAGTTTACTTGGCTGCTGTTGGTTGGAGTGTTCGGTATATGTCCATGAGACCAAGTTGTTGGACTGTAGCATTTGAATCTTCTGTGTCTTTATTGAGCTTCTTTCCAGATGTTCTGTCCTTCACCAAAAGTGGTGTGTTGAAGCCTCCTACTATTATTGTGGAGCTGTCTATCTCTCTTTTCAATGCTGTTAGAGTTTGTTTTACGTATTTTGGAGCCCTACCTTTGGGTGTGTAAATATTATAGTTATGTCCTTCTGGCATACTGACCCTTTGATCAATATATAGTGTCCTTACTTATCCTTTGTGATGGATTTTACTTTAAAATCTGTTTTGTCAGAGATTAATATTGCCACTCCTGCTCTTTTTTGAATGTTGTTAGCCTGATATAATTTTTCCATCCTTTGAGTTTTAGTTTGTTTGTGTCTTTAAGTCTAAGGTGTGTCTCTTGTAAGCAGCATATAGACGGACCTTTTTTTTTTTAATACAATCTGCCACTCTCTGTCTCTTTATTGGTGCATTTAGTCCATTTACATTCAATGTGATTATTGATAGGTATGAGTTTAGTGCTGTCATTTTGATGTCGTTTTTTTGCATGTTGTTGACAGTTTCTTTGTTCCACTTAATTTTCTGTGCTGAGTCTTTTTTATGTATTTTTTGGTCATCTTTTTCATTGTTGTTGTTTTTGTATTTGCTGAGTCTTTATGTTTTTCTTGTTTTTTTTTATTTTGATGTGTAGGATTGTTAGTTTCCTTTGTGGTTACCTTAATATTTACCCCTATTTTTTTAACTGTAAACCAGTCTTTTTTATTTCTTTATATCGCCTTGACATCCTCTCCATATGAAAAATTTAAGTCTACCTTTTTTCGTAACTCTTTTTTTTTTGTTTTAATCTTGTCATCTTCTACTTATTGACATCTCTGTTTCCCTAGTTTCAGTGTTTTGGCTTTGATTTATTTTTGTGACTTTCCTATATGGATTGATATCTGGTTGCTCTGTCCTGTGTTCTAGTCTTGGCTTGTTATCTGATGTTACTGATTTTCTAAACGGATGACTCCCTTTAGTATTTCTTGTAATTTTGGTTTGGTTTTTGCAAATTCCCTAAACAACTGTTTATCTGGAAATGCCCTAATTTCACCATCACAGTTGAGAGACAGTTTTGCTGGATATATAATTCTAGGCTGGCAATTTTTTTTCCTTCAAGGCTTTATATATGTCATCCCATTGCCTTCTTGACTGCATGGTTTCTGCTGAGTAGTCCGAGATTAGTCTTATTGACTCTCCTTTGTAGATGACTCTTCATTTATCCCTAGCCACTCTTAAAATTCTCTCTTTATCTTTGGTGTTGGCAAGTTTGATTATAATATGTCTTGGTGACTTTCTTTTGAGATCTGCCTTACGTGGGGTTTGATGAGCATCTTGGATAGATACCTTCTCATCTTACATGATATCAGGGAAGTTGTCTGCCAACAAATCTTCAACCATTCTCTGTGTATTTTCTGTTAACCCTCCCATTCTTGTACTCCATCACTCATAGGTTATTCCTCTTGATAAAGTCTCACACAGTTCTTAGGGTTTCTTCATTTTTTTAAATCCTTTTATCTGATTTTTGCTCAAATAAGTTGGTGTCAAGTGCTTTATCTTCAATCTCACTAATTCTGACTTCCTTTACCTCAGTTGTGCTCCTATGACTTTCTATTATCTAATTCTGAAATTTTATTGTCAATCTTCTGGATTTCTGACTGCTGTCTCTCCATGGATTCTTGCAGCCTGTTAAATCTGTCACTAAGCTCTTCTCTAATCTTCTTAAGTTCGTCTATTGCTTGGACTGCGCTTTGCCTCATTTCCTTCCTGATTTCTTGAAGAGTTCTGTATATTAATGTTTTGTATTCTGCCTCTGGTAATTCCAAGAAATTCTCTTCCTCCAGAAAACTTCTTGATTCTTTACTTTGGGAGCTTGTTAAAGCCATCATGGTGTGCCTCTTTATGTGATTTGTTATTGACTGTTGTCTCTGAGACATCAGTAAATTATTATATTTATTTATTTAATGTTTGCTTACTGTGCCCTAACTTCTTGTTTTGTTTTGTTTCGATATGCCCAAATAGGCTGCTCATGTGAACTAGCCCGATCACCAGCCCCCCTGAAGCTCTAAAGTCCTGCCACCAGATGGCTAGACCTGCCACTAAGTATGTGAGCCCAGGAGTCCACCCACTCCTCCTGTATGGATTCAGCTCAGGTGTCCAGGTAGTCGGCCACCAAGTGTGTAGTGCAGTCTCTCACCTACAGTCCTAGACAGGCATGGGTGATTGGTGTACACACAGGTATCTGGCTGCAGTAGGGGGGTCACATGCTCAGCAAGGCAGGGGGCCAACGGCCACCCCCGTGTGTCCAGGTGGAAAGCGTGTCCCTGTTCCCTAGAGTGTGTAGGTGGGTGAGTTTTGCAGCTGGACTATGAGCACCCAATGTTGTTGGCTTAAGGAGTGGGGAGCACCTGTTATTCTTGGGCCCGTGTCACAGGTGGTTAGATGGCATGGGTGGAGCCACAGGCCTCAGGCCCCTGATGTGGGTAGGTGCAGAGCCTGCTTAATGGGCAGAGTAGTGTCAAATGTCGTGTACCAGTCACTTCTCAGCTGAAGCAGCTGAAGTTAGGCTTCAGATATATATCCTGTTGTGCTGAGGTAATGTGGGCTGTTGAAATAAGCTGACATAAGTCTCTGCAGGGAGAAAGGCGCTCAAACTCCGTGGACCCCTTATGCCTGTTCCTAGGCAAAGGAGCTGTGCCTACCCTGAGTCCCTGGCTTAGGAGAGCTGGCAGATTATTTTCCCCCTTGTTAATTTGTTCCCTTTCCAAGGCTAGGAGAATGGCTCAGGGCGTGTGACAGATCTACTTCCAGCCCAGGGAACTCAGCAGAGCAGGGAGCGGGGAGGTAAACGGGAGAGAGGTTTTTCCCTAAGGGGGGTGTTTTTGGTCCGTGCAGTAGGCCAGATGCAAGTACTTATCTTTCTATGATTGATGGCTGCTTCTCACTGGTTTTGTATGGCTGAGGAGACTCTGCCGCTGGGTCCCTCCCGATGTGAACAACGCCTCCTGAGTGCCGCTGCTTGCCTAACCGCACCCCAGGAGCTCATCCGGCCTGAAGGGCTCTGGCTCCCATTGGGTCAGGTCTGGCAACTCCTCACTGCTTCCGAACCGTCTCCCCCTCGCCCCCGGCTACTCAGTTTGATTCCTCAACTTTGCCTTTGATGTTCAGGGCTCCTAGATTGTCATATATAATCAATTAACTTGTGTTTTTTTTCGGGTCTTTGCTATAAGAGGGGCCAGTGGAAGTGTTATGACTACTCTGCCATCTTGCCCCCACCTCCACAAATAATGTAAATTAATGTCCACTCTGTCTCCCTTCCTTGACCAGAATAGTTGAGGCCCAGACAAGTTAAATGATCCCAAGTACACTAGTCCTAAAGCTGAGTTAAAATGCTAGTCTGCATTTTGTATCTAGTCCCGATAAAGGGTTAGATCTACCAGCCAGGTTGCTTGATGAATCAACTAGGGAGGGGGGCTGGCCCTAAACTATGCAATATTTATTTCTGCCTCGCCCCCACCCTCTAATTCCCACAGCTAAAGCCCAGTCCAAATATGTAGGTCTAGCCCCATTCTAGGTGTTGAGCCAGTTCATTCCCTGTTGTAGTTGTTGTTGTTAGGTGCTGTTGAGTCAGTTCCGACTCATAGCGACCTCATGTACAACAGAATAAAACACTACCCGGTCCTGTGCCATCCTCATAATCGTTATGCTTGAGTCCATTGTTGCAGCCACTGTGTCAATCCGTCTTGTTGAGGGTCTTCCTCCAGTGACCCTCTACTTTACCAAGCATGATGTCCTTCTCCAGGGACTGATCCCTCCTGATAACATGTCCAAAGTATGTGAGACATAGTCTTGCCATCCTTGTTTCTAAGGAGCATTCTGGCTGTACTTGTTCCAAGACAGATTTGTTCGTTGGCATAGCTTCCAGCATCACAGCAACAAGCAAGCCCCCACAGTACAACAAACTGACAGACGCATGGGTGGTTCATCCCCTAGGGAGGGGAAATAAGTATTCCTGGATCCAGAATTCAGAAGCATAAATTTAAAACAGCTATATTGTTCGTCTGCTCTGCCATGATGCCCTAGTTCTGGTAACTAGGTTCTTGTTTGGTTCATTGCAGCCCAGCCTCTCTGTTATGTCCCAAATCCAGTGACTAAGTCCCTGTCCAATACTCCCGTTCTTCCAAGACTGAGGTTCTGATTTCTTCTACCAATTTTCCTAGGATCTGTGAGGTCCTGTCCCTGAATCCTTCTAATTCCTGTGTGTCGGTTCCCACAACTTTTATATGACCTCCCTACAGATTACTACCTCTCTCTGTCTAGCTCTCTCCTTACCTAAAGGTCTTCCTATTTACTTCCCTAAGTCCCTTTATGGAGCCCTGGCAGCACAGTGGTTAAGAGCTTGGCTGCTAACCAAAATGTCAGCAGTTTGAATCCACCAGTCATTCCTTGGAAACCCTATGGGGCAGTTCTACTCTGTCCTATAGGGTCGCTATGAGTCTGAATTTACTCAATGGCAACGAGTTTTTTGTCGGGTTAGTACCTTTATGAATCTGAATTATCTCAGGGTCCTGGTCATCCTAATCTTGCCCCATCTACATGTGACTGAGTTCCAGTCTGTGAATTTGCTTGTTAGGCTGTCAAGGGGAGTAAGATGGCAGACAACATTGTGCTGTTATGTGGGCTAAAGCATCAGTGGGCTATCCTCCATTACCTGGAATAACTACTGGCCTGCCAGAAGGGGTGAGAAGCAGTGACTAAGGTCAACAGAAATTCTAGCTACTGGGATAGAGCTAGGCAAAGATAGGGTCCAGAACTGCCAGAAACACAGGTCACTCTGCTGGGGAGGTTAACATGGAGATAAATGAGAAATTTCACCAAACTGCAGCCCAGGAACCCAAACCACAAGCACAGTCACTGTTCAATATTCTCCTAATCCCAGCTTTATTTTCAATGCATAAAGGCCATCATAAGTGATTTTCTCTAGAGAATACTGTAGCAATCTGAAATCATTTGCAGAAGAGGTATTTATAGTAGTATCAAAGACGCAAGAATACAAACATCAGAATAAGAAAGTGTTCTTGTCAAGTTGCCTATCATACATAATCTGTAGTTTGGAGAGAAATCCTGTAGGAATGGGACCAAGTTCATTGCTCTCAGTATTACCCTTTGTGTTCAAATATGTAGCATCTCAAATGACTCATCCACCTTACAAAAAAGGGGGACACGTTCTTATAAACATCAAACTCATTCTCAGTATCTAATACCTACCTGCTCAATTAAACAGCACCTACCCTGGGTCCACTGAGCATTAGTAATTGTAGATAGTACTGTCCATTAAATTAGATTTTTTACTTGCTGATTTCTTAAGCCCCGTTTTATTTTTCTAAACTCTCAAATTTGCAGATAGATAGATATAGATAGATGGCTTTTAGTAACTACTTTTGAAAAATTTTATTGTTTTAGGTGAAAGTTTACAGGACATTAGTTTCTCATTCAAAAATTTATATACACATTGTTTTGTGACAATGGTTGCAATCCCCACAATTTGTCAGCACACTCCCCCTTTCCCTTTCCACCCCAGATTCCTCATGTCCATTTGTCCAATTTTCAGGTCCTTTCCTGCCTTATTGTCTTTGCTTTTGGGCTTGTGTTGCCCATTTGGTCTCCTGTACCTGATTGAACTAAGAAGCACGTTCCTCGCATGTGTTATTGTTTGTTTTATAGGGCTGTTTAATCTTTGAATGAAAGGTGGACTTCGGGAGTAGCTTCGGTTCTGAGTTAGCAGGGTATCCCGCGGTCACTGCAGTCTCTGTCAGATCAGTTAAGTCTGGTCATTTTTGTGAATTTGAATTTTGTTCTACATTCTTCTCCCGCTCTGTCTGGGGCCCTCTTTTGTGATCCCTGTCAGAGAGGTCAGTGGTAGTAGCCGGGAACCATCTAGTTCTTCTGGACTCAGTCTGTTGGAGGCTGTGGTTCATGTGGTCCATTAGTCTTTTGGACTAATATTTTCCTTGTGTCTTTGGTTTTCTTCATTCTCCTTTGCTCTGAACTTGATGGGACCAATAGATGTATCTTAGATGGCCGCTCACAAGCTTTTAAGATCCCAGACACTACTCACCAAAGTAGGATGTAGAACATTTTCTTTATGAACTGTTATGCCAATTGACATAGATGTTCCCGGAGACCATGGTCCCTAGCCCTCAGCCCCAGTAACTCGGTCCCTCAAGGTGTTTAGATGTGTCTAGGAAGCTTCTATGGCTTTGCCATGGTCAAGTTGTGTGTGTGTTGGCTTTCCCTTCACCAAAGTTAACACTTGTCTACTATCTAGTTAGTGATTTCCCCTCCCCACCTATTTCCTCCCTCATTACCATCAAAGATAGTTTTTGCGTGTAAACCTTTTTCTTGAGTTTTTATACTAGTGGTCTCATACAATATTTGTCCTTTTGTGATTATTTTACTCAGCATAATGCTCTCTAGATTCATTCATGTTGTGAGATGTTTCAGAGTCATCACTGTTCTTTATCGTTGGGTAGTATTCCATTGTGTATATGTACCATAATTTGTTTATCCATTCATCTGTCGATGGGCACTTAGGTTGTTTCTATCTTTTTGCTATTGTGAATAATGCTGCAATGAGTATGGGTGTACATATGTCTATTCGTGTGATGGCTCTTATTTCTCTAGGATATAGTCCTAGGAATGGGATTGTCGGATCTATGGTATTTCTATTTATAGGTTTTTAAGGAGGGTCCGTATCATTTTCCAAAGAGGTTGCACCATTTTTCATTCCCACCAGCAGTGCGTAAGAATTCCAATCTTCCCACAACCTCTCCAACGTTTGTTATTTTCTTTTATTTTAGTGCCAGCAATGTAGGGTGAGATGTTATCTCATTGTAGTTTTGATTTGCATTTTTCTAATGGCTGATGATTAGGAGCACTTCCTCATGTGCCTGTTAGCTGCCTGAATGTCTTCTTTGGTGAAGTGTCCATTCATATCCTTTGCCCATTTTTAAATTGGGTTATTTGTTTTTTTGTCACTGAGGTGTTAAAATATTCTATAGATTTTAGAGATTAGACCCTTGTCAGTATGTCGCAGTCACATTTTTCCCCCCAATCTGTAGGTTCTCTTTTTACTCTTTTGGTGAAGCCTTTTGATGAGCATAAGTGCTTAATATTTAGGAGCTCCCAGTTATCTAGTTTATCTTATGGTGTTTGTGCATTGTTAGTTATAGTATGTATTGTATTTATGCCATGTATTAGGGCCCCTAGCATTGTCCCTATTTTTTCTTCCATGATCTTTATCTTTTTAGGTTTTATATTTAGGTCTTTGATCCATTTTCAGTTAGTTTTTGTGTATGGTGTGAAGTATGGGTTCTGTTTCATTTTTTTTTTTACAAATGGACATCCAGTTTTGCCAGCACCGTTTGTTAAAAAGGCTGTCTTTTCCCCATTTAGTGGACTTTGGATCTTTGACAAAGATCAGCTGACCATAGGTGGATGGATTTATGTCTCAGTTCTCAATTCTGTTCAGTGGTCTACGGGTTTGTCAATATACCAATATCAGTCTGTTTTGACTGTGTACTGTTTTGGCTGTGTAGTAGGTTCTGAGATTTTTTCTTCAGTAATGTTTTTCTTACCCTCTTTCATTTCCATATAAATTTGGTGATTCATTTTTCCATCTCATTAAAGAATGCTGTTGGTATTTGAATTGGGATTGCATTGTATCTGTTGGTCGCTTTGGGTAAAACTGAACATTTTCACAATGTTGAATCTACCTATCCATGAGCATGACATGATTCTTCCATATATGTAGGTCTCTTTTAGTTTCTTTTACTAGTTTTTTATAGTTTTCTTTGTACAGCCCTTTTAAATCCCTGGTTAGATTTATTCCTAAGTATTTTATCTTTTGGGGGCTATTACAAATGGTATTGTTTTCCTGATTTCCTTTTTAAGTTCTCTTTGTTGGTGTATAGGAATCCAACTGATTTTTACATGTTGATCTTGTAGCCTGCTACTCTGCTGACTCTATTAGTTCCAGTAGTTTTCTTGTGAAATCTTTGGGGTTCTCTATGCATAAGATCATATCATCTGTAAATAGGGATAGTTTTACTTCTTCCTTTCCAATCCAGATGTATTTTATTTCTTTTTCTTGTCTTAATATTTCTAGCTAGGACTCCCTGCACAATGATAAATAGGAGTGGTGATAAAGGGCATCCTTGTCTTGTTCCCATTCTCTGGGGGAATGCTTTCAGCATCTCTCCATTGAGAATGATGTTGGCTCTTGGTTTTGTATAGATGCCATTTATTATGTTGAGGAATTTACCTTCTATTCTTATTTTATTGAGAGTTTTTATCAAGAATGTGCGTTAGATTTTATGAAATGCCTTTTCTGCATTGATTGAGATGATCATGTGATTCTTTCTTTTTTTCTTAGTAACTACTTTTGTATTGTCTTCACAAAATTCTAAGAACAGACAAGTACATTGTGATCAAGAACGATTATGAAACAGGCAGTCTTATTCTGGTAAATGTTTAACAACTAGCTTGAGTGGTAGGGAGCCCTGATTTATTGCATTTACTTATTTCCATGGAGCAAATACCCCCAACATGGCCAATTTCAAGTTATCAATCACTGAGCATGAACTACTCACTGAACATAAACTTGTAGTTGGGATGAGAAGTGCACAATTGGCTATCTAGAGCCAGTATAGGCCAACTCCAATAAATCATTGGATATGGACATGAAAAAAATCAGAACAGATCTTTCTTCACCCCATCCCACCCACGGGGGGAAAGAAAAGCTATTGCCAAGATATTTGTCTTTCTTCCTTCACAAGTAGAGAGAACAGAATCCAGATGAAAACAAAGAGATATCCCATATAATTGGTGTATTAAAAACAAACAGCAACCACAAAAAGAAAAGTTACTATCAACTTGATTCTGACTCCTGGCAACCCCGTATGTTTCAGAGTAGATCTGCCCTCCACAGAGTTTTCATGGCTGTCACCTTTTGGAAGCAGATCGCCAGGCCTTTCTTCCATGGGACCTCTGGGTGGGGTCAAACCACCAACCTTTTCGTTAGTAGCCCAGCTCTTAACCGTTTGTGCCACCCAGGGACTCCAATTATAATTGGTATATATAGTTTCCTAATTATGTAGTATGTCCATATATATCTCATCTTCAATGAAGAGTTAAAAATAGAGAAAGAAATCCATAAAGATAATGATGAAAACAAAGGCTAAAGATAGGTTCAAGTTCCTTGGATCTTTCAGCATGGAGAAGAGAAGGTTGTGGAGTAGAGAAAGTGGGTGGATTTGTAGAGAGAAAAAAACTCTTGAATAGGAACCATTTTTAACCTGTTTAATATGAGACAAAGGAGAAGGGAGGAGTGTCACTAGTTAATGATCTCCAGTGACGATAGAAAAAGAAAATGGGGCTTAAACGATAGTGGAAGTTATCTGAGGTACTATGTTGGAATAGGTGACAAAGAAGTTGTAGAAATGTGTGCACACAAGGCTCTAAGTACAACATTTCAAAGATTCCTATTCTGTTCCTATGCTACATGTATCCAGTAGAAGTTAAAGCATTCATGCTGATTAACATATAATTGGCCAACCAACTCTAGGTTTTCAAGAGTAGGAAAGAAAGTGGAAGTCTAGATTGGTATTGTCATAAATTAAATGCTACTAACCTGCTGTGTAATTTCAGGTCAGTTTCTTCTTGGCATCTGATTTCATTTTTAAAAATAACAGACTTTAAATATCAGTAAGACACTCTATCTCACAGACAAGTAGAATAAAATGGCTTATGATAGCTTCTGATTTTAGTGGTCCTCTTATCTACCAGGCAACTGTGAAACAATAAATTAAACTGAAGTTACTCATGGCAACAAGTCACTTCCTGAAAGCAATGTCACCCTGATGTTTTTGTCATCCTAACCTTAAAAAGCAAAATCCCCTATATAATCTCCTCATCTGTGCTATGGAGTCAGGAGCCAACAATTCTCATTAGGGGCCATATCTTCTCCAGTGCACCTAAAATTAAAGCAGCTCATGGTTTACAACATATGCACATGCTGAGAATCCACTTTGCACAATTATCTAGGAAAAGGTCTAGGCAGGACAGGAATTAATCCTCTCCTCCTCCAATCTTCTATACGTTCCAATAGTCCTGTATACCAGTAAACACAAGAGCTGTTTTTTTTGATCTCCCTGACGCTGACCAGATTCTCCATTTGGCTACCTAAGAGGGAGGTAAATATTAATTACTTCATAACGAAGCAGATGATTATAATTTTTCTGCTTCCTGCTTTTGTCACACTCTACAATTCAGTCATTCCAACAGAAGGGGAATGAACAGAAGAATCTCTTCACTGTCTTGTACTCTGCCCTCCTTTCTCCCCACTATTTCTGCAAATTTTCAAAGGTAGCTTTTATCTACAAAGGCAGCACTGCAAATGTCAAAGAACAGCTGATCAGACCAATGTGAAGAAAGGAAAACAGGATCAGCAATACAGGTCTGAGAACTAAAGGGTCCGGCTATCAGAGAGGAGTCATCCAGGGGGACAATGAGTGCATGTAACTACCAGCTCAGGTTCTTATAAGAGGAAGGAATGAATCAGATATTGAAAGAAAAGCACTGAGATCACGAGAAAGGTACAATGATTTCTTATTAAATGTGTGTGTGTGTTCCAAATAACTGGTGAAATGAAAAGAGTCATACCCATTGTAGATGGAAGAAATACAGGCATACCTTGGAGATACTGCAGGTTCAGTTCCAGACCACCGCAATAAAGTGAATATCTCAATAAAGTGAGTCACATGAATTATTTTGGTTTCCCACTGCATATAAAAGTTATGTTTACATTACACTATAATCTGTTAAGTGTGCAATAGCATTATGTCTAAAAAACAATGTACATGTCTTAATTAAAAAATAATTTATTGCTAAAAAATGCTAACCATCATATGAGCCTTCAGCGAGTCATAATCTTTTTGCTGGTGGAGGATCTTGCCTCATTGTTGATGGCCGCTGACTGATCAGGATGGGGGTTGCTGAACTTTGGGGAGGCTGTGGTAATTTCTTAAAATAAGACAACAATGAAGTTTGCTTCATTGATTGACTCCTCCTTCACGAAAGATTCCTCTGTAGCATGTGATGCTGTTTGATAGGATTTTAGCCACACTAGAACTTCTTTCAAAATTGGACTCAATATTCTCAAACCCTGCTGCCACTTTTTCAACTCAGTTTATGTAATATTATAAATCCTTTGTTGTCATTTCAACAATGTTCACAGCATCTTCACCAGGAGTAGATTCCATCTCAAGAAACCACTTTATTTGCTCATCCATAAGAGGCAACTCCTCATCCACTAAAGTTTTATGAGACTGCAGCAATTCAGTCACATCTTCGGACTCCACTTCTAATTCTAGTTGTCTTGTTATTTCCACCACATCTGCAGTTATTCCTCCACTGAAGTCTTGAACCCATTAAAGTCATCCATGAGGGCTGAAATCAACTTCTTCCAAACGCTTGTCAATGTTGATACTTTAACCTCCTCCCTTGAATCACGAATGTTCTTAATGGCATCTAGAATGGTGAATCCTTTCCAGAAGGTTTTCAATTTACTTTGCCCAGATCCATCAGAGGAATCACTATCTATGACAGCTATTGCCTTATGAAATGTATTTCTTAAACAATAAGACTTGAAAGTTGAAATTACTCCTTGATTCATGGGCTGCTGAATGGATGTTGTGTTAGTAGGCATGAAAACAACATTAATCTCCTTGTACATCTCCATCAGCACTCTTGGGTCACCAGGTGCATTATCAATGAGCGGTGATATTTTGAAAGGAATCTTTTTTCTGAGTAGCAGGTCTCAACAGTGGGCTTAAAATATTCAGTAAACCATGTTGTAAACAGATGTGCTACCATCCAGCCTTTGTTTTTCCATTTATAGAGCACAGGCAGAGTAGATTTAGCTAATTCTTAAGGGCCCTAGGGTTTTTGGAATTGTAAATGAGTATTGGTTTCAACTTAAAGTCACAAGCTGCATTAGCCCCTAACAAGAGAGTCAGCCTATCCCTTGAAGCTTTGAAGCCAGGCGGTGACTTCTCTCTAGCTGTGAAAGTCCTCGATGGCATCTTCTTCCAATATAAGGCTGTTTCGTCTACATTGAAAATCTGTTGTTTAGTGTAGCCACCTTCAACAATTATCTTAGCTAGATCTTCTGGATAACTTGCCGCAGCTTCTACATCACCACTTGCTGCTTCACCTTGCACCTCTGTGTTATGGAGATGGCTTCTTTCTTTAAACCTCATGAACCAACCTCTGCTAGCTTCAAACTTTTCTTCTGCAACTTCCTCACCTCTCTCAGCCTTCACAGAATTGAAGAGAGTTAGGGCCTTGCTCTGGATTAGGCTTTTATTTAAGGGAATGTTGTGGCTGGTTTGATCTTCTATCCAGACAACTCAAACTTTCTCCATATCAGCAATAAGGCTATTTCGCTTTCTTATCATTCGTGTGTTCACTGTAGTAGCACTTTTAATTTCCTTCAAGAAGTTTTCCTTTGCATTCACAACTTGCCTAACTTGTGCAAGAGGCATAGCTTTCAGCCTGTCTCAGCTTTCGACTTGCCTTCCTCACTAAGCTTAATCATTTCTAGCTTTTGATTTAAAGTGAGAAACGTCCGAATCTCTTCCTTTCACTTGAGCACTTAGAGGCCATTGTAGGGTTATTAATTGGCCTAATTTCACTATTGTCATATTTCAGGGAATAAGGAGGCCCAAGGTGAGGGAGAGAGACGGGGAATGGCCTGTTGGTTGAGCAGTCAGAACACACACAACAATTATTAAGTTCGCCGTCTTATATGTGTGCGGTTCATGGCACCCCAAAACAATAACAATAATAACATCAAAGATCACTGATCACAGATCACCATAACAGATATAATAATAATGAAAAAGTTTGAAATATTGCGAGAATTGCCCAAATGTGACACAGAGACACAAAGTGAGCACATGCTGTTGGAAAAGTGCCACCTATAGACTTGCTCAATGCAGGGTTGCCACAAACCTTCAATTTGTAAAAAATGCAATATCTGCAAAGTGCAATAAAGTGAAGCACAATAAAACGAGGAACGTTTGCAATGAACATAGGTCCCAAGTAGCATATACTTCAGACTTAAAAGCCTCGAACCTGAAAGGCAAAACTAGTTTCAGTTCAGAATAAACAAGAATATCAGTAGGTATAAATTTTAATTAAAAGAATAAAAAAACGGAACCCAGAAAATCCTGAAGTTTTTAACGTAGGTGTATGTGCATACATAAAGTGTTAAAGCTTGTATAGGGATGAACCTGGTTCATACTATCTGGGTGATAACTCTAACCAGCCTGAACATGGGAAAAGCAAAGAGATTATAGAACCCGAAATTTGTCATTTAAAAACATTTTAAACTGACTTTAAAAAAAGAAAAAAATTCTCCTGTTACAAGATGGTTAAGTTAAATAGTAAATTAATTTAAAATGGTTGAATCAAAGTGAGGTAATGTCACATTAAATTTGTTTTTCAAATCAGGTTTTTAAAAAACGCAATAATATTTTTTAATTAACATTTTATTATGCTCTCAGTGAAGATTATTCTATATTTGGACTTGTCAGCCCCATCAGCCAGTTTGCCAATGGGCTGTTCCCTGGGTGAGTGCTATTAACAATACATGGCAATAATACATGGCTGTCCTTTGAAACCTCCAGACAGAGTATAAAGCTTTCACTTTGCTCCAAGGTCCTTACTGTTCTTTAAACTGCTGGGCTTTTAAGGTTCTGCCTGAAGTTCTCAGTCATGCTGAAACTGAAGACCTCTTCCCACCAAACTGCATCCTACCCTACCTAGGTATAAAGAAAACATGGTTTTCATGCATCATTTGGTATCATTCTCATACGTAATCATAGTATAAAAAGAACACAGAATGGCAAAACATTTCATGAAAGCTTACAAATATGTATGAGTATAAACTTACAATTTTAACTCCTCTGTATAGTTTTCTGGCAAAATTCCATTAACCTGCTCATTCTTTACTTAGGATATAATTCTTCTTTTTACAAAGTTCAGTTTATTTTCAGTAGGAACTAAGTCCACTTGCCATTAAAAATAGTTATCCTGGAAAAATATACATGTATCTCCTACTCTGGATAATATCATTTACTGAATCATTACAGATCACTCCTACCACTTCTCAGCACGAGAACTACTTGGAGCAGTTAACAGAATCTGTCTTGCATTGTTCTTTATTCCTCTTCCTCTAATTACACTATGAACCAATAGGTGGCAAAGGGCCATGTTCCTGTTCATCTATGCATTTTCCACAATGCTTTGTACACAGTAGGTATTCAATGCATGTTTATGAATGAGCCTTTGGGTCCTTTCCTAGAGATATGACAGAAACATCCCAGCCCCATACTCTTCCTTGGGCCTGTATCACTTGGGGAGCCTTCTAATTATTTACAACTTTGTAACATTTTACATTGCTCAACCTGGGATTTTTAATTATTGTCATGAATCATTAAGCTCCCAAAACTAATTTGTCAAGTTTCAGGTTTCCAATACTTCCCTCCACTTCCCAAGTCCCCTTCCTCCCCACACTACTTACCTCAATATAACCAAGAATAGTTGCTTGCAGTAAACCTCCTCAAACTCCCCTGGCGAGCCTCATGAACACCTAATACAGGGGGGCTAGAGAGGAGAGACTAAGGAGATTTCAAGTTCACAGATGACTTGCCTGATTTCTCTTTAAGTGAGCTAAAGGGCCTTGATTACTCATTTAAACCATAATAACAGACTCTCTCTATACTTTTGGCTGTAACAATATCATAATGCCAAAACATTTTGGAAAAAGTGGTGCTGATGATTTGGTAGTCATTAAGACATCTGATTCAACTCAATAAAATTCAACAACATTTTCTGAATGCCTTCTAGTTACAAGGTGAGGTGGGAAGGAATACAAACATGAGAGAACCCTGATTGGGTTAGTGGATGGCTGGTATGGCAAAAAAGAAAAAAATAATAATAGCATTAAACAAACCCCACCAAGGTAGCTATTTGTAAAGAGAATTAATTATCATACATACATATCATGTGTGAACTACTGAGCACCACAAGTGCTTAAGTGCTCCTAGGTTCCAGAGAATGGGAGCCCTGGTTTAGAGAATGTGTCTAGTTCCGGAAGACTTGAATTAGAACCTATTCAATTGCACATTTACTTGTGCATGACTTAGTAATGGGTACTAAGGGGGAGGAGTGAACATAGAGGAGTAGTAGCCATGATGAATGAAGATGATTGAATCATAATTTTCCCTATGGTATAAAATAGCACCAACACTCCTTGCTCTACCACTAATATGCTATCCCTTACTATCCCCCTTCAGGAAACTGACAATCTCCTGTGAGGATGGAAAAGGAGCAAAAATAGAAGCGTGGTTTCCAAAACCACAGACAAGTTCTCAATTGAGACCCTGTTCAAATAATTCATATTCTATGTCGTTGCTTGGGGTTGCTGCCATTGTCAGGTGCCGTTGATTGAGTTCTGACTCATAGTGACTCTATGTACAACAAAACAAAACACTGCCTAATCCTGCACCATCCTTACAATCGTTGCTATGCTTGAGCCCATTTTTACAGACACTGTATCAAGTCATCTCATTGAGGGTCTTCCTCTTTTTCACTGACCTTCTACTTTACCAAGCATGATGTCGTTCTTCAGGGACTGGTCCCTCCCGATAACATGTCCAAACTATGTGAGACGAAGTTTCACCATCAGCTTCTAAGGAGCATTCTGGCTGTACTTCATACAAGACGGATTTGTTCATTCTTCTGGCAGTCCATGGTATATTCAATATTCTTTGTCAATACCATAATTCAAACGCATCAATTCTTCTTCGTCTTCCTTATTCATGTCCAGCTTTCCCACGCATATGAGGTGATTGAAAATACCATGGCTTGGGTCAGAAGCACCTTAGTTCTCAAAGTGACATCTTTGCTTTTTAACACCTTAAAGAGGTCTTTTGCAGATTTTCTCATTGCAATATGTCGTTTGATTTCTTAACTGCTGCTTCCATGGGTGTTGATTGTGGATCCAAGTAAAATGAAATCCTTGACAACTTCAATCTTTTCTCCATTTATCATGATGTTGCTTATTGGTCCAGTTGTGAGGATTTGTGTTTTCTTTATGCTGAGGTGTAATCTATACTGGAGGCTGTACTCTTAGATTTTCATCAGTAAGTGCTTCAAGTCCTCTTCACTTTCAGCAAGCAAGGTTGTGTTATCTGCATATCACAGGTTGTTAATGAGTCTTCCTTCAATCTTGATGCCGTCTTCTTCATATCGTCCAGCTTTTCAGATTATTTACTCAGCATACAGATTGAATAAGTATGGTGAAAGGACACAACCCTGATGAACACCTTTCCTGATTTTAAACCACGAAATATCCCCTTGTTCAGTTTGAAAGGACTGCCTCTCGGTCTATGTACAGGTTTCACATGAGCACAATTAAGTGTTTTGGGTTTCCCACTCTTCACAACGTTATCCATAATTTATTATGATCCACACAGTCGAATGCCTTTATGTAAAGGTAAATATCTTTCTGGTGTTCTCTGCTTTTAGCCAAGATCCATCCGACATCAACAATGATATCCCTTATTCCACGTCTTCTTCTGAATCTGGCTTGAATTTCTGGCAGTTCCCTGTCGATGTACTGCTGCAACCGTTTTTGAATTTGTGTAGGGTAGGGGCTAGAAATCTCAGTCAAGAGATTCAAGCATGTTGGTATACAATAAATAGATCAAGAGCTGAAGGTATATTGAGGGCTGGGGTGGGGAATGACTGAGGCAGTGAGTAAGAGAAGGAGGGAGGGTGAAGTTGCTAAGTATATGGGTCTCTATGGCCAATCAAGTAACAAGTGAATCAATATATATTGCTCCCAGTATACATAAAGTTATTTCAGCTGTCATACAAACCCATTTGTGATATTACTCAAAAATTCAAGTGGACAATGTATAATATAACCTTTTCTCTCAAAACATTTCCAATTATCAGCTCCTAAGAACAGTATAATACAAGAGGAGGCACCAGGCTCATTTCCTTATGTGAGTCTTTCCACACATGTATAGCAGAGACTATTCTTTACTGGCAGCGATTTAGATACCCACCTAATGCTTACTTAATGTGTTTTCAAAAAACACTATGAGAATTTTCAAATAGAAACAATTAGCATTCATTGTAATTAGCATCTTCTTCCCCAAAGCTAAAAAGTTCTGCTTTGCTAAAAGCCATTTATCTTCCTCCCAGCCACCCTCAACTGATACAGCTGCTAGCTAAGGGGTCCAGCTTTACAGGGTGAAGCTATCTTCGATTTCATATCCCACTACCGTCTTCCTGAGGAGCCCTGGTGGCGTAGTGGTTAACTACTCAGTTGCTAACGGAAAGGTCGGCGGTTCAAACCCACCAGCCGCTCCGCGGAGAAAGATGTGGCAGTGTGCGTCCATAAAGATTACAGCCAATCAACTCAGTCGCAATAGGCACCCTCTCCTCCTTAAAACAAACCCTCTTCTCAGTGGTGTTACTAGGGGGGCATGGGAAGTGCAGACCACACCCCCTGACACTATCAGAGGGGTTGACACCAAAATGACCCCAGGATCCGTGGCGGCAGCAGCAGCGGGCAGGCCGGCACCGCCAGGGAAGGGGCCTCCAAGGCAGTGGTGTCACTACGGTTGGTGTTACCCATCACCCAGTGAGGTAACTTGTTACCACCCCCCCATCACCTGCCAGTCAGGGTGTGGGCAGCAACGCGTGGTGCCCGCCATCGGGTGGAGAGGAGCTGCGGGCGCCAAGGGTGCAGCGCTGAGAGAGGCGGGGCTGCACAGTGTGGCACTAGGCCCTGCGCGGTCGCAGGACAGGGCTGGGCCACTCCGCCCACCGGGCGGGGTTTCAAGCCAACCCCACCCTGGAAGGACGAAATGGGTGGTAAGGGGGGACAGCATAAGTTAACACACTGGGTGACACCTACCCTAGTGACGCCACTGTCTCTTCTCCAGGCAGATAGAATAATAAACATACCCACCACTGTACAGAATTTAGTCAACAGCCCCTTCACCTCAGTTAAGGGATGTACTCCAGTCTGTTTTCTGTCCATCTAAATCCTAGTTGAATTTTAAGGCCCAGCAGAAGTTCCAGCCCCATCACAAAACCTTCTCAAGACCATTCTGGCCTATGGATATCTCTCCTTCTTATGGACTATTTTATTAGCGTTCTATACCACTCATTTCTCTGTTATCATAGAGTACCCTGTCTAGAAATTTTGACATGTGAACAATGACAGAAGAACCCAAGGGTGTTTGGCTTGAAGCGGAGACATTTCAGACGCACATTAAATAAATATATTTTTAATCAATTGAAGCGTTGTCGTATAGAAGAAGAATTAAGCTTTGTTGCTCTAGAGGTAGAGTTTGAAGGAAGCACATTTTGGGGCTATATAACCAGGCACTCCTTGGAAACCCTATGGGGCAGTTCTACTCTGTCCTGTAGGGTTGCTATGAGTCGACGGCAGAGGGTGTGTTTGTTTTGGTATAAGCAGGCTATAAACACTAATCATGTACTTATTATGTGCCATGTATTACACTGGGCACCTGCCCATATCTTCTATCATTTAACTGTAAAAGGATATTCTAGTAACTATAACTGCTCAGAATGGAATAGGGTGCCTTACAAAGTAATCATCTCTTTTCATCAGAACTATTGGAAGCCAGGATCCTAGACTGGGTGAGGCAGGTGGGACTAGAAAATTCAGAATGTCCCATTTCAATGCTGATATCATATGGGTTGTGCCCATAAAGTAAAGAAATTGATCTGTCTTTGGGAAAAAAAAAAGTACATATGTGCATATAAGTATTTTACTTCAAAGAAGTCACCCCGAGGAACTTGAACTTGGTTCCAAACGACATAGCTGCTCCACCCTCAAAGGATAAAGACTTGCCATCTAGAAGTAGATTCTAAACAACATGCTGCAGACTCGAGACAATCTGAAAGGAGGAGTTCCAAAACAAACCACTCTTAAGCAATTGCAGTTTTGTGAGAATAATATGTTTCCCAATGTGACAATCTGGAAGGGTACAATATCATCTACATATATAACTGCTCATTTTTGAAAGCAAATACTTATTACTTTATAATCACACACAGCCCATATACCTTGTCTCTCCACCTCAAGGACATTTTCAAGGTGGCAGTATGTACAGTCTGTAACACTCTCTTGGTAACTCTTAAAAGGTAGCCATGTCAACTCAAGGTTATATATTAATTAATAATCATCATAATAATATAAAAATTAACATTTGAGTACATGTAAGTAAGACACTTTCTGTCTAAACATATATATTCATCTCCTCAAATGGCTCTGTAGTCAATTAAATTGTTAGACAACTTAGAGGCGTGGTTGACACCTTCACCCCTCTCCAACTGAACTGATCAGTTCTAAGGCTGAATTTTTTCTCTAATCACAGATACGGTTCACATCTGGTCTGGACTGCTTATTTGCCAATTTTCTTCTGCATTCCTATATAGAAAATACCTTCTATTGAATAACATTTAAAGGTTACTATTATTCTCTACACTTTATTTTCCTTCTGTGGTCAAAAACAAGTGCTCTTACTTACTCAAAAAGTAAATGATACTTTCCTTTAACAAAATTACTGGTTGGGAAGTAATTAGCACAAATGAGCCTCTCTTTCATGATAAACAAATCAAGCTCAAGCCACCTGAGAAAGAAGCTAGATGCTTAATGCTGGGCCTGTGTCCTCAAAACACTGTGGACTTGAAGCATATTAATAATTGCTATAGCTTCTTGTTGCTGCTATGACAAATT
The DNA here is from genome assembly GCF_000243295.1 of Trichechus manatus latirostris. Lineage (NCBI taxonomy): Eukaryota > Metazoa > Chordata > Mammalia > Sirenia > Trichechidae > Trichechus > Trichechus manatus. The sequence goes on from NW_004444006.1 coordinate 12,631,701, forward strand.
ACTGCAAATGGTAATTTAAAACAACAGAAATTTACAGTCCAAGAGGCCAGAAGTCCAAAATCAAGGTGTTGGCAGAGCCACACTCCTTCTGAAGGCTTTAGGCAAGAATCCATTCCTTCCTACATAAATGGAAAAACATTCCATGTTCATGGATCGGAAGACTTAACGTTGTGAAAATGTCAATACTATCCAAAGTGCAATCCAGTATAAGGCAATCCAGACTCAAATTCCAACAACATTCTTTACTGAAAAGGAAAAACAAATCACCAACTTTATCTGGAAAGGAAAAAGGCCCCGAATACCCAAAGAATATCGAAGAACAACAAAGCAGCAGGCCTCACACTTCCCGGTCTCAAATCATACCATACAGTCACAGTAATCAGAACAGCCTGGACCTCATTCAGTGACAGGCACATAGAATAAAACAGAATTGAGAACCCAGAAATAACTACATCCATCTATGGGCAGCTGATTTTAGACAAGAGTGCTAAGTCCATTCGATGGGGAAGAAACAGTCTCCTTAACAAATTGTGCTCGCAAAACTGGACATCCATTTGCAGAAAAATGAGACAAGATCTCTACATTACACTATACACAAAAACTAACTCAAGTTAGATCCAAGACCTAAATGTTAAATCTAAAACTATAAAGTTCTTGGAAGATAATATAGGGACAAAATTTTGAGACCTATTTTTTTCAGAAATAAATTATCAAACACAACTACACATACACAAAAATGAAGACAAATTAGATAACTGGGACCTCCTAAAAATTAAATACTTTTGCTTATTGTGATGGTTAAGGTTGTGTGTGAACTTGGCTGGGCCATGATTCTCAATAGTCTGGCAGTTATGTAATGATGTACTTTGGAAGTTATGTAATGATGTACTTTGGAAGTTATGTAATGATGTAATTTGGCAGTTAAGTAATAATGCAGTTATCCTCCATTTTGTGATATAATGTAATTACCTCCATGATGTGATCTGATGTGATCACACAATCAGTTGTAATGGGAGTTTCCTTGGAGATGTGGCCTGCATTTAATATATATGGATGTTCTGGCAAAGCTTGCTGGCTTTTACTCTGGATCCTTCATCTGGCTCATCATCATCTAACTTCCAATTCTTGGGACTTGAGCCAGTGGCCTGCTATATTGCCTGCTGATCTTGGGATTCACTGGCCTTTGCAGCCTGTAAGACAGCAGCTTGCCATCTTACCTGCTGATCTTGGATTCATCAGCCCCTGTAGCTACGTGAGTCAGGAGAGCTTTCAACCTGTTGCCTGACCCACGAACTTGGGACTTGCCAGCCTCTACAACCTGGAGATAAATTTTCTTGAGATAAATCTCTCTTTCTCTCTCTCTCTCTCTATATATATATATATACACACACACACATATACATACTCTATATATACAGACACATATACACACTTTACTGGTTTTGCTTCTCTAGAGAACGCAGCCTAAGACATTTGGTACTGAGAGTGGTTCTAGAGAAACAAAATTTTAAGTATGGCCTCGGACAGAGCTGGAAAAATGTAGAACAAAATTTTAACTCACAAAAAAGACCAGACTTACTGGTCTGACAGACGCTGGAGAAACCCTGAGAGTATGGCTCATGGACACCCTTTTAAATCAGTACTAAAGTCACTCCTGAGGTTCACCCCTCAACCCATTAGACAGGCCTATAAAACAAAATGAAACTAAATGGACACACTAGCCCAGGGGCAAGGCCAAGAAGGCAGGAAGGGACAGGAAAGCTGGTAATGGGGAACCCAATGTCAAGAAGGGGAGAGTGTTGACACGTCAAGGGTTTGGCAACCAATGTCACAAAACAATATGTGTACTAATTGTTTAATGAGAAACTAATCTGCCCCGTAAACCTTCATCTAAAGCACAATAAAAAATAAATACAGTTAAAAAAACTTTTAAAAAATTGTAAGTATAAGTTTTCTAAATTGGTTCTCAAGTCTGGTTAATCTTAAAGATGTTGATGACTCTGCTTCCAGTAGTAAAGAGGGCACTGCTAATGCATGGCGTACAAGAAAAATATGCAAAATATTACCACCAATAGATCAAGCATTGGTGAGAAGCGAGGCTCTGGGTGATCACATACTTGATACTTTTCTACAATTCTGTCAGCATGAGAAGTGTAAGGAAGTTTGTTGGTTGGTCCTACTTTCACTAGACAAAGTGGTGAAAGAAAGAGATGAGCTCAGGGTTTCAGTCACAGATCAAGTGTTGCATAAAAGATCTCAAAGTTGCCACTTGTGCCCTGAAAGAAAGTCTTATTTGTTGTAGTAACAGAGCTGATATTGCCAAAAACCAAAAGAAGAGCCTTATTGTAAGAGTGACTGAATTACAACACCCATTGAATTCTCAAACTCTAATGGCATCTGAATTTAAAGTGAGGGCATTGACTGGGAAGAAATGGGATCCTGAAACTTGAGATAGGGACATATGGGCAGATAATCAGGAAGCTGGTGACACTGAGCCCCTAAATTCTGTTGAATCACTCCTACCAACAGAACCAGCAATCTCACTCCCATCTGAAGTGATTACTCCATATTTGTCTGCTAAGCCACCCTCCCCAGTAAAATCTTTAGCCTCTCCACCCTGATCTGGTGAGATTAACCCCGCTGTGTCTGAAGAGCCTTTGCCTGAGTCACCTCCTGGGGTGGAGTCTGAGTCATTGCATGGGGAATCGCCTGAGGCAGACGCCTTACAAGACAATGCTGAATGTACTCAGAACACGTCCCCACAACCCATTTTTGCTTCTAGACCTATAACTAGACTTAGGTCCCAGCAAGCTCCGAAAGGTGAAGTACTCACTGTGACCCAGAAGGAGGTATACTTCACTCCAAAAGAACTGCTTGGCTTTTCTAACATATACACACAGACGCCTGGAGAATATGTGTGGGAACGGCCACTAAGTGTGTAGGATAATGGTTCAAGGAACATAAAGTTGGATCAGTCTGAGTTTATTGATATGGGCCCACTAAGCACAGATTCTTCATTCAATGTTTCAGCTGGATAGGTTAGGCAAGGAACTAACAGTTTATTTGACTGGGTCGCTGAAGTGTGGATTAAGAGGTGGCCTACACTAAATCAAGTTAAGTGCAGACCTGCCTTGGTATACTGTAGAAGAAGGTATCCAAAGACTTAGGGAAATTGGCATGTTAGAGTGGATTTATCAGGTTAGACCCACAGACCCACACATGGAGTGCCCAGAGGACACACATTTTACCACAATGGTGAGGAACATACTTGTGATGGGAGTGCCAGCATCCTTGAAGACTGCTGTGATTACTATTTTATTTAAGTCAGATTTGACATTGGGAACTGCTCTAACTGAATCAAGACACCTAACTACAGTGTGGTTGACTGGACCCTGTGGTGGTAGAGGCCAAGTGGCGGCACACAATTTTGACAAAAGACACAGTGGGCGTGGTTACCATAATGGACAGCGGAGGCAAAGCAACAATCAGAATAATCAGAATAGTACGGTATGGAGTCATGGCATTGGCTAATTATTCATGGTGTCCCTAGGAGTGAAATAGTTGGGAAATCTACTAAATATTTACTTGATCTGTACAAGCGGAAGAATTCTAGGTCAAGTGAATGGCATTCTAACTCAAATGGCCAGAATAGAGTCACAGCCCCTCAAACAATTCCCAGACTTGAGCCAGTTTACAGAACCACACCCCTTGAATGAAGGGGATGCTGGGTCCCTTGAGGAAGGACCACAGTACACTGCCAAAAATTTATACTGTTAATCTTTCTCCCTGCCTTTCCCAAAGGAATTTACAGCCTTTTACGAGAGTGACTGTTCACTGGGGAAAAGGAAATAATAAGACTTTTGGGGGATTACTGAATACTGGCTCTGAACTGACACTAATTCCAGGAGGCCCAAAATGTCACTGTGGCCCACAAGTCAGAGTGGGGGCATGTAGAGGTCTGGTTATTAATGGAATATGAGCTCAGGTTCATCTCACAGTGGGTCCAGTGTGTCCCCGAAGCCATCCTGCAGTGATTTCACCAGTTCTAGAATGCATAATTAGAATAGATACATTCAGCACCTGGCAGAACCCCCACACTGGATCCCTGACAAGTGGACTAAGTTCTATTATTGTAGGAAAGGCCAAGTGGAAACCATTAGAACTGCCCCTACCTAGGAAAATAGTAAATCAAAAGCAATACTGCATTTCCGGAGGGACTGCAGAGATGACTGCCACCATCAAGGACTTGAAGGATGCAGGGATGGTGACTCCTATCACATCTCCATTCAACTCATCTATTTGGCCTCTACAAAAAACAGATGATCTTAGAGAATGACAGTGGATTATTGGAAACTTAACCAGGTGGTGACTCCAGTTGCAGCTGTTATTCCAGATATGGTTTTACTGCTTGAGCAAATTAATACATCTCCTGGTACCTGGTATGCAGTTATTGATCTGGCCAATACCTTTTACTCCATTCTGGTTTTGAAGGAACACCAGAAGCAGTTTGCCTTCAGCTGGCAAGGCCAGCAATACACCTTCACATCCTACCTAAGGGGTATGTCAACTCTCCAGCCCTATGTCATAATTTAGCCCCCAAAGACCTTGATCGCGTTTCCCTTACATAAGACGTCGCACTGGTCCATTACGCAGATGACATTATGCTGATTGGACCTAGTAAGGAAGAAGTGTTAATGTCTCTGGACCTATTGGTAAAATATTTGAGTGCTAACCCGAAACCATATCCGTTGCCATTGAGACCATTCCTACTCATAGCTACCATATAGGACAGATTAGGACTACCCCATGGGGTTTCCAAAGAGCGGCTGGTGGATTTGAGTTGCTGACCTTTGGTTAGCAGTCGAGCTCTTAACCACTGTGCCACAGGGCATGGTAGAGGCTGGGAAATTAATCCGACAAAAATTCAGGCACCTTCCACCTCAGTGAAATTTCTATGAGTCCAGTGGTGTGGAGCATGTGGAGATATTCCTTCTAAAGTTAAGGATAAGTTATTGCATCTGGCCTCTCTCACAAGTAAAAAGTAGGTGCAAGGCCTAGTGGGCCTCTTTGGATTTTGGAGGCAACATATACCTCATTTTGGTGGGCTACTCTGGCCTATTTTCAAGTGACTGGAAAAGCTGCTAGTTTTGAGTGGGGCCCAGACCAAGAGAAGGCTCTGCAACAGGTTCAGGCTGCTGTGCAAGCCACTCTGCCACTTGAGCCATATGCTCTGGCTGATTCAGTAGTGCCTGAAGTGTCAGCGGCAGACAGAGATGCTGTTTTGAGTCTTTGGCAGGCCCCTATTGGTGAATCACAGTGCAAACCCTTAGGATTTTGGAGAAAAGCCCTGCCATCCTCTGCAGATAACTACTCTTCTTTTGAGAAACAGCTTTTGGCTTGTTACTGGGCCTAAGTAGAGACAGAATGCTTAACCATGGGCTACCAAGTCACCATGCTGCCTGAGCTACCCATCATGAACTGGGTGTTGTCTGACCCACAGAGTTATAAAGTCAGATGCGCACAGTAGCACTCCATCATTACATGGAACTGGTATATATGAGATCGGGCCCGAGCAGGACCTGAGGGCACAAGTAACTTGCATGAGAAAGTGGCCCAAATGCCCGTGGTCTCCATTTTTATCACATTACCTGCCTTCTCCCAGTATGCGCACCTATGGCCTCATGGGGAGTGCCTTATGATCAGCTGACTGAAGAAGGGAAAGCCTGTGTCTGGTTTAAAGGCAGTTCTGCTTTATATCCAGGCACCACTTGAAAGTGGACAGAGTCAGCGCTACAGTCCCTTTCTAAGACCTCCCTGAAGGACAGTGGTGAAGAGAAATCTTCTCAATTTGCAGAACTTTGAGCAGTGCACCTGGTTGTTCACTGCTTGGAAGGAGAAATGGCCAGATTTGCGACTGTATACTGATTCATGGGCTGTGGCCAATGGTTTGGCTGGATGGTCAGGGACCTGGAAGGAACATGATTGGAAAATTGGAAACAGAGTTATGAGGAAGAGGTATGTACATAGACCTCTCTGAATGGGCCAAAGAAGTGAAGATATTTGTGTTTCATGTGAATGCTCACCAAACGGTGACCTTGGTAGAGTAAGATTTTAACAATCAAGTGGATAGGATGATGCGTTCTGTAGCTACCAGTCAGTCTCTTTCCCCAGCCACTCCTGTCATTGCTCAATTGCACATGAAAAAAGTGGCCATGGTGGCAGCGATGGAAGTTATGCATGGGCTGAGCAACATGGACTTCCATTCACCAAGGCTGAATTGGCTACAGCCACTGCTGAGTGCCCAGTCTGCCAGCAGCAGAGACCAACACTGATTCCCCAATATGTCACCATTCCTCGAGGTGATCAGCCAGCAACCTGGTGGCAGGTTGATTACATTGGAGTGCTTCCATCATGGAAAAGGCAGTGTTTTGTTCTTACTGGAACAAACCCTTACCCTGGATGTGGATTTGCCTTTCTTGCACACAATGCCTCTACCAAAAATACCATCTGTAGACTTACAGAATGCCTTATTTACTATCATGATATCCCACACAGCAATGCCTTGGATCAAGGGACTCACTTCACAGAAAATGAAGTGCAGCAATGGGCCCATGCTCATGAAATTTACTGGTCTTAACATGTTTCTCATCATCCTGAAGCAGCTGGATTGATAAAACAATGGAACAGCCTTCTAATGACACAATTATGGTGCCAGGTAGGTGGCAATACCTTGCAGAGTGGGTCAATGTTCTCCAGGAGGTTATATATGCTCTAAACAAGTGTCTCATATATGGTGCTGTTTTTCCCATAGCCAGGATTCATGGGTCTAGGAATCAAGGGGTGGAAATGGGAGTGGCACCACTCACTCTTAGCCCTATTGACCTACTCAAAAAATTTTTGCTTCCTGTCCCCACAACCCTATGCTCTATGGGGTCTAGAGTTCTTAGTTCCAAAGGAAGGAATGCTCCCACTGGGAGATGCAACACTGATTCCACTGAACTGGAAGTTAAGCATGTCACCTGGCCACTTTGGACTCCTCATGCCTCTGGATCAACAAGTAAAGAAGAGAGTTACTGTACTGGCTGCTGTTACTGATCCTGATTAACAATAGGAAATCGGCCTGATATTACATAATGGAGGTAAAGAAGAGTATGTCTGGAATGCAGGAGATCCCTTAGGGTGTCTCTTAGTACTACCATGTCCTGTGATTAAAGTCAATGGAAAACTATAGCAACCCAATTCCAATATGACTACTAATGCCCAGACCCTTCAAGAATGAAGGTTTGGGTCACCCCACCAGGCAAAGAACTACGGCCAGCTGAGGTGCTTGCTGTGAGCAAAGAGAATACAGAATGTGTGGTGAAAGAAAGTAGTTCTAAATAGCAGTTATGACCACGTGACCGGTTACAGAAATGAAGACTGTAATTGTTATGAGTATTTCTTCCTTGCATGTGTACATCAAATACTTTTGTTTTCTTCAGTGATAAAATATTTTCTTTACTTATAAAATATAAGATGTAAACAGGACTTGCGCGTTTTCAGTTGTACACGTTAGTTGCATCATGTTAGGTGCAAGTATGACTTTGTAATTGTCTTTACTTAGAGACTGTGTATGGTTTAAGGAGATGTGTAGTACAAGTGCCATGTAGACAAGGGGTGCATTGTGATGGTTAAGGTTGTGTGTCAAGTTGGCTGGGAAATGATTCTTACCTGTTTGGCAGTTATGTAGTGATGTACTTTGGCAGTTATGTAATGATGTAGTTATCCTCCATTTCATGATATAATGTAATCACCTCCATGATGTGATCTGATGTAATCAGCCAGTCAGTTGTAAGGGGAGTTTCCTCAGGAGTGTGGCTTGCATCCAATGTATACGGAGGTTCCGGCAAAGCTTGCTGGCTTTTGCTCCCTCTGGATCCCGCATCTGGCTCATCATCATCTGATCTCTGGTTCTTGGGACTTGAGGCTGTGGCCTGCAGTATTGCTTGTCAATCTTGGGATTCGTCAGCTTTCACAGCCTGTGAGTCAGAAGCCTGCTGTCTTACCTGCCAATCTTGAATTCGTCAGCCCCTGCTATGTGAGTTAGGAGAGGCCTTCAACCTGACACCTCACCCATGGACTTGAGACTTGCCAGCCTCTACAACTGTGTGAGCCGTCTCCTTGACATAAATCTCTCTCTCTCACTCTCTACACACGTGCATGCGCACACACACATATATATAAACCAAACCAAACCCATTGCCATTGAGTGGATTCTGACTCATAGCAACCCTACAGGGCAGAACAGAACTGCCTCATAGAGTTTCCATGGAGTGGCTGGTGGATTCAAACTGCCGACCTTTTGGTTAGCAGCCATAGCTCTTAACCACTGTGCCACCAGGGTTCCACACTTCACTGGTTTTGCTTCTCTACAGAACCCAGCCTAAAACATTCATCAAAAGACTTTATCAAAAGAGTAAAAATAGAATCTACAGACTGGGAAAACATTTGTGAGAACAACATATCTGTTAAGGGTCTAATCTCTAAAACATATAGAAAACACCAACTACTCAACAACAAAAAGACAAACAATCCAATTTAAAAATGGGCAAAGGACATGAACAGACACTACATCAAAGAGGACATTCAAGTGGTCAACAAACACATGAAAAGATGTTCTCAATCATTATCCATTAGACACATGCAAATCAAAACTACAATGAGATACAATCTCACCCCTGCAAAACTGGCACCGATTAAAACAAACAAACAAAAACAGATAACAACAAATGTTGGTGAGGATATGGCGACACTGGAACATTTTACCATTGTAAAATGGTACCACCACTATGGAAAACAGTGTGGCACTTCCTCAAAAAGTTAGAAACAGAAATACCTTATGATCCAGCAATCCCACTCTCCTAAGTGTATATCCTAGAGATCTAATAGCAGTGACACGAATAGACATATGCACTATGTTCACTGCAGCATTATTCACAAGAGCAAACAGATGGAAACAACCTAAGTGCCTATCAATGGATGAATGGATAAACAAAATGTGGTATATACATACAATGGAATACTATGCAACCATAAAAAATGATGAGTTTGCAAAACATAACATGGATGAATCTGGAGGGCATTATGCTGAATGAAATAAGTCAATCAAAAAAGGGCAAATATTGTATGATCCCACCTTTATTAAAGAACAAAAATAGGTATACATACAGAAATCAACATTCTTTGGTGGTTACCAGGGATGAAAGGGGATGGGAGGGAGAATCACTCTCTAGATAACATGCTTTTTATTTTTGTTGATGGGAAAGGCAATACCAAACATGGGTGAAGTGTGCACAACTTGACCAAGGTTAATGATGACGTTAAGAAGTACACAAGAATAAGGGACATTATTGGTAAATACTATAACATATACAATTCTAAAACAACAGCAGCAACAACCAAAAAATACATGATATGTATGCATATATGTGTATAGAAAAGTATATGTGTGTATATACATGTGCATGTCTAATTGTACCCATAGGCATATGTATATACATGTTTGTGTGTGCTGCATATATATTCATATATATATAATAAAGCACATAGGGGACACAGTCATGGATACTTCCCAGACATAACCAAATGCCTTGCAGGATTGGTTTAATGGGTTTGAAAGTTCAGGACCATAGTCTCGTCGGACAACTCAGTCAATTGGCATAACATAGTGCATAAAGTTTTTATTCTACATTCTAGTTTGGTAAGTAGCTTCTGAGGTCTTAAAAGCTTGTGAGCAGCCATCTAAGATACAACTATTGGTTTCTACTCGCTGGAGCAGAAGAGAAAGAAGAAAACCAAACACTCAAAGAAGAAACTAGTCTACAGGACTAACAGCCTACATGAACCACGGCCTCATCTATCCTGAGACCAGAAGAACTACTAGATGGTACCCGGCTACCACACTACCGATCTTTCCGACTAGGGACAAAATCGACGGTCCAGAACAGAATGAGAGAAAATTGTAGAACAAAATTCAAATTCTTTTTAAAAAAAGCCAGACTTACTGGACTGGTAGAGACTAGAGGAAGCCCTGAGACTATCACCCTGAGATACCATTTAAACTTTGAACTGAAATCATTCCTTGAGTTCACCTTTAAGCTAAATAACAGATGGGCTCATAAAATAAACAATATCACCCGTGACTACTGTTCTCCTTAAAAAAAAAAAATCATCTCTATGAGATGAAATGGTCAACACTTACCCTAAAACAAAGATGAGAAGGTCAAGGTGGGGGGGACAGGGAAGATAGATTAACAGAATGGGAATAATAAGAATGTTGACACAATGTGAAAAGTGTAACCAATATCACTGAACAATATGTATAGAAACTGTTAAATGGGAAACTAATTTTCTGTGTAAACGCTCACCAAAAACACAATAAAACATTAAAAGAAAAAAAAAAATCTGCTCCTTGCCTCTTCTGGCTTCCTGTGGCTGCTGGCACTCTCTGGCTTGTGGCTCCATTTCTCTCTGCTCTGTCTTCGCATTGCCCTTCCTCTGTGTGTCTGTATTATTTTCCTTTGCCTCTCTCTTATAAGTACACTTGTGATGGCATTTAGGGCCTACTCAGGTAATCCAGATTGATATCCTCATTGCAAAGTCCTTAACTTAATTACATCTTCAAAGAACCTTTTTCCAAACAAGGTAACAATCACAGGTTTCAGGGATTAGGATATAGACATATCTTTGGGGGGGGGGCACCATTCATCCCACTATAGTCCACCATTCATCCCACTATAGTCCACCCTCATGCCCCCTAAAATTCATGTTTGTCCCATGTACAAAATATATTCACCCCATTCCAATATCCTCAAAAGTCTCAACTCAAGTGCAAAATCTTATCTAAATATCATCAGCTTAAAAGTCCCAAATCTTGTCATCAAAATCATGTATGGGTGAGACTCTTAGTATGATCCATCCTGGAGCAAAATTTCTCTCTATCTGCGGACCTGTGAAGCTAGAACACAAGTTACCTGCTTCTAAAATATAATGGTGGGACAGCCATAGTATAACAATTATAGACATTCCTATTCCAAAAGGGAAAAAATGGAAGGAATAAAGGGGCCTCAGGCCCCAAGCAATTAAAAAATCCAGCAGGGCAAATTCCATTAAATTTCAAGGCCTGGGAATAATCCTCTGTGGCTCAAGGCTCTGTCCTCTAGGCCTAGGGCTCTGTCCTCTGGGCCCAAGGTGTCTCGGCAGGCCTCTGGGCCCACAGTAGCTCAGCCAGCCTCTGCTTCTACAACCATGTCTCCAGCCTCTTCCTCTGCCTCTGCACCTGCACCCAGCCTATACCTTTGCACCCTTGCCTCTGTGCCGATGGCTCTGCCCCTGAGAGTAATTCTTCCTTTTTCTTGAGTGGTAGCACATGTTTGCAGCTGAGTATATCTATCATCCCATTTCTCGTCTACGGAATTTTGGAAGTCCAACATCCCTCTTTCATTTTGTCCTGTCTCTGTAACCTTTAGTCCAAACGGCAGTGTTTCTGCTAATACAACATTCTCAAAAACCTTGCAAGTCTCCCATGTATGTCACTCCATTAGATAAGTGGGTCCTCCACAGATCTCCGCTGGATAACCCCATCTCTATTCCTGGCTTCTGCTAAGGTGGGTGAGTGGATCCATGAGTCACATGCCTAGTCTCTTTAACAAAAAGTTGTCCAGCCACACTGTTGCCCTTCTCTCCACAGCATGCTTTCCTAATAGTGAATCTTCTAATTTTAGCATCTTTTGCAATCTGGATAGGTTAAGAATTTCCTAAATCATCAAGTGCTGATTTCTTTTTGCTTAAAACTCCTTATTCAATTTAATTCTTTTCCTTTGCATTTTACTATAAGCAGCAAGGAGAAACCAGGTGTGAGGTGTGGAATCATCTTGCAAGAAGTAATTTGCCCTTGTTTTTGTTTTGTTTTCCTAGCCAGATCAACACCTGAGGCTAATGAGTGGGACCTGATCAGATCAAGAGAGATCACCTGGGGGCCTGATGTTGACTAGCCTCAGAGGGTGTTATTGGACTGAATTGTGTTCCCCAAAAATGTGTGTCAACTTGGCCTGGCCATGATTCCCAGTATTGTGTGGTTGTCTTCCATTTTGTAATCTGATGTAATTATCCTATGTGTTGTAATCTTAATCTCCATGATGCTAATGAGGCAGAATTAGAGGCAGTTATGTTAATGAGGAAGGATGCAATCTACAGGATTAGATTGCATCTTGAGTCAATCCCTTTTGAGATCTAAAAGAGAGAAGCAAGCAGAAAGGAGAGGAACCTCTTACCACCAAGCAAGAAGAGCCAGGAGCAGAGTGCATCCTTTGGACCCAGGGTCCCTGCACTGAGAAGCTCCGAGACAAGGGGAAGATTGATGACAAGGACTTTCCCCCAGAGTCGACAGAGAGAGAAAGCCTGTCCCTGGAGCTGGCACCCTGAATTCGGACTTCTAGCCTCCTAGACTGTGAGAGAACAAATTTCTGTTTGTTAAAGCCACCCACCTGTGGTATTTCTGTTATAGCAGCATTAGATAACTAAGACTGAGGGTATGATATAATCTATCATGACACTGTAGTGAGTCCAATAAAGATGCTCAGCACAGAGGCTCAGAGGAGTTTCCTGGGTGATCATGCATGGGAGAGGGTAGTGTGTTCCTCCTTGGGATATGGAAGCTCTGCACTGTGACTCCTGCCATACCTCACCATATACATCTCTTCACTTGTGTCTTTTTGGTTGTAATAAATCTGTAGTAAGTATGGTAGCCTCTCCATGAATTTCTGTGAGTCATTACAGCAAATTAACAAACCCGGAGGGGCAGTGAGAGCCAGTAGTGGCTAGCGTCTGCCTATCTGGCAGTCTGAAAGAAGGTGTCATTCTAATGTGTGAGTTCTCACCTAGCTCTGGGTATCTAGGGCTGAAAGATGGTGTCATGGATTGAATTGTGTCCCCCAAAAAATGTGTATCAATTTGGCTAGGCCATGATTCCCAGTACTGTGTGATTGTCCACCATATTGTCATCTGATGTGATTTTCCTATGTGTTGTAAATCCTATCACTATGATGTTAATGAGATGGGATTAGTGGCAGTTATGTTGATGAGACAGGACTCAATTTACAAGATTAGGTTGTGTCTTAAGCCAATTTCTTTTGAGATATAAAAGAGAGAAGCAAGCAGAGAGACATAGGGGACCTCATACCACCAAGAAAAAAGAGCCAAGGGAATAGCATGTCCTTTGGACCTGGGGTCCCTGTACTGAGAAGCTTCTCGACCAGAGAAGATTGATGACAACGACCTTCCTCCAGAGCTGACAGATAAAGAAAGCCTTCCCCTGGAGCTAGCACCCTGAATTCGAACTTCTAGCCTCCCCTAGACTGTGAGAGAATAAAGTTCTCTTTGTTCAAGCCATCCACTTGTGGTATTTCTATAGCAGCACTAGATGACTAAGACAGATGGAGTCCGTTTAACTTGTGAGCTCTGACGCAGCTCTGAGTGGCTGGAGCTCAGAGAGTGTCACGTGAACTTCTGGTGATGAGGATAGAGAAGTGGGAAGGTGATGACTGGATCCATTTCCACACTTTGAGAATTGGAGTCATGCTGAATTCAGCCATGTTTTCTGCCACCATGTAACAAAGACTGACTGCCTTTCCTCCAGTTTTCAATAACATATTCTTTATTTCCTTCTGAGCTCTTACCAGAATTGCCTTTAGTGTTCATATTTCTATCAACATTTGTGTATGACTACATGTATATTCTCTAAGACAACAGAATCTTTCTTTATTATGCTCCTCATTAACGTCCGTATTTCTACCAACAGTCTGCTCAAGACAATCTAGGCTTTTTCTATCATGTTTCTCAAAATTCTACCAGCGTCTAGCCATTAATCAATTCCAAAGTCATTTTCACACTTTTAGTTATCTATTAGAGAAGCATCTGTCTTCCCAGTACCAAAATTTGTATTAGTTTCCTGAGGCTGCAGTAACAAATTACCACAAACTTGGTGGTTTAAAACAAGATAAAATTTATTTTCTCACAGTTTTGGAGGCCAGAAAGACAAAATTAAGGTGTCAGCAGGGCTGCTCTCCTCCACTACAGAGGATCTAGGGGAGAATCTGCTCCTTGCCTCTTGCAGCTTCTGGTGGCTGCCCCCTGGGGTGGATTATCCAATAGGCAAGGTAAGCACGATTCTTATCTTGTTTACCAGATTATCTGCAGTGGACAGGTTCACATTTTTTTCTACCACATCAAAGATTCTACTTCTAGATATAGCTGGCATCTGTCTCTCTTCCAACCCCACAGCACCTTTCTATAGAATCAAGGCCTCTTTGCAAATTTACAATCCTTGACCGGGGTGGCTGACCCAGTAAGCAAGGTAAGCACAGGCTTACTTGGGCTTATTTACCAATGTAGTGAACAATTTCACACGGGTTTCACCACATCAAAGATGAAACTGTTCACTACAGATGATCTGGTAAGCAAGGTAAGCACCATGCTTACCTTGCCTATTGGGTAATCTGTCCCTGGCTGCCTCTGTATTTCCGGGCTTGTGGCTGCACCTCTCCAATCCTCGCCTCTGTCTCCATATCACCTTCTCCTTTGCATGTCTCTTCTCCTCTCTGTGTTTGTGTTATCTTTTTTTACCTCTCTCACAAGAACATTTTGTGATGGAATTTAGGGCTCACCAGATACTCCAGGGTGATATTCTCATCTTGAGATCCTTAACTTGATTACATCAGCAAAGGCCCTTTTTCCAAGGACTAGGATGTGAGCATATCTTTTTGGTGGCCACCGTTCAGCCCACTACAGTAATCAGTGTTTAAAAAATAAAGACACTTATTAGCATACCCTATAAATTTCAAAATAAGTGAGAATCTAATAAGTTCTTAATAAAATCAAACATTAAAATATATCAGACTTCTTAATATACTCACAAATAGGGATATTAGCTAAATGTACAAATGGGTATAAATTTCATCTTTTCAGCCATATCTGCCTATAAAAATGATACAACTTATAGTGATCACTATGTTTAAAACAATAAATATAATCCTATTAAAAAGTATAGGCTCTCAGTGAGAGATTATCTTAACAGTGAAAGATGTTAGATGTAAGTATGGGCAACAGGAAGAAGCCAGGGCATCTCTGCTTTAAAGATGTCTTTAAAACTAGGTGATAGTCTCATCAGTTTCAGATGAAGGTGCATTTTTTTCAACCCACCTTGATTATATCTCACAAGCCTAAGGATTCTACTGCACAGTTGTAATAAATAAACACAACTGTTTGCTTCTTTTGGAGTATACGAAAAACACAAGAGATGTGCTAAATGTCATAGAACAACAGTCTTAAAACTGGGGCCCATGTCATGAAGATTTTTCAAGGGTTATGGGGATAATTATATTTTTAAGGGAATCTGTTTGTAGATTCTCAACTTTCATATGTACTCTTTCCTAAATCTGAACTTCTTGTAAATGTATCTGTGGTTAAGGAGTCCTTGTTCACTATGGCCCTTCCCTTTCCTTACTAAAGAAATGTATACCTCTCATCCATTCTGAATATTAATATGTACAAAGTTACAAGGTATAAAAACTTCCAGACCACTAAATAAAGGACAATTCCAAACACTGGTGTAGGTGTTAAGAAAGTGAATTATTCTATTAACTGGGTAACATACACTTTTGCAATCCAGATGGCTTTGAATTCTTTATTTTCAACAAAACTGAAGAAGAATGTTCAGCTGAAAAATCATTAAAAAATATTTTTTATAATAGACCATTGTGATTTGGGGCAAATAACTTGAAAGGAGTTCAAATTGGGTAGCACTGATAAAACAAAATTTCCATTTTTATTCCATTTACATGAACAAGTTTCTAATCACTTATATCTTACAAACAGAAAAATATGAAGAAAACTGATGCTAAATCTTTCTTACTCTAGCAATAATTAATACTGATCCATAGTTTTATCAACTAACTGGGAAAAAATCTTATCCATTTCATTGAGATAGGTTTTATAATTTTAAAGAAGACTCAATCCAGAAGAACTTTTAATACTTAGGGATTTAGGACTTCAAGAAAAGTATCTACATATCTACGTACCTACCTACCTACCTATTTATCACCAGTTGCTATCAAGTCAATTCTGACTCATGATGCCCCATGCATGTCAGAGTAGAACTGTGTTATGTAAGGTTTTCAATGGCTGATTTTTCAGAAGTAGATTGCCAGACTTTTCTTCTGAGGAGCCTTTGGGTGGACTTGAATCATCAACCTTTAGGTTAGCAGCTGAGCATGTTAACTGTTTGCACCACTCAGGGAATATATATATATATTCCATATACACATATATATTTCAGAAATAAGCTACAATGATCAAAAAAGACTTTTAAGTATAGAATTATATTAGGACAAAATTCTGTGAC
>NW_004444006.1:12648257-12650345 GCF_000243295.1 Trichechus manatus latirostris
TACTCCTCCAGCAACTAACTCACCGAACAATGAATACAAACAAGCACAGACTGAGATCTCAGAACTCCATACAGTGGCTGAGGAATTGGAGAATAGGGGTGAGTCTAGAACCTCAGAGATCCTACCCGCTAACATTAGGAGCATGCACTCATTGTAGCCATTTTGGTATGGGATTGGGTAACACCCCAAGCAAGGAACACAGAAAGTGAGCGTATCTGAGGAAGGTCTAGCTGGATATTTTTAAGGCCGTGTAAACCGGCTGTGAGAGTCTGCATGGGTTGTGCAAGTGAGAGGGTGCGAAGGAAAACCATAACGCTGCTTGAGAGTACTGCTGAACCTCACTGAAGCCCAAAACAGATGGACACTAGGACCAGGAAGAGCTGAAAGAGCAACAGGCCACAGGAGACAGCCCACAGTGGGACATCGTGGGTAGTGGGTGTGCCAATGCAGAGGCACCGGTGAGAAAAAAACTAAAAAAACCCTCATCATCACCACAGTACAGTCGATCCCCACTGCTCACACCAGTGGAGGTGTCCAGCAAACCCCCTCTCTCCTCCGCATGCCTATTGAATCCCAGAGACCAAGCATACAGGTCCCTTGAATCAACTTGGGGGGAGAGAAGGGATTTAAAAAAAAAAAACAAAAAAAAAACCTAAGGATAAGAGTGCCATCTAGTGGTTCTCAGGAGACAATACCAATCCTGCCGCCCTGAAACTTTCTATCTAACAGGCAATCTGTAGGGCTGAGGCATGCTGCCGCTTGGGGTTCCCAGGCCTGTGAGTTTTGGAGGGGGCAGTCTGCTGCATCTTTCTCCCATGGAGTGGTTGGGTGCAAGTCCTGACCTTTTGGTTGGTAGTCGGATGATGGACAGTGCCCCACCAGGGCACCCAAGCAGAAAATTTTCCCACAGTAAACAGCATAAAAAACTTAAAGATACCAAAAGGGCTCAAGTTAAACAAAAACTAGACAAAAAACCCACAAAAATACAACAGAAGAAGGAACAATAGAAAGCAAAACATGAAGAAGAGGAAATCTCTCTTATGGAGGCCAGAATAATGCAAAGAATTAATAATTTTCAGACTATGGTAATAAATATGTTTAAAGAAAGCAAAAAACATACAGAAAATAAACTAGTGGAGTTCAGAAAGCAAATGGAGAAACAATATGAGAGTGTCAACAAGGAACTGGAAAAAAAACAAAAACAAAGAGAACTACCGGAACTGAAGAATAACACATCTAAATTAGAAAAAGCAAGAGAAACACTCAACAATAGAGTTGAAAAAACAGAAGATAGAATAAATGACCTGGGAGACAAAATAACTAAACTTATAAAGTCTCAAGGGAAAAGAACAAAGGAAAGCGAACAAACCCAAAACAAATGTGGGATTCAATTAAGAAATTTAACATTAGAATTACTGGAATTGCAGAGGACCACGACAACAATAACTACACAAACAATTTTCTAAGAGATAATCAGAGAGAATTTCCCAGACCTGAACAGAGAACCAAGCCTGCAAATACAGGAAGCTACATGAACCCCAATCAGAAGAGACACAAAAAGATAAACTCAGCGACATACTCTTGAAAACCAAAGGCAAGGAGAGAATTTTGAAAGCAGCAAGAGAAAAACACAATTTAACATACCAACGGTCTTTCATAAGAATCAGCGTGGATTTCTCCCAAGAAACTCTAGAAGCCAGAAGACAATGGAGTGAAGTATATAAAATACTGAACCAACACAATTGCCAACCAAGAATACTCTACCCAGCAAAGCTGTCATTCAAAAATGAGGGAGTAATCAAGACATTCCCAAACAACCAGACGCTCTGGGAATTTGCCACGACCAGACTAGCTTTATAAGCATTACTCAAGAGAGTACTCCAAATGGAAAGGAAAGAACATTAAGAAATAAGTACAAACTAAACCTATCAAATACAGGTTATATATTGATGTTAATGGAGACACACCAACAGAAATGGGGGAAGGAGGAGCATATCAGGAATACATTTATTATGTTAAGGTTTTATGTTAACAGTTATTCTTATGCTCGACGTTGTAGTGATTTTAAGTCATATAATGTAATATATG
>NW_004444006.1:12650974-12652011 GCF_000243295.1 Trichechus manatus latirostris
TATTCAGATACCAGCAGGGTCACCCATGGTGGACAAGTTTCAGCTGAGCTTCCAGACTAAGACAGACTAGCAAGAAGGACCCAGCAGTCTACTTTTGAAAGGAATTAGCCAGTGAAAACCTTATGAATAGCAGCGGAACATTGTCTGACATAGTGCCAGAAGATGAGCTCCCCAGGTTAGAAGGCACTCAAAACACAACTGGGGAGGAGCTGCCTCTTCAAAGTAGAGTCGACCTTAATGATGTGGATGGAGTGAAGCTTTCAGGACCTTCATTTGCTGATGTGACACGACTTAAAATGAGAAGAAACAGCTGCAAATATCCATTAATAATCGGGACGTGGAATGTACGAAGTATGAGTCTAGGAAAATTGGAAATCGTCAAAAATGAAATGGAACGTATAAACATCGATATCCTAGGCATTAGTGAGCTGAAATGGACTGGTATTGGCCATTTTGAATCGGACAACCATATGATCTACTATGCCGGGAACAGACAACTTGAAGAGGAATGGCGTTGCATTCATCGTCAAAAAGAACATTTCAAGATCTATCCTGAAGTACAATGCTGTCAGTGATAGGATACTATCCATACGCCTACAAGGAAGACCACCTAATACAACAATTATTCAAATTTACCCATCAACCACTAAGGCCAAAGATGAAGAAACTGAAGATTTTTACCAATTTCTGCAGCCTGAAATTGATCGAACATGCAATCAGGACACATTGATAATTACTGGTGATTGGAATGCAAAAGTTGGAAACGAAGAAGAATCGGTAGTTGGAAAATATGGCCTTGGTGACAGAACTGATGCTGGAGATCGCATGATAGAATTTTGCAAGACCAATGATTTCTTCATTGCAAATACCTTTTTTCACCAGCATAAATGGCGACTACGCACATGGACCTCGCCAGATGGAATACATAGGAATCAAATCGACTACATCTGTGGAAAAAGACGATGGAAAAGCTCAATATCATCAGTCAGAACAAGGCCAGGGGCTGACTGCAGAACAGACCATCAATTGCTCATATG
>NW_004444006.1:12660528-12663728 GCF_000243295.1 Trichechus manatus latirostris
ATTGCCTCCAGCCCTGGCCTATTGGCCTCAGTACAAGCTATAAATGACCCATCCCAGCCCCTCTTCCTCCGATGGACCTGCCCTGCTGCGCCATAGTGGAGTGACTGGCCCTGCACAGTGGACAAGGTGGTGAGAAGTACTGTGCTCATGGACAAGCAAACAACAAAGAACACCCAGCCAGCCTGCTCAGATACAACCAAATAAAACAAAAAAGCAGGAAGAAACAAACAAATGTACAATCAATAAAAAAATAAAATACTGAATGCCCCAAAGACAGCAAACAATATCAAAATGTATAAAAAAATAAGACAGGATGGTTCTAGTAGGCATAAAAATAAAACACCAGATGAACTTCCAGGAGAACAAAAGGTACTGGAACTACCTGATAGGGAATTCAAATCTCGATTATTCAGGGATATCCAAAAGATGAAGGAAAAAGCAGACAAAAAAGAAAAAATAGACAAAATCATGGAAAAGACAAACAAAACAACAGAAGAATTCAGGAAAATAATACAGGAACAAAATGTCAAAATAAACACACAACTAGAAATCATACAAAAACAGCAATTAGAAATCCAAAAGATAAACAACAAGATTTCAGAAACAGACAGTGTCATAGAAGGTTTGAGGAGCAGGTTTGAAACAACAGAAGACAGGATCAGCGAAACTGGAGACAAATCCTTAGATACCACTTTGAGAAAAAATCAGAGAAACGAATGAAGAAAAATGAAACCCTGAGAACGATGTGAGACACAATCAAAAGCAAAAACTGCAAGTGATCAGAGTTCCAGAACAGGGGGAGAAAACAGAAAACACAGAGAGGACCACTGAAGAACTGCTGACAGAAAACTTCCCTAATATCATGAAAGATGAAAAGCTGACCAGCCAAGACTCAATGAACCCCATATAGGATAGACCCCAAAAGAAAATCACCAAGGCATATCATAATCACACTCGTAAAAACCAAAGACAAAGAAAGTACCCTGAGAGCAGCTCAAGAAAAAAAAAGTCACATACTGAGGGAAAACAATAAGACTAAGTTCTGATTACTCGGCAGAAACCATGCAGGCAAGAAAGCAATGGGATGGTATATATAAAACCTTGAAAGAAAAAAACTGGCAACCAACAATAATATATGCTGCAAAACTCTTGCTCAGATATGATGGAGAAATTAGGACATTTCCAGATAAACAGAAATTAAGGGAATATGTAAAAACAAAACCAAACTTACATGAATTACTAAAGGGAGTCCTTTGGTTAGAGAACCAACAACATCAGACAACAATCTGAATCCAGGACACAAGACTGCATCAGCCAGATACCAATCTAGGTAATGAACTCTTAGGGATAAAACAAAACTAAAAAAGTTACAACAGGGAACCAGAGAGGTTAATCTGTGAATGACAACAACATCAAAACAATAAAAAAGGGAAAAAACAGTGTAGGTAATGGAGAGGAAGTCAGGGTGATACCAAGTAAAAAAAGACTGGTTCAAACCTAGGAAGATGAAAGATGAGGGTAAATTCAAGGTAACCACAAAGAAAGTTAACAAACCTACTCACCAAAATAAAGAAGAAAAACATAAAGTCTCAGTAAACACAAAATCTACACAAATGAAAGAAACAGAAAAAAAAAATCCAAAAACAAAAGGAATTCAGCACAGGAAAGGAAGAGGAAAAAGCCAACATCAGAACAATTGAAAAAAACAAACAAACTACAAAATGACAGCAATAAACTCATTTATCAATAATTACACTGAACACAAATGGCCTAAATGCACCCATAAAGAGACAAACAGTGACAGAATGGATTAAAAAAACAGGACCCATCAATATGCTGTCTACAAGAGACACACCTTAGAAACAAAGACATAAATTTACTAAAAATCAAAGGATGGAAAAAATATATTAAGCAAATAGCTACCAAAAAAGCATGAGTGGCAATACTAATCTCAGATAAAAGAAACTTTAAAACAAAAGACACCATAAAATACAAAGAAGGGCATTATAAACTGATTGAAAGGGCAATTCATCATGAAGACACAACCATAATAAATATCTACACACCCAATGACAGGGCTCCAAAATACATAAAACAAACTCTAATAGCACTGAAAAGAGAAATTGACAGTTCCACAATAACAGTAGGAAACTTCAACACACCATTCTCAGTAAAGGACAGAACATCTACAAAAAAACTCAACAAAGATACAGAAGATCTAAAGGCCACAATCAGACAACTTGACCTCACAGACATATAGAACACTAAAGCCAACAGCTGCAAAGTACACATTCTTTTCCAACACATATGGAATGTTCTCCAGAATAGACCACATCACAGCCCACAAAGCAACTCTCAACAAAATCCAAAACACTGAGATAATACAAAGTATCTTCTCTAATCACAACGTTACCAAAGTAGAAATTAATAACAGGAAGAGCAAAAAAAAAAAAAAAAAAAATCAAAGACAAGGAAATTGAATAACACCTTGCCTAAAAACCGCTGGGTAAAAGAAGAAATCAAAGATGGGGTAAAAAAAATTCCTAGAATTAAACGAGAATGAAAACACATCATACCAAAACCTTTGGGACAGAGCAAAGGCAGTGCTCAGAGGTCAACTTACAGCAGTAGGTGCATACATCAAAAAAGGGAGAATATTAAAACAATAGCTACACACCTCAAACAAATAGAAAGAGAAGAGCTAAAGAAGCCCACAGCTACAAGAAGAAAGGAAATAATAAATATCAGAGCAGAAATAAATGAAATAGTGAAAAGACAAACAATAGAAAGAATCAACAAAACTAAAAGTTGGTTCTTCGAAAGGATCAACAAACTCAACAAACCACTGGCGAAACTGACAAAAGAAAAACAGAAGAGGATGCAAATAACCCAAGCAAGAAATGAAATGGGGGACATTACAACAGACCCAACTGAAATAAAAAGAATCACAACAGAGTACTATGAGAAACTATACTCCAACAAATTTGAAAATCTAGAGTAAATGGACAAATTCCTAGAAACACACTACCTACCCAAACTAACACAAACTAAAGTTAGAAATCTGAACAGACTCATAACAAGAGAAGAGATTGAAAAGGTAACTTAAAAAAACTCCCAACAACAACAACAAAAAGCCCTGGCCCAGATAGCTTCATGGAGAATTCTACGAAGCATTCAGAGAAGAACTTACACCAGTACTA
>NW_004444006.1:12664577-12666635 GCF_000243295.1 Trichechus manatus latirostris
ACAAAGAAAACTACAACACACTACTGCAAGAAACCAAAAGAGAACTACATAAATGGAAAAACATACCATATTTATGGATACGTAGACTCAACATTGTGAAAATGTTAATTCTACCCAAGGCAATATACAAATACAATGTGATCTCGATCCAAATATCAACAGCATTCTTTAAAGAGATGGAAGAACTATTCATTTACTTTATGTGGAAAGGAAAGATGCCCCAGATAAGTAAAGCACTACTGAAGAAGAAGAATAAAGTAGGAGGACTCGCACTACCTGACCTCAGCTACGGTAGTCAAAACAGTCTGCTACTGGTACAACAACAGATACATTAACCAATGGAACAGAATTGAGAATCCAGATGTAACTCCATCCTCCTAAGGTCACCTGATCTTCTACAAGGGCCCAAAGTCCATCAGATGGGGAAAAGACAGTCTTTACAGTCTTCTTAAGAAACGGTGCTGGCAAAACTGGATGTCCATCTGTAAAAAAATGAAACAGGGTCCATGCCTCACACCATACAGTAAAAATAATTAAAAATGGATCAAAGACCTAAATATAAAACCAAAAATTATAAAGATCATAGAAGAAAAAATAGGGTCAATGCTAGAAGCCCTAGTACACGGCATTAACAGGATACAAACTATAACCAACAACACACAAACTCCAGAAGATAAGCTAGATGACTGGGATCTTCTAAAAATTAAACACTTATGCTCATCAAACGACTTCAACAAAAGAGTAAAAAGAGAATCTACAGACTGGGAAAAAAATTATCTATGACAAATCTGAGAAAGGTCTAATCTCTAAAATCTACAGGAAAATCCAACATCTCTACAATAAAAAGACAAATAATTCAATTTAAAAATGGGCAAAGGGTATGAACAGATGCTTCACCAAAGAAGACATTCAAGCGGCTAACAGACACATGAGAAATTCTCGCGATCACTAGCCATTAGAGAAATGCAAATCAAAACCACAATGAGATACCATCTCACCCCAACGTTACAGGCACGAATAAAAAAAAAAAACAGAAAATAATAGGCTTCTCAGAGATTGGAACTCTTCTGCACTGCTAGTGGCAAGGCAAAATGGTACAACCATTTTGGAAAATGATACTGTGCTTCCTTAAAAGGTTAGAAATGGAAATACCATATGATCCAGTAATGCCACTCCTAGGAATATATCCCAGAGAAATAAGAGCTGTCACACATATAGACATATGCACACTCGTGTTCATTGCAGCACGTTCACAATAGCAAAAAGATAGAAACAACCTAGATGCCCATCAACAGATGAATGGATAAAGAAACAAATGTTACATACACACAATGGAATACTATGCAACAATAAAGAACAATGATGAATCTGTGAAGTATCTCACAACATGGATGAATCTGGATGGCATTACTCTGAAATAATTAAATCACAAAAGAACAAATATTGTATGAGACAACTACGATAAAAACTCATGAAAAGGTTTACAGACAAAAAGAAACAATCTTTGATAGTTACGAGGTAGGGTAGGGGTGGGGATGGAAAAACACTAAATAAATAAGTGGTAACTTTGGTGAAGGGTAAGACAGTACACAATACTGGGAAAGCCAGCACAACTTTTCCAAGGCAAGGTCATGGAAGCTCCATAGGCACACCCAAACTCCCAGAGGGACCAAATTACTGGGCTGAAGGCTGTGGGGACCATGGTCTCAGTGAACATCTAGCTCAATTGGCGTAAAAGAGTTTACAAGAAAACGTTCTACATTCTACTTTGGTGAGTAGCATCTAGGGTCTTAAAAGCTTGTGAACGGCCATCTAAGATACTCCACTGGCCTCACCCCTTCTGGAACTAGGGAGAATGAAGAAAACCAAAACACAAGGGAAAGATTAGTCCAAATGACTAATGGATCATAAGTACTACAGCCTCCACGAGACTGAGTCGAGCACAACTAGATGGTGCCCAGCTACCACCACCGACTGCTCTGACAAGGATCACAATAGACAGTCCTGGACAGAGCTGCAGAAAAATGTAGAACAAAATTTTAATTCACACACACACAA
>NW_004444006.1:12667351-12671065 GCF_000243295.1 Trichechus manatus latirostris
AATCTCTTCCATAAATGGTGCTGGCAAAACTGGATATCCACATGCAGAAAATCGAAAACAGGGCCCATACCTCATACCAAAGACAAAAACCAACTCAAAATGGATCAAACACCTAAACTTCAAACCTAAAAAACTATAAAATTCCTGGAGGAAAAATACAGGGAAAAACCTAAGGGATCTAATCTTTTCTAAAAATAAGATAACAAGCATCTCAACAAATGCACGAATAGAAAAAGACAAAATAGATAAATAGAATCTCATAAAAATATAAACTTCTGATCATCAAAAGATATTATCAAAAGAGTAGAAAGAGAACCCACAGCCTGGGAAAAAATCTTTGGAAAAGACATATCAGATAAGGGTCTAATCTCCAAAATTTATAGAAAACTTCAACAACTCAACAACAAAAAGACAAACAACACAATTATAAAATGGGCAAAGTAAAGGAACAAAACATTCAATAAGAAGACATCCAAACAGACAACACATGAAAAGATGCCTGCAATCATTAGCCATTAGAGTGATGCAAATCAAAACTACAATGAGATACCATTTGACCCCTACTAAAATGGCACTGATTAAAAAAAACAGAAAAGAAACAAATGTTGGTGAGGATCTGGGGAGATTGGAATCCTTATTCATTGCTAGTGAGATTGTAAAATGGTACAACCACTATGGAAAACGGTTTAGCTCTTCCTCAAAAAGCTAGACGTAGAGCTACCCTATGATCCAGCAATCCCACTCCTAGGGATATACCCTAGAGACCTAAAACTACTGACAAGATCAAATACATGCACTCCTATATTCAATGCAGCTTTATTCACAATAGCAAAACAATGGAAACAATCAAAGCGCCCCTCATCAGATGAATGAATAAGCAAATTGTGGTACATACACACAATGGAATACTACCAAGCCATAAAGAACAATGAGTCCGTGAAACATACTATAACATGGATGGACTTGGAAGTCATAATGCTAAGTGAGGTAAGTCAAGCATATAAGGACAAAAATTGTATGATCCGTCTTTTATAAGAAGACAAGAACACATAAATATAGAGAAACTAATGTTTATTGGTGGTTACCAGGGAGAAGAGGTGGGGAGGGGAATGTACACTTTAGAACTTAGAGACTTGTTACTTTTGGTAATGGGAAATGTGGCTCCGAGTGTGGAAGTAATGAACACAGCACATCCATAGTAAAGACAAGTGTTTGACCACAAATAGAAGGGTACAGACACAAAGAGAATGCTGACAAATTGTTATAAATGCAACTATTGTCAATGAAGAATTTATGTGGAAATTGGTAAAACAAATTCATTGGGGATATACAATTTTGCAACAACAGTAATAACAACTAAAATATATGTTTGGTTACAGATATACGCAAGAATATGTGCAGGAAGGTGTATATGAATCTATGGATGTGCAAGTATAGGTGTAATTGTAGGCTTATGTATATACATGTTTTTGTGTGTTGCATATATTTTCAAATATAAAATAAATCATTTAGGAGGCACAGTTATGGATACTTCCTAGCCACAAACAAACACCTCAGGGGATTAGTCTACTGGGTTTGAGGGCTCAGGACCATAGTCTAGTGGGGCAACTCAGTCAATTGGCAGAATATAGTACATAAAGACAATGTTCTACATCCTAGTTTGGTAAGTAGTGTCTGGGGTCTTAAAAGCTTGCGAGAGGCCATCTAAGATACAGCTATTGGTCTCTACTTGTCTGGAGCAAAAGAGAAAGAAGGAACCAAAGACTCAGTAGTCTACAGAACCAATGGTCTACACGAACAATGACATCACCTACCCTGACACCAGAACTAGATGGTGCCTGGCTACCACGACCAACCATTCCAAACAGGGACTCAATAGATGGTCCTGGATAGAATGGGAGAAAAGTGTAGAACAAAACTCAAATTCCTAAAAAAAAAGGCCAGACTTACTGGACTGGTAGAGACTAGATGAACCCCTGAGACTATTGCCCTGAGATTCTCTTTAAACTTGGCATTCAAACCACTCCAAGATGTCGTCTTTCAGCCAAAGGACAGGCTGGCCCATAAAATAAGTAATATCACCAGTGAGTACTGTGTTCCTCAAAATAATTGCCTAGGTGAAACCAAATGGTAAAGATTTACCCTAGACCAAAACGAGAAGACAAGGGGGGACAGGGAAGCTAGATTAATGGAAACAGAACGATCAAATGGAAATAACAAGGATGCTGGTATATTGTGAATAATGTAAACAATGTCACTGAACATATGTATAGAAACTGTTAAATGAGAACCTAATTTTCTATGTAAACTTTCACCAAAAACACAATAACATATTTTAAAAATAAATAAAGTTGCGGAGTTCTGGCAAAATGGCACTCTAGGCAGAAGCACCACGCCGTCCCTCCACAGCAAAGATCTGAAAAACTAAGCCGAAGAGAGAATACAACAATCCAGAAACCCTAAAACATCAAATGAAGAGATAAAGAACTCAGCCAAACACCAAATGGAGTGAGAAAACTGACAGACAACAGAGAGTGAGGAGACATTCATGCAGAGGTCCCCTACCAGCTAACGCAGCGTGGATCTGACATCTTGGACTCCTATCGGAGACCAGCAACAGGGGGTAAGAGAAAGCAGCCTCACGGAGCTTCCAGCAGGAGAAAAAACAACTGGTAATTGGCGATATATGCTTTCCCAACCCCCACCCTTCTTCACCCCGACTCAGCCTCCTCTGATTCCCGCGGCCACAGTCTCTTGCCCAGGAAACAGCGGCTGCTTGGGTTCCACACACCCGAACGGGTGGCTCTCTGAGTGCCATTTCTTGGCTGCTGGTGTTGCTTTTTTTGCACTTCTTTTTATTTCTTCCTTGCCTCTCCCCACCTCCCCATCCTTTCGATCGAGTACCTCGCTCCGTGCACCATCTTTGCTTCTTCCTGAGGGGCTGCAGAGCTCCGGTAATTTGTGATATACGCTTTCCCACCCTCTACCCTTCTTCACCCACACTCGGCCACCTCTGTTTGCCACAGACACAGTCTTGTCCAGAAACACCAGCCCGCACTAGCTGGCTCTCTGAGTGCCATTTGTTGGCTACTAATGTTGCTTTTTTTTTCTGCTTCTTTTGATTTTTTACTTGCCTCTCGCCACCTCCCCCTCCCTTCGCTCAAGTACCTGGCTCCGTGTGCCATCTTTGCTTCTTCCTGAGGGGCTGCGGAGCTCCTTTCCAGTGTGGAGCTGCTTCCCGGTTTGGGCTGCCACGCTGGTGGGATCCCAGGGCTATTACTCGTTTGTTTTGAATTGTATGTTTGTTTTATTTTCCTTTTCTTGAGTTGGGAGCCCTTTCTGGCCAGGCGGAGCTGCACGGCAAGGAGACTCCCCTTCGGCTTCCAGAG
The DNA here is from genome assembly GCF_000243295.1 of Trichechus manatus latirostris. Classification (NCBI taxonomy): domain Eukaryota; kingdom Metazoa; phylum Chordata; class Mammalia; order Sirenia; family Trichechidae; genus Trichechus; species Trichechus manatus. Next base: position 12,670,741 of record NW_004444006.1, read on the forward strand.
ACGTGCAGAGAGATCCCTGAGGGCATTTCTTTTTACATTGGTTTTTTTCTATTTCTTTTTTTTTCTGTTTCTTTGGGGGCCTTTCTTGTTTTGTTTTTTTCTAATTTGTTTTGTTTTCTTTTTCCTCTTTTTCCCTTTTTGTCTTTTTTCATTGCTCAGTTTCTCGTCTCTCTATATTTTCCTTCTCTTTCTGTTCCCTGAATACCTGGCATTGTATACCTCTACACCTTCTAGCCAGGCTGTACTGCAACACCTGAGAGCGACTTCCCCAGACCTCATAGCAGCACCGGTAGAATCCCTGGGAACTTTGCAGTTCTTTAACCTT
>NW_004444006.1:12678381-12679507 GCF_000243295.1 Trichechus manatus latirostris
CATGCTATGAATGTGTAGGGGGAGGGGGAGGAATGAGACAACAGAGTGGAAAAAAATCACTGGGAGGGCTAAGTTATACAACATAGGAAAATTGTCTAACGCGTTACTCACTAGAAAATAGCCATTTCAAATCAACGTTTGGGGAGTAGCAGGGTAGAATATGCAAAACGGGAACTGAGAGGCAAAGAATAAAAACAGAAACATTTCTATGTTAAGGTGTAGACTTTCTCATCATGACAGATTGTTGGTTGTTTTTTTTTTTTTAAGAAAAGCTATCACACATTCATAACACTAATTGATTTTCACAGAGAAGTGCACAGATGAGGTCTCTTTGGGAAATGCCTGCTACATTTTGGCTTGGGAAAAAAAAAGATCTTTGCTGGCACACCTTGGCTCCTTCATATAAACTTTAATTAATAGGGTCTCCTGGAAGGAAAACTCACTGTGGTCTCCAGCTCTCTTGTGATGTCCCTTACTCAGACACACCGTAACAAATTAAATCAAAGCAAATTACACCTGTCACATGTTTGGTACCAAAGGGATAGCAGTGAGAAGAGGAAAGAGATGGGTTTGAGACATTAAACTAAAGGAGAAAGGCAAGAAAATGCCAGTGTCAAAGAGGACTCTCAAAATATACCTGAATACAGAGGGCTACATACCTCCCCCTTTCTGCTAACCTGACAACTTTTTTTGGACTTGAGGTGAGAGGTTTTGGAATAAAGGAGAAATAGAGACAGTTTCCTAGGCTACAATTTCAGTTGATCTTTTGAAATAGTATTCCTAGAAAAATACTATTTTTCTCCTCTCTTGGGAACTTGCAAGCGAAGAGAGGGATGCATTTAGGAGACTAAAGCGACAGGACAACTGAATGCAGTACATGATCCTAGAATGGATCCTGAGCTGGAGAAAAAATACTATGAACGTCATTCGGTCAATTGACAAACTAGGTATATAGAAGACAAAGTACTGAATCAATGTGAAATTTACTGAATTTGGTAACTGTACCATGCTTACGAGAATTTTCTTATTCTTAGGAAACACACACTGAAGTAGATGGGGTAAGGGGCCATGATGTATGCAACTTATTTTGAAATGGTTCAGGGGAAATATATGTGTGTGTGGAAAT
>NW_004444006.1:12684107-12688062 GCF_000243295.1 Trichechus manatus latirostris
CATTGGAGTGGAGAGAGAAGAGACTATGAAATGGAGATAAAAAGGAGAAGAAAAACAAAAAAATGAATAAAAATTAGAAAGAAAAAAGAAAAGCTCCCAGGGATCCCACCAGTGTGGCTATGAGGTCTGGGGAAGGTGCCCCCAGGCAGTGAAGTACAGCCTGGCTAGAAGGGGTAGAGGTTTCACTCAGTGCCAGGTATTCAGGGGATAGGAAGAGAAGGAAAGTATAGAGAGACAAGAAACTGTGTAATGAAAAAAGACAGAAATGGAAAAGGGGGAAGAAAACAAAGCAAACAAATTAAAAAAAAAGAACAAGAAAAAAAAAAAAACAAGCAAAAAAAATGCCCTCCGGGATCCCTCTGCAAGTCTCCACAAACTGGGGGGTAGGTCCCAAGCCACGCAGTACTGCCCGGCTAGAAACAGGCTCCCAATTCGAGAAAAGAAAAAGAAAACAAATAAACAATTCAAAAGAAACAAACAAAAAGCCACGGGATCCCACCAGCGTGGCAGCATGGGCCAGGAAGCAGTCTCACATTCAAGCAGCATTTCACAGCCTTTCAGGAAGAAGCCAAGATGGCGCACGGAGCCAGGTATTTGAATGAAAGGAGGGGGAGGTGGTGAGAGGTAAGGAAGAAATCTAAAGAGTGGAAAAAGCAACACCAGCAGCCAACAAATGGTACTTAGGGAGCTGGCCACTGTGGGCGGGTGGAATCCAAGTGACACCGGAGTGAAGCCAGTGCTTCCCGGCCAAGAGACTGTGGCCATAGGAAGCAGAGGAGGGCGAGTGGGAGTGAAGAAGGGTGGGAGGTGTGAAAGCATATATTGCTGGTTACCGGTTGTTCTGTCTCCTCCTGGAAGCTCCATGAAGCTGCTTTCTCATACCCCCCGTTCACTGATCTCTGATAGGAGTCCAAGATGGCGGATCCGTGCTGCGTTAGCTGATAGGGGACCTCTGCATGTATCTCTCCTCACTCTCCGTTCTCTGTCAGTTTCTTATTCCATTTTGTGCTTGGTTGAGTTCTTTATCTCTTCATTTGATGCTTAGGGTTTCAGGATTGCCATTTTCTCTGTTTGGCTTAGTTTTTCAGATCTTTACTGTGGAGGGATGGCTTGGTGCTTCTGCCTATAGCACCATGTTGCCCGGAAGTCCTATCAGCCGTTGTTTCTACTCAAACACAAGCACTGTGGTGAGGCCTAGAAGAATGAGCTAAATTTATTATCTATAATGTCAAAATTGAAAAGGTTAATCACCATTAGTCAATAGAAATTAGAAGTAGAGAGGATATTATTTATCATGCAAATGAAAGGGCTTCAAATTAAAGCCCAGCTACACGACCACAAACACATACCTAGATACTCAGGCATTCCTTCACACCCCAGATAGATGCACTCTTTCCTCCCATGGGCAATGCTCTGTCCTTGGATACCCCACGTCCACAACTGCAGTGGCTAGGCTTGTCTTAATATCTTCTTACATATAAGACAGTGGAGAAAAGGTTAGGCAATCATTACAAGGGCCACCTAACCCTCTGCTTAGGCAGATTTATTCAAGAGAAAGAACTTCACCCATTCCCAAACCCCAAGGGCACATCTTCAAACAGCTTCTAGGTACTTTCCGCCAGATTTCTGCTCCAAAGCTGCCAGAGTTCCTGTTGCCAGGTTGGCAAGTAGGAATGAGTGTATGAAGTCTGGAAATCACTAGAGAGTTGTAGAGAGACAGACAAAGACACAGGCTCAGAAGAATGTTGGCAGACAGTTCTGTGTCCTCAGGTGTGCACTCTGTACCTACAACACCAGAGGAGCCCAAGTGAATCTCCCCTCAAGTTTATCGTGATGGACAATTGTTTTCTTCACAACACAATGACACCATTCAAGCGCTCTGAGGGCCTTTCCTACATTTACTTAAACGGATGGCCCCCACCGTTTAAGGCACAAATCAAATCAAATCAAAACAACTTCTTTTCGACCCAGGCTCTTCATTTAGACCAGAGTTTCTCAACCTGGGCACTATTAACATCATGGGTCATATAATTCTTTGTTGTATGAGGGGGAGGGGGAGCTGGCAGGGGCTGTTTGGTGCATTGTAGGATGTTTATAACCATTCCTGGCCCCAACCCACTAGATGCTAGTAGCACCCCCCCAAACTGTGACCAAAAATGTCTCAAGACATTACCAAACGTCTCAAATGGCAACGCCCATCCCATGGAGAACCACTACCTTAGACCAAAAGTACTACCCGAGTCTGTTCCCAATCGGCATGCAATTTGCCACATTACAAAAACAGAAGCAGGATTAACTAGTTACCCTTATCAATATTTTTAGCAGAGAGTCAGGGAGGATATTAGGAATTTTCATGACCAGAGTCCCTCTCAGCAATGGGAAAGGGCCCTTGCCACCTAGTAACGAGTCTTCTCTGCATATGTCTAATCTAGGATTATCTTGGCTTCCTTTGTGGCATACTTTCTCATGTAGTGTTCAAGCACCAAGTGGTCCCAGTTGGGTCCCTCCAGGCCTGATATCCTGCAAACAATTTTCCACATTTGCCCTTTCAGCAAATTCTCATACTTGCCAAGGAAATTCTTATGTATACTTAGTTTCTCAAAAATAGCAGGAAAGGAATTAATCTGGGGAACTAGTGGTGTTAAGTGTAGTGTAACTCATTCATCTAAAAACTTTATTGGCTCTGCCTTTAGTTAGCCATATGGCCTTGAGTTAGAATAGGGTCACAGCTTCCTTACCTACTGAGGTGTGGAGAGGATCAAATGAGATAATGGATGTGAAAGTACCTTGGAAAATATAAAGCACTATATACAATTACAAGCTACTTATTATTTTTACTGGACCCCTGGTGGTGCAGTGGTTAAGAGCTATGGCTGCTAACCAAAAGATCAGCAGTTTGAATCCATTAGTCACTCCCTAGAAGCCCTATGGGGCAGTTCTACTCTGTCCTATAGAGTCGCTATGAGTCCGAATCAACTCGATGGCAACAGGTTATAGGTTATTACTTTCATTAATGTCTAGGTCTGCAAAACTGAGAGGAAGAAATAAGCTGTGAGGAGTAGGGTATTTTAATCCATTCACATGGCCAAAGAAAGGTAGAAAAGAATGGAATGGAATGAGAAAGCAACTTGTTGGGCTTTGAAAATGAAAAACCACATTGAGATGGATGGATGCCAAGTACTAAAATCAGGCAGCCAAAGGTTTTCTTTTGTTGGGGCACAGAAGTGGTGAAGACCAAATGGGCATAGGAACAAAAATTATAAAGGAAAATCATTTGATTTAAAAGCTCCAAGCCCCCTAAATTTTAAAAGTAGTGTTTCCCAAACTGTATACCTTGGAACAGAAACATTTCTCAAGATATTACTAATAGGTATTTTCGGCAAATGAGTTTGAGTCACAATACACATTAACAGAATGACTCTGGGAAGGACTGTAGTAAAAAACTTGTCTTATTTTCCTAATCCATTATTTCCTAAACTTATTTGACCTGATAACCCTATTCATTCATTCACTCATTCATTCATTTAAATCTCTGTTAAGATCAGATTGAGAAATGTAATACTCAAAGGTTTTCAGGATCAGAAATTAAGAAAATATGAACTTCTGGGCAACATGGTACTATAGTCAGAAGTACCACACAATCCCTCCAGAGCAAAGAGCAGAAAAACTAAATCAGAGTCACACATCAATCCTAAAATCCTACGCATCAAATGAAGAGATAAAGAACTCAGTCAAGCACTGAATGGAATAAGAAACTGACCGTGAACAGACAGCGAGGAGAGATACATGCAGAGGTCCCCTATCACCTACTGCAGCACGGATCCACCACCTTGGACTCCTATCGGAGATCAGCGAACAGTGGGTATGAGAAAGCAGCTTCACGGAGCTTCCAGCAGGAGACAGAACAACCGGCAACCAGCGATATAGGCTTTCCCACACCCCATCCTTCTTCATC
>NW_004444006.1:12688590-12690065 GCF_000243295.1 Trichechus manatus latirostris
TTTTTTTTTTTTTTTTTGGTTCTTTGTTTTGTTGTCTTCTCTCTCATTACCCTTTGTCTTCTTCATTTCCAGTTTCTCGATTTGTTCATTTTTTCTTTTACCTTTTTTTTCATTTTTGTTTTTCCTCATTTCTCAGTCTCGCATCTCTCCACACCAAACAGCAAGCTCCCTTAGCACTCTTTTTTGTTTGTGTGAATATTTTTGGTTCCTGTTCCTCTGTCCTCTGTCTCATCTTTCCCATATCCATCTTAGCTCCACACATCACAATCTACCCCCTCCTTCCTGCCTACCTGCACCGTGCACTGAATATCACACTCCCAAGCAGCACAGACACGGCTTACTGGAACCTGTCCTGCACTGATTCCCAGTCCGCACTGTCAACCCTGGTACATGCCACAAACAACCAATCCCAGCAATTCCCCTTCAGCTGGACCTGCCCTGCTGTACCATATCTCAGTGACTGACCCTGCCCATTAGAGAAGGAGGTGAAAAGTGTCTTGCTCACAGATGAGCAAACAACAAAGAATGCACAGCCCACCTGCTCAGACATAACCAAATAAAACAAAAGAGTAGGATGAAACAAACCTACAATCAATAAATGAGGAAAACAACCACTGAATGCCCCGAAGACAGCAGACAATATCAAAACATTTACAAAAACAGGACAGGATGGTTCCAGTAGGTGTCCAAAACAAAACGCCAGATGACCTTCCAGGAGAAGAAAAGTCACTAAACCTAACTGATAGGGAATTCAAACCTCTAATATTCATAATTATCCAAGAGTTGAAGTAAAAAGCAGACAAATATGAGGAAAAAATAGACAAATTCATGGAAAAGGCAGACTAATTCAGGGAAAATACAAAAAAATGGAAGAATTCAGGAAATAATGCAGGAACAAAATCCCAAGATAAATTCACAACTAGAAATCATACAAAAACCACAATTAGAAATCCAAAAGATAAAAACAACAAGATCTCAGAAATCGACAGTGTCATAGAAAGGTTGAGGAGCAGGTTTGAAACGGTGAAAAACCGGATCAGGGAAATTAAAGACAAACACTTGGACACAACTCTGTTTGAGGAAAAATCAGAAAAAAGAATGAAGAAAAATGAAGAAACTCTGAGAATTATGTGGGATACAATCAAAAGCAAAAATCTACGAGTGATGGGAGTTCCAGAACAGGGGGAGAAAACAGAAAACACAGAGAGGATCATTGAAGAATTGCCGACATAAAATTTCCCCAATATCATGAAAGATGAAAAGCTGACCATCCAAGAAGCTCAACGAACCCCATAGAGGATAGACCCCAAAAGAAGATCACCAAGGCATATCATAATCACACTCACCAAAACCAAAGGCAAAGAATCCTGAGAGCAGCTCAAGAAAAACAAAAAGTCACATACAGAGGAGAAACAATAAGACTAAGCTCAGATTATTCGGCAGAAACCATGCAGGCAAGAAGGCAATGGGATGAC
>NW_004444006.1:12699428-12707287 GCF_000243295.1 Trichechus manatus latirostris
GCCTGCATGGTTTTTGCTGAGTAGTCCGAGCTTATTCTAACTGACTCTCCTTTGTAGATGACTTTTCTTTTATCCCTAACTGCCCTTAAAATTCTCTCTTTATCTTTGGTTTTGGTAAGTTTGATTATAATATGTCTTGGTGACTTTCTTCTGGGATCCACCATATGTGGGGTTCGTTGAGCATCTTGGATGGATATCTTCTCACCTTTCATGATATCAGGGAAGTTTTCTGTCAACAAATCTTCAACAATTTTCTCTGTATTTTCTGTTATCCCCCCCTGTTCTGGTACTCCAATCACTCGTAGGTTATTTGTCTTGATAGTGTCCCACATGACTCTTAGAGTTTTTTCATTCTTTTTTAATTCTTTTATCTGATTTTTCCTCAAATAAGTTGACGTCAAGAACTTTATCTTCAATGTCACTAATTCTAACTTCTACTATCTCAATTCTGCTCCTATGCCTTTCTATTGAGTTGTCTAATTCTGAAATTTTACCGTTAATCTTCTGGATTTCTGATTGCTGTCTCTCTATGGATTCTTGCAGCCTATTAAATTTGTCATTATGTTCTTGAATAACCTTTTTAATTTCCACTACTACTTTGTCTGTATGTTCCCTGGAAAGTTCTGCCTTTTGTCGAATTTCCTTTCTAATTTCTAGGAGAGTTCTTTATATTAATCTTTTGTATTCTGCCTCTGGTAATTCCAAGAAATTCTCTTCCTCCAGAGAATTTATTGATTCTTTATTCTGGGAGCTTGCTGAAGCCATCATGGACTGCCTCTTTATGTGATTTGACATTAACTGTTGTCTCCGAATCATCAGTGAGTTATTATAATTTTATTTTGTATTTGTTTAGTGAGTCCTAGCTTCGTTTTGTTTTGTTTTGATATGCCCCAATAGGCTGCTCGTGTGCGCTAGTTTGATTATTGACACCTCTGAAGCTCTAGCGTCCTATCACCAGGTAGTTAGTTCTGTAACTAAGTATGTGTCCACAGGAGTCCATTAAATTTTCCTATATGGGTTCAGCTCAGGTGTCCAGGCAGTCAGTCACGAAGTGTATGGTGCAGGCTCTCACCTACAGTCCTAGAGAGGCATGGGTGATTGGTGCAGGCACTGGAATCTGGCTGTGGTAGGGGATCACGCGCTGAGCCATGCAGGGGGCTGACGGTTGCCCCTGAGAGTCAGAAAGGAAAGCGTGTCCCTATTCTCTAGGGTGAGTAGGTAGGTGAGTTTTGTAGTCAGACTATGAACACCCCACTCTGTTGGCTGTAAAGACTCGAGGGCACCACTTTTTCTTGGACTCCTGTAGCAGGTGACTAGGAGGTTTAGGTGACGCCACCAGTCCTCAAGCCCCTGTTGCGGATCGATAAAAGTGCCTACTTAAGGGGCAGGGCTGTTTCGAGGGTCACAAATCTGTCACTTTGCAGCTGAAACAGTTGAAGTTAAACTTCAGATGTATGCCCTGTTGTACTGTGGTAGTGAGGGCTAACACTGTTGAGATGGGTCCCCACAAGCCTATACAGGGGTTTAAGGCACTCAGAGTCTGCAGACCCCTTATGCCTGTGCCTAGCAAAGGAGCTTTGTCGACCCTGTGTTCCTGGCTTAGGGTATCCAGTAGCTTATTTGTTCCCTCTCCAAGGCCAGGAGAATGGGTCAGGGCACCTTTTGGGATCTACTTCCGGCCCAGCGGACTCCCAGTGCAGAGCGCAGAAGGAGGAGGTAAAAGGGAGAGAGGTTTTTCCCCAATGGGCTTTTTTTTTTTTTTAATCCCCGCGGAAGGCCACACACATTTACTTATCTTTAGCCACTTTGGAGCTGCTTTTCACTGGTTCGGAGTGTCCAAGCAGAATCTCTGCTGCTGGATCTCTCTCATTGTGGAAACTGCTTTCCGAGTGCACGCACAGCTGTTTGCTTGCTTCACTGCTGACCTGGCGTGGCTGAAGAGTTGCCGGCCCGCTGCTGCCACTCTGGTGCTGCTGGCTTCTTGTGAACCATCTCCCTCTCCCCCTGCCACTCAGTCCGATTCCTCAACTTTGCCTTGTTCAGGGCTCCTAGCTATTCATATATAATCAAATCACTTCTTTTTCCAGGTCTTTGTTGTAAGAGGGATATAGGAAGCATCTGACTATACCACCATCCTGGCTCCACCCCCCCGTACTGACTGTTTAATGAGAAACTATTCTGTAAACCTTCATATAAAGTACAATTAAAAAATTTAAAAAAAAAAAGAAAATATGAGTCGGTGAGGTGGATGCTAAGCGTACATGTATGTACAAATAGAAGCCAAAAACGTAAATCCATCTTCCCAGAGCACTGATCAAATTCTTCCTAGTTCTGGGCTCCCAAAGGCCATGATAAGGACAATGGAAATGATAAGAATTCACTAAAGGAATCTGTAATGGATTAAACTATGTCCCCCAAACTATGTCAACTTGGCTGGGTCATGATTCCCAGTATTGTATAATTGGGTAGCATTTGGTAATCTGATTGGATTTCCTTATGTGTTGTAAATTCAATCACTATGCTCTAATAAGATAGATTAGCAGCAGTTATACTGATGAGGTATACAAGATCGGATAGTGTCTTAAGCCAATCTCTTTTGAGATACAAAAGAGAGAATCAAACAGAAACACATGGGAACCTGAAACCACCAAGAAAGCAGTGCCGGGAGCAGAGCGTGTCCTTTGGACCTGAGGTTCCTGCTCAGAGAAGCTCCCAGACCAAAGGAAGTTTGATGACATGGACCTTCCCCCAGAGTCGACAGAGAACACAAAGCGTTCCCTTGGAGCTGACGCCCTCAACTTGGACTTGTAGCCTAGCGGAGTGTGACAGAATAAACTTCTTTGTTAAAGCCATCCACTTGTGGTATTTCTGTTATAGCAGCACTAGATGACTAAGACAGAATGGTACCCAATGTGAACAGCTACATTGTGTACGTCTCAGAGAAAGCTGAAGGGTAACTTAGTAAGGACAGAAAGATCAAAAGGGGAGTTCAGTGAACAGCCATAACCAAAGACAAACTACTCCTGACTCTGCTTGGGTATGTTTCAGGTCCTTCTTGACCCAATTTCTCTCTCCTTCCACCAAACTTACACTTAATTTCTTCTTCCTCCCCACAGCTTACTACAGTACACTTTCCAGCTTTTGTTCCATGGACCCCTATCTCTATACTGGCTGCCAAGTCCAATGGTCTTAACCTTGTTCTAGGACTTTGATCCTAGGCTTACATTTTTTTTTCTCTCAACCAACTACAGGAGGGGTATGTGCTGGATGTGTGGAAGATATCCTAACAGAGAGGGTATAGGAGACAGGATTGCATGGACAATATTAAAACAGAATACTCATCTACCCTTATTAATTAAGTTCAATTTTATTTTAAGGAGAAAACACAAAGTAGAAGATAATGGGAACCAGGAGAGATCAAGAAAATCTAAAATCTCCATTTTGAAGCAGTTGGAAATTGACAACTAGTCTGAAAAAATATCAAGGAAATCAGGCATAGATACTCTAAAGAGTCCTAGGCAAAAATAAAAATTTAAAACTGGAAACCCCAATATTAAATAATTCAGGTGTGCTCAAAACTGCATCACTTGAATTATGTACATGTTCTCAAACACGTTCTTGATTCCTAGCTTAAAAAGACATTTTATTTCTTTTTCAAAAATCATCAACAGAACCTGCAGCCACATGGGCAAACCCACTCTCCACAGTGACACCTGAATATTTCCAAACTTAGAAACTGAATCTCTAACTCTTTCAGGCCATATGTCAAAAGAATAGTGACTGAATACTGAATGGCCAAGTGTGAGACCACAAGAGATGGTGAGAAATGTGGCTACAGTAAACCCTGGAAGCTTTGACCCTGATGGCCAGACTGGAGTATCACACGGGAGAGGAACAAGCAGAACAGTGGCAAGCCTCCACACGGTAATGTGCATCTTGCAATATACGTTGTGCCACTGCTACAAAGTAAATATGGGCAGGAAAAAAAATTCATTTCTCAAAACAGACCTACAGTGGGTGTATGGCTTCAATCTGACAGTCTCAGTGCTTCTGGGGAGGGTTGGGAGGAAGAAAAGAGAGGAGGAGGTGAGAGAAAAAACACAGCCATTTTTGCAACTAAATTTCAGAATCTTTTCATTATGCAGTTTCAATTCATTGAAAGTTTTCTTTTCCATCCAACCTCCTCTTCTTTCCTTAAAACTCTTGCTCCAGTCACTTCCCTCCTCCCATGCAAACGCGCTCACGCGCGCGCACACAATGTTACCCTCGATATGAATCAAAGCAAGCAGAGCAGCTCTGCCTCAGTACTCACCTTTGTGACTAAGGACCAGGGCGGATTATCCAACAGGCAAGGTAAGCACGATGCTTACCTTGCTTAGCAGGTCATCTGTAGTGAATACTTTCACATTTTTTCACCACATTAAAGATTCTGCTCCTAGGTATGGCTGACATCTGTCTCTCTCCCAACCCCACAACACCTTCCTACAGAATCATCAAAGTCTCTTTTCAAATTTACAACCCCTGACAGGGGCAGATGACTCAGTAAGCAAGGTAAGCAAAGGCTTATTTGTGCTTACTTACTAATTTGTAGTAAACAATTTCACTACAGATGATCTTGTAAGCAAGGTAAGTACTGTGCTTACCTTGACTATTGGATAATCCGCTCTTGCTAAGGACATAACATCCAGGAGGTTTTTTAGCCTTGAGAACAGTTTAACAATAATGGTATGGTTTCACCTTTACTCAAAAAAAAGCTGAAAGGAAACTAAAAGGTTTAATAGGTACAAATATTGTGCTTCTGCTACAATCAATAAATAATGCCAAACTGGAAGAATGGCAGCGCGTGACAACATAGTGAATGACGCTGTTTCTGGTAATCCCTCAGTGAAAGTCTTTGTGAAGTTTTATGCTGCAAATTACACTAAATTGACCTCTGAGGGTCAGAACATAATGTTCTCTTATTGTTGTTTTACTATTTAATGGTTCTCATTTTAAAGCTTAACTTAAGTTAGGGAATGGTACAGACTGAAAAAAAAAAAAGCAAAGCGAGGTTGGACTTCATGAGTCTGTCCAGGAAAGAGTATGAGATTTGGACACAGATGCCTAGGCTTCTGGCCAAGAAGAAATTATTTCTGTGGAGCAGGAGACTGGGGAGGTTAGGCCTTCAGTTTTTAATTACTCAAGCTGTGTTCTCTAGACATCTGACTCAGTCTCTTCTATGCGTCCAAAATGACTCCTGTCCCTCTCACCTTTTCACATCTCAACCTGGAGTGAAGTTTAAAGAATCCAGTACAGAAAGTTGGATGCTCCCAAACTGGGATACTACAAAATGTTTCCATTGAGTCAGAAACACTTGCATCTACAATAAGACATTTTGAGGAAAGTTTTACTGAGTCCTAAATATGTATTTTTTTTTCCTCTCAGAAATTCTACAAAGTAAAATTAGTTGACTTGGCCACAGGCCATAACACCTAATTAGTTCTGTGAGGCTGTTTAATGTTTAAGCCCAACCATCAGTGGACAGCCCTCAGACACAAGGAGGTCTAAATTCAAAGCCTCAATGCAGAGGGACAAAAGCTAAGCACAGGATAGAAAGGAATTGATTTCTCTTTAACCTGGATACCAAAGGAAAATAAAACCTGAGGAAGGAAAAGAGATATTAGTAACAGGGCTTCTAAGATGCTAAAGGGCTCTGGGGAATTAATCACAGATCTTACAAAGGGCTAATAAAACATCTACATCTTGCTTTCTAGAGGCTGAAGCCACTTTATACATAATATTTTCCTCAGTCTCCCCACAGCGTGGTAAAGTAGGAGAGGCAAATATTTTTATCCGCACGACTCTAATGTAGCTTTAGAAGCTTTGTCCTTCTGTCAGAATCTCAGGGGTTTCACTATTGAGTGATACATAGATACATACTGAATAAGCAGAACGGAAGTGCTGCCTCTAATTCAGCTTCTTCATCAAAGCTCAAATCCACAGAACAATGATTAACTTTGCATTCACTTTTCAACATTAGCCACCTCATTTGAATGACACTATTTTAATGGCAAGAAATGTTGCATGGGCACCGTGAAGTGAAAAAACATCACCCTACTTTACTACCCCATCTGCTTGCCATCCCCCTAAGATCCTGAGGCATGTTTCAAATTCATAGGAAAATTTACACTTAATTAAAACCACAGGAACGGAATGTCAAGGCAGAATTTAGTTTCTTTCTTGGAATTAGACTAATTTTGAAGCATCAGAATACTCTGTCCACCAGACTTGATTGTTCAATCTCTCAGAGAGAGAGAGAAATGAAGGAGGAGGAGGAGGAGAGGGGAAGGGAGGGGGAGGAGGAAGGAAAAGAGGGAGGGAAGGAGAGAAAGAGGATGAATGAGAATACCCCTGCATAGGAATGGGAGAGTGGGTGATAGGTAAGAAGGGGAAGCTAGAGAGTTTTTTTTTTTAACATAAAAATGCTGACTTAGGTCTGAAAGAACAAGAGTACTAGAAAATGGACCGATTTTTACCCCCACAATGTTGTTTCTCCCTACATGCCTATGACTGTTATTCTGGTAGGATCAGAAAAAATATATATATAAACTTCGGTAGAAGTGACACTAAACAGCTGATGGGTGAAGAAACAAGGGTCTGAATAATCCACAAAGTAGATAACCTCAGATAATAGAAAATTAAAGGTGTCTCATTTTATCATTCAAAAAGATAAGGTACAAGGAGGAAAAGGGACTTGGCCATTTTTTCCCAGTTTGTTGTTGTTGTTGTTAGGTGCCATCGAGTCAGTTCCAACTCATAGTGATCCCATACACAACAGAATGAAACACTGAGCAGTCCTGAGTCACTTCCACAATCATTGTTATGCTTGAGCCAATTGTTGCAGCCACTGTGTCAATCTATCTCTTTGAGGCTCTTCCTCTTCTTTACTGACCTCTACCTTACCAAGCATGATGTCCTTCTCCAGGGACTGATCCCTCCTGATAACATGTCCGAAGTACGTGAGACGAAGTGTCGCTATCCTTGCTTCCAAGGAGCATTCTGGCTATACTTCTTCCAAGACAGATTTGTTCATTCTTTGGCAGTCCATGATGTATTCAATATTCTTTGCCAACACCAAAATTCAAAGGATTGACTTCTTCTTTGGTCTTCCTTATTCATTGTCCAACTTTCGCATGCATATGAGGCGGTTGAAAACACCATGGCTTGGGTCAGGCACACCTTAGTCTTCAGGGTGATAGCTTTGATTTTTAACACTTGAAGGAGATCTTTTTCAGCATATTTCCCCAATGCAATGCATCCTTTGATTTCTTGACTGCTGCTTCCGTGGGTGTGGATTGTGGATCCAAGAAAAATGAAATCCTTCACAACTTCAATCTTTTCTCCGTTTATCATGTTGTTTATTGGTTCAGTTGTGAGGATTTTTGTTTTCCTTATGCTGAGGTGTAATTCACACTGAAGGCTGTAGTCTTTGATCTTCATCAGTAAGTGCTTCAAGTCCTCTTCACTTGCAGCAAGCAAGGTTGTGTCATCTGCATATTGGAGGTTGTTAATGAGTCTTCCACCAATCCTGATGCCGCCTTCTTCTTCATATAGTCCAGTGTCTCAGATTATTTGTTCAGCATACAGATTGAATAAGTATGGTGCAAGGATACAATCCTGACGCACACCTTTCCTGACTTTAAACCACGCCGTATTCCCTTGTTCTGTTTGAACGACTGCCTCTTGATCTACACATTTCTCATGAGCACAATTAAGTGTTCTGGAATTCCCATTCTTAGCAATGTTATCCATAATTTGTTATGATCCACACAGTTGAATGCCTTTGCATAGTCAATAAAGCACAGGTAAACATCGTTCTG
>NW_004444006.1:12708409-12777200 GCF_000243295.1 Trichechus manatus latirostris
ACGTTTATGTTGTTGAAAAAAGGTATTTGCAATGAAGAAGTTGTTGGTCTTGGAAAATTCTATCAGGCGATCTCCAGCATCGTTTCTATCACCAAGGCCATATTTTCCAACTACTGATCCTTCTTCTTTGTTTCCAACTTTCAAATTCTAGTCACCAGTAATTATTAACGCATCCTGATTGCAAGTTGGATCAATTTCAGACTGGAAAAAAAAATAAAAAACTAAACCCATTGCCACCAAGTCTATTCTGACTCATGGTGACCCTACAGGACAGAGCAGAACTGCCCTGTAGGGTTTCCAAGGAGTGGCTGGCAGATTTGAGCTGCCAAACTTTTGGTTAGCAGCCGCACCTCACTGTAGCTCTTAACCACTGCACCACCAATGTGTTCATCTTTGGCCTTAGTGGTTGGTGCATAAATTTGAATAGTCGTATTAACTGGTTTTCCTTGTTAAAAAAAAAAAACAAAAACCAAACCAGTTGCTGTCAAGTCAATTCCGACTCATAGCAACCCTACAGGACAGAGTAGAACTGCCCCATAGGGTTTCCCAGGAGTGGCTGGTGGATTTGAACTACCGACCTTTTGGTTAGCAGCCACGTTCTTGAACAGTGCGCCACCAGGGCTCCAGTCTTCTTTGTAGGTGTATGGATATTATCCTATCACTGACAGCATTGTACTTCAGGATAGATCTTGAAATGTTCTTTTTGGCGATGAATGCAATGCCGTTCCTCTTCAATTTGTCATTCCCGGCATAGCAGACCATATGATTATCTGATTCAAAATGACCAACACCAGTCTGTTTCAGCTCACTAATGCCTAGTATATCAATGTTTATGCATTCCATTTCACTTCTGACGATTTCCAATTTTCCTAGATTCATACTTTGTACATTTCCCAGTTTAGTGTGTATTTTTGCCACCTAGTTCTTAGTCCTCAGGCTGCAAAGCAAATAGAATGCTGAAAATCTGTTTCTTTTTTTTCACCCTGATGTTTTTTTAAAGCCTTAAAGGGTTCATCTAATGAGGGAGTGAAGCTAAGCAAGCCATTTCATTTTGTGCACAATAGTAGATTCTTATACTTAATCTTGAGCACTCAAAAAGTAGAAAGAGAAGAGATGAAAGAGAGAATCAGGAGAGATGGTGTCCAAGATGAAGATGGGAAGACTAGGTTCAGGCAAGTTACAGGATTTTTTAAAAAATATTCAGCATACATGTACACACAATCAAATAATGTCTGTGGATGATGTGGAAGCTTTTCCTCAGTCTCATCTTTGGCTCATCAGATCCACTGCAGAAATTATAGTCTCCTAAATTTATGTGAAGTTGCCCAACCACCAGAGTTTTTCAGGGCCATTTGGACTTGGAGACACTACCTGGTTCTGTCATTAACTCAGATACCTCTCTAGGGGAGTAGCATGGTAATCAATCTACAGTGACTAATCCTTCTAGGGGGTAGGAGAGGATTAAAAAGTTCAGGCTTACAAAGGACTTAGTTTTTCTCCATTGAGAAGAATCATATCAGCAGAATTCACATTCTTCATTTAATTCACTTCAGAACCTCTTTCTGGTAGCAAAGGAAATAAAGTTCATAGGTTCAAATACTTAAAACTCCACCCCATCTCCCTTTTTCTCTATAGCAGATTCAACTACTTAGCCATGCTTACCAGGCTCCTCTAATTAGTATTAGAGGAAACAGTAAATATTTCCAGAAGATATTAAGGCTACGAAATCCTTACTCAACAATCCCTACTCTCCAAGCAGAGATAGTGTCCATATCCACTTACTCCTCCTCATTTGTCACCACAGTAAAAGAAGCTAGCTTTGATGCTCTCCTCCTTCTCAGGACACAATACTTCCCCTTCCTCGGCCCTGAAATTCAGCCCTTCACATTTGACCTCCAAACCTCAGACAACCGTCTTCCATTCTACCATGGCCAGTAGGTGGTGCCACAGATAGATAGCTGTTTCTTTTCAATTGATGACTCTTGGAAGACAGCTGATTCTTTGGGAATGGCAACCATTAATTACGGAGAATGATTTGAAATATTCTGTACATATCACAGTTTTTGGTTTGTACAAACTGATTATCAGATTGGGGGGGATGGGAGGTTAGGTATAAAGAAAGATGTCTTCTAGCTCTTTTTGTTCTTCCCCCTCAGTCCTAGTCCATATATAAAGTCCTAGTCCATAAATAAAGCAACAAGTAACAAGGATTTTACGACAGTCTTCTTGCCCTGGGTGTGAATGAACAGAGACAGCCCAGAAATATAAGTTGATGCCATTTTCCAAATCTCCAAGTGCAGTCTCTGCAACCTTCAAAATAAAGAGCACAGACTGGGCATTGGGATGTGTATGTGTGACAGAATACAACCGCCTAAATTATTTTGGTATTATACACTGTTTGGGATTAGACACACCTTAGCACCTTTCTATCAGAACTTGATAAGTGGTGACAAACAGACAAAGCTAGCTGCTTAATAGCCACAGAAGGCACAAACGATTAGAAAACATTTATTTTGGTTCCGTTCACATCTGACTACTGTCTTGACTACCTAATGGGTATCTACTAACAAATGAAAATAATTTTGATTTTTAAAAACATTTCTCAAATGTTTGCATTTCAGAGTTACCTTTCATATCTCATTTTACATCAGGAGGCTAAGTTCAGCCCATATGCAAATGTACTGACAATTCTGATTAAGGCTGAAGGTCTGACAAACAAATATTATCCTACACAGTCAAACTTTAAAC
The DNA here is from genome assembly GCF_000243295.1 of Trichechus manatus latirostris. NCBI lineage: Eukaryota > Metazoa > Chordata > Mammalia > Sirenia > Trichechidae > Trichechus > Trichechus manatus. The sequence goes on from NW_004444006.1 coordinate 12,711,158, forward strand.
AACATGTAAAGGGTACTACAATAAGAGTCAGAGACCCCAGTTCTGTCTAACTCATGTGGTGACTTTGGACAAAGAACCCTTTCTGAGCCTTGGTTTTTTGGGCACACCACTACCTGCCCTATCCACCTACAAAGGGGTTGGAAGGGTCAAAAGAATGAGTTCCTGTCTTAGGCTGGGTTCTCTAGAAAACCAAAACCAGTAAAGCATGTAAATACATATATAGAGAGATTTATATCAAGGAAATAGCTCACGTGGTTGTAGAGGCTGGAACGTCCCAAGTCCGTGGGTCAGGATACAGGCTTCTCCTGATTCATGTAGCCGCAGGGCCTGGTGAACCCAAGATCAGCAGGGCAGAGAGCAGGGTTCTTGCTCACAGGCTGAAAAGATCGACGAATCCCAAGATCAGCAGGCAAAACCACAGGTAAGCTGCTAGCTCAAGTCCCAAGAACCAGAAGTCAGACGAACAGGAGCCAGCTACAGGATCCAGAACAAGCAAAAGCCCATGAGCCTTGCCACAATATCCACTTATATTAGATGCAGGTCACAAGCCCAAGGAAACTCCCTTTCCACTGATTGGCTACTCATAGCAGATCCCATCATGGCGGTGATCACATTATATCAAATCTCATCATGGACATGGTCACAGCATCATACAACTGCCAGACCACTGAGAATCATGGCCCAGTCAAGTTGACACACAACATTAACTATCACAGTACACCCCCTGTCAACTTGGCACCTGTACACATCTTCTTAAACCTTACATAATCTCTGAATAAAGACAATTATAAAGTCATACTTGAGCATAACATGATCTAACAAACACATATAACTGAAAATGCACTAGCTCTGTTTACATCTTATAAGTGAAGAAAACAAAAATATTTGATGGATACAAACAAAGGAGAAATACTCAACAATTACAGTCCTTGTTTCTGCAACTGGTCATGTGGTCATAACTGGTATTTAGAACTACCTTCTTCCTCCACCCATTCCATATTCCATTTGCCCTCAGCAAGCACCTCAGCTGGTTGTGGGTCTTTGCCTGGTGGGGTGACTCAAACCTTCATTCCCGAAGAGTCTGGGCCATTAGTAGTCATGTCAGAATTGGGTTGCTCTAGTTTTTCATTGACTTTAATCACAGGGCATGATAGTACTAAGAGATGCCCTAAGGGATCGCCAGCATTCCAGACATACTCTTCTTTACTTTCATTATGTAACATCAATCTGATTTCCTCTTGGTAATCAGGATAAATCACACCAGCCAGTATGGTGACTCCCTTCCCTGCCTGTTGATCCAGAGGCATAAATAAGCAGCACAAAGCGGCCAGGTGGCATGCTTAGCTTCCCGTTCAATGGAATCAGTGATGTGTCTCCAGGTGGGTGCATTCCTCCCTTTGAAACTAAGACCTCTAGACTCACAGAGCATAAGGCCACAGGGACAGGAAGCAAAAATCTTGTGAGTGGGTCACTATGCGTAATAATGAGTGGTGCCACTCCCATTTCCAACCCTTGATTCCTGGACCAATGAATCCTGGCTATGGGAGAAACATCATCATACATTGGATGCTGGTTTAGAGCATATACAGCCTCCTGGAGAACACTGCCCCACCCTGCAAGGCATTGCCACCTTGCTGGCACCGTAACTGTGTCTTTAGAAGGCCATTCCATTGTTCTATCAAACCAACTGCTTCAGGATGATGGGGAACATGGTAAGACCAGAGAATTCCATGAGCATGGACCTGTTGCCACACTTCATTTGCTGTGAAGTCAGTCCCTTGATCTGAAGCAATGCTGTATGGGATACCATGATGGTGGATAAGGCATTCTGTAACTCTATGGATGGTAGTTTTGGCAGAAGCATTGTGTGCAAGGAAGAAAAATCCATATACAGAGTACGTGTCTATTCCTGCAAGGGCAAAACACTGCCATGATGTAAGTGACCCAATGTAATCAACTTGCCACCAGGTTGCTGGCTGATCACCTCAAGGAATGGTGACATATCGGGAACTTAGTGTTAGTCCTGCTGCTGGAAGATTGGGCACACAGCAGTGGCTGTAGTGAAGTAAGCCTTGGTGAGTGGAAGTCCATGTTGCTGGGCCCAAGCATAACCTCCATCCCTGCTACCATGGCCACTTTGTTCATGAGCCTACTGAGCAATGATGGGAGTAGCTGGGGAAAGAGGATGACTTGTTTCCACAGAATGCATCATCCTATCCACTTGATTGTTAAAATCCTCCTCTGCTGAGGTCACCCTTAGGTGAGCATTCACATGAGACACAAATATCTTCACTTCTTTGGCCCGTTCAGAGATGTCTATCCACATACGTCATCCCCATACCTCTTTGTCTCTAATTTTCCAATCATGTTCCTTCCAAGTCCCTGACCATCAAGCCAAACCATTGGCCACAGCCCATGAATCAGAATACAACTGCACATCTGACCATTTCTCCTCCAAGCAAAGTGAACAACCAAGTACAGTGCTCGAAGTTCTGCCCATTGGGAGGGTTTCCCTTCACCACTGTCCTTCAGGGAGGTTCCAGAAAGGGGTTGTAGGGCTGCTGCTGTCCACTTTCAAGTGCTGCCTCCATATCGCAAAGAACCATCTGTAAACCAGGCATGAGTTTTCTCTTCCTCATTCGACTGATCATAAGGAACTCCCCATGAGGCCATAGGTGCCAACTGGGAGAAGGAAAGTAATGTGACAGGAGTGGAGACCATCGGCATTTGGGCCACTTCCTCATGTAGCTTACATGTGCCTTCAGGTCCTGCTCGGGCCCGATCTCATATATACCAGTTCCATTTAACGATGGAGTGCTGCTGTGCACATCCAACTTTATGACTCTGTGGGTCAGACAACACCCAGTTCATGATGGGTAGCTCAGGCCGCATGGTGACTTTGTGTCCCATGGTTAAGCATTCAGTCTCTACTAAACCTCAGTAACAAGTCAAAAGCTGTTCCTCAAAAGGAGAGGAGTTATCTGCAGAGGATGGCAGGGCTTTACTCCAAAATCCTAAGGGTCTGTACTGTGATTCACCAATAGGGGCCTGCCAAAGACTCCAAACAGTATCTCTATCTGCCACAGACACTTTAAGCACCATTGGATCAGCCAGATCTTATGGCCCAAGTGACATAGCTGCTTTCACAGCAGCCTGAACCTGTTGCAGAGCCTTCTCCTGTTCAGTGCTCCACTCAAAGCTAGCAGCTTTTGAGTCACTTGATGAATAGGCTGGAGTAGCACACCCAAATGAGAAATATGCTGCCTCCAAAATCCAAAGAGGCCCACTAGGTGTTGTTCCTCCTTTTTAGTTGTGGGAGGGGCCAGATACAATAACTTATCCTTCACTTTAGAAGGAATATCTCGGCATGCCCCATACCACTGTACTCCCAGAAATTTCACTGAGGTGGAAGGTGCCTGAATTTTTGTGAGATTAATTTCCCATCCTCTAGCACGCAAGTGTTTTACCAATAAGTCCAGAGTCATTGACACTTCTTCCGTAGTAGGTCCAATCAGCATAATATCATCAAAGTAATGGACCAGTGTGACATCTTGTGGGAGGGAAAGGTGATCAAGGTCCCTGTGGACTAAATTATGACACAGGGCTGGAGAGATGATGCAGCCCTGAGGTAGGCAACTGAAGGTGTATTACCAGCCTTGCCAGCTGACGGCAAACTGCTTCAGGTGGTCCTTCAAAACAGGTATGGAGAAAAAGGCATTAACCAAATCAATAGCTGCATACCAGGTGCCAGGAGATGTATTAATTTGCTCGAGCAATGAAATCACATCTGGAACAGCAGCTGCAATTGGAGTCACCACCTGGTTAAGTTTTCGATAATCCACTGTCATTCTCCAAGATCCATCTGTTTTTTCACACAGGCCAAATAGGCAAGTTGAATGAGGATGTGGTGGGAATCACCATCCTTGCATCTATCAAGTCCTTGATGGTGGCAGTAATCTCTGCACTCCCTCCAAGAATGTGGTATTGCTTTTGGTTTACTATTTTCCTAGGTAAGGGCAGTTCTAATGACTTCCACTTAACTTTTCCTACCATAATAGCCCATACTCCAGTTGTCAGGGATCCAATGTGGGCGTTCTCCCAGTTGCTGAACATATCTATTCCAATTATGCATTCCTGAATTGAGGAAATCACTACAGGATGGGTCGGGGACCTACTGGACCTACTGCAAGAAAGACATGAGCCAAGACTCCATTAATAACCTGACCTCCATATGCCCCCACTCTGACTGGTGGGCCACACTGACATTTTGGGTCTCCTGAAATTAGTGTCAGTTCACAGCCAGTACCAGTAATCTGTGAAAAGTCTGATTATTACCTTTTCCCCAACCAACAGTCACTCTCATAAAAGGCCATAGATCCCTTTGGGAAAGGCTGGGAGAAAGGTTAACAGTATAAGTTTTTGGCAGTGTACTGGAGTCCTTCCTCAAGGTGACCTGGACTTCCCTTCATTCAAGGGGTTGTGGGTCTTTAAACTCACTCCAGTCTGGTAATTGATTGAGGGACCATGACTCTCTATTCTAGCGATTCAAGTTAGACTGCTGTTCACTTGGCCTAGAATTCATCCACTTGTACAGATCAAGTAAATATTTAGTAGATTTCCTGTCTATTTCACTCCTAGGGACACCATGATTAAGTAGCTAACTGCATTTAAGTCCATACGAGTCAGACTATTCTGATTACTGCTTTGACTCCGCTGTCCATTACAGTAACCACACCTACCTTGTCTTTGTCGAGTGAGTGCTGCCACTTGGACCCTACCACCACAGGGTTCAATCAACCCTATTGTAGTTAGGTGTCTTAATTCAGGTAGGGCAGCTCCCACTGTCAAATCTGACTTACAGCAGTTTTCAAGGATGCTGAGGCTCCCATCACAAGTATGTTCCTCACCATTGTGGTAAAATGTGTGCCCTCTGGGCACTCCATGTGTGGGTCTGTGGGTCTAACCTGACAAATCCATTCTAGCATGCCCATTTCCCTAAGTCTTTGGATTCCTTCTTCTGCAGTATACCAAGGCAGATCTGTTACTTCAGCTTGATTTAGTGTAGGCCACCGTGTAATCCATGCTTTAGCGACCCCATCAAATAAACTATTAGATCCTTTCTTAACTTCTTAAGCTGAAACATTGAATGAAGAATCTGTGCTTAGTGGGCCCATATCAATAAACTCAGACTGATCCAACTTTATGTTCCTTGCACCATTATCCCACACCCTTAACAGCCATTCTGACACGTATTCCCCAGGTTTCTGTTTGTGCATATTAGAAAAGTCAAGCGGTTCTTTTGTGGTGTAATGTACCTCTTCCTGGGTCACACTTTGTGCTTCACCTTTTGGGGTTCACTGGGAGTTAAGTCTAGTTATAGGTCTAGAAGCCAAAATCGGTGGTGGGGAAATGTTTTGAGAACATTCAGCATTGTCTTGTAAAGCATCTGCCTCAGGCAATACCCCAGGCAATGACTCAGACAAAGGCTTTTTAGATACAGCTGGATTAATCTCATTAGATGGGGGTGGAGGGGCTGATGGTTTTGTTGGCAGGAGTGATTCAACGGAATTTAGGAGCTCAGTGTCTCCAGCTTCCTTATTATCTGCCTGTATGTCCCCATCCCAGGTTTCAGGATCTCATTTCTTCCCCATCAGTGCCCTAACTTTAACTTCAGACACCTCTCATTGTTAGCAATTGAGTTGACATTGTAATTCAGCCTCTCTTACAATAAGATTCTGAGTTTGGTTTTTGGCAATATCAGCTCTGCTACTACAAAAAATAAGGCTTTCTTTCAAGGTACAAGTAGAAACTTTGAGGTCATTTATGTGGTACTTGAGTTTTGACTCTGAAGCCCTGAGCTCATCTCTTTCTTTCATCAGTTTGTCTACAGTTTGTCTAGTGAAAGTAGGACCAACCAACCAGCTTCCTTATACTTCTCATTATGACAAAATTGTAGAAAGGTATCACACATGCAAACACCCAGAGCCTTACCTTTCATCAATACCTGATCTGATCTATTCATGGTGGTATTTTGCATATTTGTATTGCCACCTCATGCCATGGATTAGCAGTGCCTTCTTTACTACTGGAAGCTGAGTCATCAATGTCTTTAAGACTAACCCGACCTGAGAACTAATTTAGAAAACTCATCCTTACAATTTTGTTTCTCTAGAACCACTCTTGGTACCAAATGTCTTAGGCTGGGTTCTCTAGAGAAGCAAAACCATAAAGTTTATACATACATATATATGTAGAGATTTATATCTAGAAAATGGCTCACACAGTTGTAGAGGCTGGCAAGTTCCAAGTCCATGGATCAGGATAGAGGCTTCTCTTGATTCACGTAGCTGTAGGGTCTGACAAACCCAAGATTGACATGTCAGAGAGCAGGCCTCTTGCTCACAGGCTGCAAAGATCGATGAATCCCAAGATCGGCAGGCAAGACTGCAGGTAAGCTACTAGCTCAAGTCCCAAGAACTGGCGGTCAGACAAACAGGAGCCAGCTACAGGATCCAGAGTGAGCAAAAGCCCATGAGCCTTGCCAGAATGTCCACTTATATTCGATGCAGGCCACATGCCCAAGGAAACTCCCTTTCCACTGATTGGCTACTCACAGCAGATCCCATCATGGAGGAGATCAAATTATATCAAATCTCATCATTGAAGTGATCACAACATCACACAACTACCAAACTACATCACAACTGCCAAACCACTGAGAATCATGGCCCAGCCAAGTTGACATACAGCCTCAACCATCACAGTTCTTAAGTGACTTTTAAAAAAATTAAGCTCTGCACAAAGCAGAAGCATTATATTTCCCCTCTAATTCCTAGAGGTCTTCATTTTAATACAGGAGTCATTTATTCATTCAATGACACAGCCTTTGTACTAGGTACTATCACAAATATTTTCCAGATGAGGACCTACTTTTGATTTCTTTTAAATTTTGTAGTTTTTGTGGAAAGTGAGGAAAGTGTGCAGAGGCAGTTCAAGTAACTGACAAAATGGAATGTTTCCAGAAGAAAGCAACTAGGAGAGTAAAAGGTCTATACATCTGTCACATGAGGAATGTCTGAAGGAATGGGTGGCAAATGTTTAGTCTAGAGAAGACTAGAAGTGGTAACAATGGCTGTTTTCAGAAATATGAAGGCCTGTCATATGCAAGAGAAAATCTATTCCACATCAGAAAGAAGAACAAAAACCAACTAGGATCAAAAGAAAAAAAAATTAAGCCACAATAATGGAGCTATGTCAAAGGGACACAGAAGCCAATGAAAGAGCACCCAATAGCCAAAGCTGGAAGAATTTGAACAACAAAATACATAAAGTGGTATTGAATTATAACCCAAAGTTGAAAATAAACACCCATGAGTCAGTACTAATATAAATAAATGACTGAATAAATAACTAGTAGAGAATAGACAAATTTCCCATGCAGAATAGTTCCAAATAATTTATGTAGACACTCCATCCTCAAGGAGGCGAAACATAATTCCTGACTCTTCAAGTGTGGATTGCCCATAGTGACTCCTTCCAAAGAGTACATCATAGAAATAAGGAGAAAAGTAACTTTATACTGAAGAAACCTGACAAACACTACTTGAGCTACGTGATCAGAGTCAACATCAACAGTAATAAGTATATTGATAATACCCTTGATATATGATGAGAATGGCACTTTACCTCTGTGGTCTTCCTCCCAAAACACATTACTCCAATCTAATCATGAGAAAAACATAAGATAAATCCCAATTGAGAGTCTACAAAATACCTGACTATTAGTCCTCAAAACTGTCAAGGTAATAAAAAACAAGGAAAGTCTCAGAAACTGTCATAGCCAAACTGAAGCCTAAGAAGACATGATGACTAAATGTAATGTAGTATTCCAGCTAGGACTGAGGTAACATGAATAAATTATAAACTTCAGTTAAAAATAACAATGTGGTTGAGTAAGGATAGTGTTGATGTGTTCTGAGGTTGTTAAACATTATCATAAGGCAACATGTGTACTGTTTAATGAGAAACTATTTTGTTCTGTAAACCTTCATCTAAAGTGAGAATAGCAGCACAATTGGAAGAGCGTAGTTGATGTCACTGAGCTGTGCATGTAGAAATTTTTGAAATAGTGTATCTTTGGCTATGTATATTTTCACAAAAAAAAAAAAGGTCGAGAAGGGAGAGGGTTGACATGTCGTGGGGTTGTTAATCAATGTCGTAAAACTATATGTGTACTACTGTTTCATGAGAAACTATTTGTTTTGTAAACCTTCACCTGAAGTACAATAAAAAAAATAAATATATAAAGAAAAAATAAAAGGACCATACAGACAAAAAAAGAGTATCAATATTGGTTCATAAATTGTAACAAATAAATTACAGTGTCCAAAAAACTAAGCTAAGCCAAACCCATTGCCGTTCAGTTGATTCTGACTCATGGCGACCCCATGTGTTACAGAGTACAACTGTTCCATAGGGTTTTCTTGGCTGTAATCTTTATGGAAGCAGATCACCAGGCCTTTCTTCCATGGCGGCACTGGGTGGGTTCAAATAGCCAACCTTTAAGTTAGTAGCCAATCACAAACCAGGTGCATCACCCACAGACCTATATCATACTATATTAATAATTGGAGTAACTGAGTGTGGGGTATACAGGAATTCTCTGTACTATCTTCACAATAATTCTGTAAATCTAAAACTGTTCTAAAATTAAAAGTTTGTTTAAATAAAACAGGGAAAGCTATAAGAAAACAGATTTCAGCTCAATTTAAAAATGAGCTTTCTGGCAGGGACTGCCTTTGGAAGTAGTTGCCTGTCCACAGATATATTCAGGAAAGGTAATCCAGGAAAGGTGATTATTGTATGTATCAGATAAAGATGGTTTAGATGACCTCCTAGGTTGTTTCCAAGAGGTAGAAATTATTTGTGGCCAAGAGGTCAATGTGAGGTTTAATGGATAAACATATAAATAGCCAGGATGCTAGTGCTTCTAAATTTTGTTGTAAATTACCACAAAAGCACTAGAGGCTCAACTTACAACACTTGTCTTCTCCTAGCAGGCAACTGGAAATGCTTACTAGATGAAGTGTATAAATACGTACACATAGAAAATCATTAGAAAGAGCGCAGTTGCTGGTTTACCTGGTTGTATTATACACCTTTCAGTTCCAGGGAATCCTGCTGAATAAAGTGTTACATAAGCAATTTACAATCCTCAGATGCACTCACTACCGTATGCTTTGCCTTAGAAATAGTCCCGTGTACATGTATCTCCCCTAATAAAACACAGTTTCCTTGAAGATGAGGGCTACCTTATTTATGTTCCACTCCACTGTTATTCCTACCCCTTCCCTCCTCCCAGCTAAAGTATCTTACCCTTGTAGGTAGCCATTAAGTATATTGTATCTATGAATTACTTTCGGCTTCAGATAAATGAAATGAGACAGCTCCTTTAATGCTCTTCCCAGAAATTAAGGGCCCTGTCTCAAATCTCAAGGCAGTTCCAGATTATCCTGTGTGCCTTAAATGTACATTAAAAGCCACAGTCAAATGTCCCCTTCAGGGCATTTTTGAAATTAGATTATGGATGAGTCAAAGTTATAGGCTAGAAATATCATAGGGGATGCCAAGTAAAAGGATATAAACTGGCCCTCAGTGAGGTGAGTTTTAGTCCCAACTCAAAGACTAGCTTTCTATTTGGCCAAAAGTGTTACTTGCTGACTCAAAAATTAGGGGAGGGGGGAGCCTAACTAAATCAGTGGTTCCCAACCTGAAGTCCCGGAACATCTTAGCAAACCACAAAGTTAATCACTGGGATTCTCAAGCCATTTTCAGTATTTCAAAACCTTAAGTAAACAAGCACTCACCTACCATACAGCTGCCCCTGTTAGCTAAATGTCAAGTTTCTTTGATTTTTCCCTGGAATTACAGCAACCAAGCACAATAACATTGATTAACTCACGCTGATCAGAAGCTCTGATGTGTGTATTTACGTGTGTATATATATGCACATATATACTTATATGGGGACAGTGGTGGTTCTGTGGTAGAATTCTTGCCTTTCATGCATGAGAGCTGGGTTTGACTACTGGCCAATGCACCTTATGTGCAGCCACCATCCCTCTGTCAGTGGAAGCTTTCATCTTGCTATGATGCTGAACAGGTTTCAGCACAGCTTCCAGACTAAGACAGACTAGGATGAAAGGCCTGGCATCTGCTAAAAATCAGCAAATGAAAACCCATGGATCACAACAGTCTGATCCACAACCCATCATGGGGATGGCACAGGACTAGGCAGGCAGTGTTTTGTTCTGTTGTGCATGGGGTCACCATGAGTCCGGGCCAATTTGGTGGCAGCTACAAACAGCAACACACACACGCAGAAGCTATTAATTTAATAAACTCAGGTTTTTTAGGAGCAAAAATATTCTTTAGAGCACCAGGGCCTTATGAAAAAAGATAACAGCAGTTTGAGAGGGTATGTAAAGATTGAGGTCCCTTGCAACTCTAACCGGCTCCCATATCCACTTGTCCCTCTCGTCTTTCCCAGTGAGGACTACAATATTTGCTTACCGAAGACACTGGAAACAGATAACGGATGGACTACTTGGTCTGCTACCGTCCTTGGATCTGAGGACAGCTGCGAATTTTTTGCAGTCCTCCACCCACCATGTCACTTACACCCATACATTCAAAACCTGATTGGTTAGGGGAGGGCCTTTGGATACAGGCAGAAAATAGCAACATTTCCCACAGTCAAGCTGGTCACCATGCAGGCAACTTCTTGGGTATCTAGATGCAGTAAAAGCCACTTCACATTTCCCAAAGTCTGTGATAGGTGTGGCAGGCAGATTCAGACTCCCACAAAGAAGCTGTCTGCCCAGTTTCAAGGGAATATACTACCTCAGCGCTTACAGCCACTCCTTTTTGAAGGAGCCCTGGTGGTCCCTTGGCTAAGAGATCAGCTGCTAACCAAAAGGTTGGCAGCTCAAACCCACCAGCTGCTCCACAAGAGAAAGATGTGGCAATCTGCTTCCATAAAGATTACAGCCTTGGAAACCCTATGGGGCAGTTCTACTCTGTCCTATAGAGTCGGTATGAGTTGAGATGGACTCAACAGCAGTGGGTTTCATTTTTGGTTTAGCTCAGCTGTGTCAATCTCCATGGCTGTTGGGAGGAGAAAGGGATGTGGACAGAGTTTCCCTTGAGTTGAAACCTGAATCTGGAGGTAAACACAGCTGGGGCTTGTTCCAACATTGGCCTCTATGACCTGGAAACAAGAGCACCCTATGTCACAGCAAAATGCACGTTCTCTGGGTCTCATCCTGCCTATTGCCAAGCCTCAATCAACTGCAGAAATAAGTATCTTTAAAAATAAAATTTTGGGCAGGGGAGAGGGTTCTGTTTAGAGGAATTTGTTTAATTACTTCCGTTTAAAATCTTGAACATTCCCAATCCTGGAGTTCTCACTTTTTCAAAGGTATACACACACAACAACAACAACAACCCTGAATGAGCACAGGGCAGAGATGTCACTAGCAGCTAGTGTGACTCATAGATTTCTCACCCTGCAAGAATGAACTGAACCCAGAGCTAAAAAATTGAAACTGTCAAGCGCTCCAGAACAACTACTGCAAATTGACATTTGGCCAATGCAAAGAGAATCAAAGGCGGGAAGGGCAAGGTAGCAATGAATTAAACTGATTAAAGTAGAAGCACGGCTAAAGTCTGGGTTTCCAAGACCCAAGACCAAGAATAACAGCACTTTCATTTTTTATTTTTAATCTCAGCATCGTGTGTTCTTGCTGTGTGACCTTGAGCGAATAGCTTGATTTCTGGGTGCGTCTTTGCTCCAAACACATCAAACTGTCCAGACTGATAAACCATCACCTCTTTCTCCCAGCAGGTGTTGATTGGTGAATGCAGTTTTGCATGTATTACAATTAAACAATGCAACAAATTTGTACACAATTCTAATCACCTGAGTGTGTGCCTGTGTGTGTGTGTGTGTGTGTGTGTGTGTGTGTGTGTGTAGAAGTGTTGTGTAGAAGTGGTTTGGCTTTAGGGAAGGGAAAAGGATGGCCTTTCCTCTCACAGTAAGTGCTGAAGAAGTTTAATGACTGTCACCCACTTTGTGCTCCAGCTCTTGAAAAATTGAGCCCCTCATCTCACCCCAGAAAACCTGGTTGCATAGTGGTTAAGAGCTATGGCTGCTAACCAAAAGTTGGCAGTTCAAATCCACCAGGCTCTCCCTGGAAACCCTATGGGGCAGCTCTACTCTGTCCCTTAGGATTGCTATGAGTCGGAATCGACTTGACGGCAACGGGTTTGGTTTGGTTTTCATCTCACCCCTAAGATCCAGGAAAATTATCACTGCCTTTTCTTCAGGGCCAGCTCAGGGAGTGGCTCTGAATCCACCCTGTGAGCCTCAAAGGCACACCTTGCCCTTGGCTTGGAGATGAGGAGTGTCTATCAGGGTGTCCCTTGGTCACACCCCCATAACTATTTTAGAATGAAATCTAACTGCTCTGAAAGAATCCTTCAGAAGCAGAAATCCTGGAAATATCTATCTAGTTTTTTTGGGGGGGTTGTTTTTGTTTTTTTAAAAACAAGATATGGCTAAAGGACAGGAATAAACTTAATGGGGTATCTACCATGGTCCTTGTCTATACTATTTTAATGACTAAATAGCAAAAATGTTCTTTAAAAATTACTCCACTGACAAAATTTCAATATACAAATCTGCCTTTTTAAAAATGTGCATCACGATGGCTGGAGAAACCCTGAGAGTATGGCCCTCAGACACCCTTCTAGCCCAGTAATGAAGTCACTCCGGAGGTTTACCTTTTAGCCAAAGATTAGACAGTCCCATAGGACAAAACAAGACTAAAGGGCACACCATCCCAGGGGCAAGGACTACAGGGCAGAAGGAGGGGACAGGAAAGCTGGTAATAGGAAACCCAAGGTAGAGAAGGGAGAGTACTGACATGTCATGGGGTTGTTAACCAATGCCATAAAACAATATATGTACTGTTTAATGAGAAGCTAGTTTGTTCTGTAAACCTTCATCTAAAGTTCAATAAAAAAAATGTGCATTATGATAATACAACGTAAAGCAGGAAAAAAGCAAGATAAAGTCTAATCACAGAAACAAAAACTGTACGGGGAAAAATAGATTAGAAGATAAAAATATTAAAATGGGCAGTCCTTGATTTCTTCATGTTTCTACTTTTTTGTATTGCCCATACTTTTATTAAAATGATTGTTTTTATAATGAAAAATAAACCTTATTTAAAGTATGAGTAAGCCTGCAGTTTTAGGTATCTTTTTTTCTTTTCATTTTGGCCATGGAAAGGCTTCAAGTACAGGACAGGGAGCCAGGATTCTTGAGTACAATATTAAATGGATGTGTACCATTGATAAGTCGTTTTTCTTTTCTGGGCCTCTGTTTACTCTTTCATAAAATGGGGTAGGGGACTGGCAAGAACGTATCCCTAAAGACCCTTCCAATTTTGTTCTTCAGTGTTTTATAACCAGAATCACTGGGCTGGCCAAACTGTCTAGAGCCTTTGAAAACTGAGATCTACAGTAAGACATTAAGTTCTCTGGTCCTAAGAGCCATCAATTGGTTGGATTTTCTAATTTTCCTGCAATGTGATTATGTATTATTTTATCATAAAAATATCATGAAAAAGTAATGTACACGTCTATGGCTCTAGGGCACAGGGAGAATGAAAAAGGAGAAGGAAAATGGAATAAATCCCCAGACAAGATGTTCAGTGGAAACAAAATAGTTGCAGAATGATACATACATTAGGATATTACTTATGTAAATTAAAAACATATGCAGAAAAATTCTATAGATTATTTATGGACACATATATATGTAAAAGTATAAAAAATGAAATGGAAGAATATTCACCAAATTCATCTTATTGTTTGCCTCTGGGAATGGACTGACAGGAATAGGGTTGGGAATAGGGAATGGAATTTAACTTGTCTATAATGCTTTATTTCTCTCACTTGAAAAAAGATCTAAAGCAAACTTTGTTAAAAAATGTTAACAGTTTGTCAGTTCTGGGTAGAGATCCAGGTGTGTTTGTAACATTATTGATTCTCAGCGCTTTTCAGTATTCTTTAATTACTCAAATAAAAACAAATACATTTTTTTATTGTGCTTTAGGTGAAAGGGTACAAAGCAAATTAGTTTCTCATTAAATAGTTAATACACAAACTGTTTTGTTACATTGGCTGCCAACACCATGATTTGTCAACACTCTCCCCTTCTCCACCCCAGCTTTCCTGTTTCCATCCGTCCAGTTTTCCTGTCCATTCCTGCCTTCTCGTCTTTGCTTTTGGGCTGGCATGCCCATTAGTCTCGTATACATGATTGAAATATGAAGCATGTTTCTCACATATGTTACCGTTGGCACTATAGACCTGTCTAATCTTTGGCTGAAGGGTGAACCTCAAGAGTGACTTCAGTACTGAGTTAAAAGGGTGTCCAGGGACCATACTCTAGGGGTTTCTCCAGTCTCTGTCAGATCGGCAAGTGTTGTCTTATTATTTATTTATTTTTGGTGAATTTGAACTTTGTTCTACATTTTTCTCCTCCTCTGTCTGGGACCCTCTATTGTGATCCCTGCCAGAGCAGTTGGTGGTGGTAACCAGGCACCATCTAGTCGTTCTGGGCTCAGTCTGGTGGAGGCTGTGGTAGTTGTGGTCTGTTAGTCCTTTGGACTAATCTTTCCCTTGTGCCTTTGGTTTTCTTCATTGTCCTTTGCTCCAGCCAGGATGGGACCAATAGATGTATCTTACACGGCCGCTCACAAGCTTTCAAGACCCCCGACGCTACTCACCACAGTCAGATGTAGAACATTTCTTTATAGACTATGTTATGCCAATTGAGGTAGAATGTCCCCCGAGACCACGGTCCCTAGCCCTCAGCCCAGTAATTTGGTCCCTCAGGGCTTTTGGATGTATTTGTGAAGCTTCTATGGCTTTGCCCTGGTCAAGTTGTGCTGACTTACCCAGCATTGTGTTCTGTCTTACCCTTCACCAAAGTCACCAGTTATCTACTATCTAGTGTTTTTCCCTTCCCTCCCTCATAACCATCAAAGATTGTTTCTTTCTGTGTGTGAACCTTTTCATGAGTTTTTATAATAGTGGTCTCATATAGTATTTGTCCTTTTGTGATTGACTTATTTCAGTCAGCATAATGCCCTCCAGATTTATCAGTGTTTCACAGATTCATCATTGTTCTTTATCGTTGTGTAGTATTCCACTGTGTGTATGTACCATAGTTTGTTTATCCATTCATCTGCTGATGGGCACTTGTTTTTTTCCATCTTTTTGATATTGTGAGTAACGCTGCAATGAACATGGGTGTACATATGTCCAGTCATGTGACAGCTCTTATTTCCCTAGGGTATATTCCTAGGAGTGGGATTGCTGGATCGTATGATATTTCTATTTCTAGCTTTTTAAGGAAGCACCATATTGTTTCCCAAAACGGTTGTACCATTTTGCATTCCCACCAGCAGTGCATAAGAGTTCCAATCTCCCTGCAACCTCTCCAACATTTGTTATTTTCTGGGTTTTTTTTTTTTTTAATTTGTGCCAGTAATGTCAGGGTAAGACGGTATTACATTGTGGTTTTGATCTGCATTTCTCTAATGGCTAGTGATCGCGAGCAATTCCTCATGTGTCTGTTAGCCCTCTGAATGTCTTCTTTGGTGAATTATTTGTTCATATCCTTTGCCCATTTTTAAACTGGATTATTTGTCTTTTTGTTGTACAGGTGTCGAATTTTCCTATAGATTTTAGAGATTAGACCTTTGTTGGATATATCATAGCCAATTTTTTTTCCCAGTCTGTAGGTTTTCTTTTTACTCTTTTGGTGAAGTCTTTTACTGAGCCCAACCAACCCACTGCCATAACGACCCATAGGCTTTCAAGGCTGTAAATCTCTACGGAAGCAGACTGCTACATCTTTCACCCATGGAGCTGCTGGTGGTTTCGAACCGCTGGCCTTTTGGTTAGCAGTCCAGAGCTTTAACCACTGCGCTACCAAGGCTCCTTTTTGATGAGCAAAGTGTTTAATTTTTAGAATATTCCATTTGTCCAGCTTATCTTCTGGTGTTCGTGTATTGTTAATCACGGTTTGTATCCTGTTTATGTTGTATATTATGGCCCCTAGTGTTGACCTTTTTTTTTTTCTTCCATGATCTTTATAGTTTTTGGCTTTATATTTAGGTCTTTGATCCATTTTGAATTAGTTTTTTGTGTATGGTGTGAGGTATGGGTCCTGTTTCATTTTTTAATGGATGGACATCCGGTTTTGCTAGCACCATTTGTTAAAAAGAGTGTCTTTTCCCTATTTAATGGACTTTGGGCCTTTGTCAAAGATCAAGTGGCAATAGGTGATGGATTTACATCTGGGTTTTCAACTCTGTTCCATTGGTCAATGTGTCTGCTGTTGTACCAGCACCAGGCTGTTTTGACTACTATAGCTATATAGTAAGTTCTGAGGTCAAGTAGTGCAAGGCCTCCTACTTTGTACTTCTTCAGTAATGCTTTACTTATCCGGGGCTTCTCTCCTTTCCATATAAAGTTAATGATTAGTTTTTTCATCTCATTAAAGAATGCTGTTAGTATTTGGATCGGGGGATGCACTGTATTTGTAGATTGCTTTGGGCAGAATCCGACTCATAGTCGGAATCGACTCCACAGCAATGGGTTTGGGTAGAACTGCCATTTTCACAGTGTTGAGTCTACCTATCCGTGAGCATGGTATGTTTTTCCATTTATTTAGGTCTCTTTTGGTTTCTTGCAATAGTGTTTTGTAGTTTTCTTTGTATAGGCTTTGTACGTCCTTGGTTAGATTTATTCCTAATGTTTTATTATTTTAGGGGCTATTATAAATGGTATTGCTTTCCTGATTTCCTTTTTGTAGTTCTCTTTATTGATGTATAGGAATTCAACTGATTTTTGTAGGTTTTTCTTTTATCCCGATACTCTGCTGAATCTATTAGTTCCAATAGTTTTCTTGTGGCGTCTTTAGGGTTCTCTATGTATAGTATCATATCATCCATGAATAGGGATAGTTTTACTTCTTCGTTACCAATTTAGATGCCTTTTATTTCTTTTTCTTGCCTTATTGCTCGAGCTAGGACTTCCAGCACAATGTTAAACAGGAGTGGTGATAAAGGGCATCCTTGTCTTGTTCCCGTCCTCAGGGGGAATGTTTTCAGCCTCTGTCCATTGAGAATGATGTTGACTGTTGGTTTTGTATAGATGCCCCTTATTATGTTCGGGAATTTCCCTTCAATTCCTATCTTATTGAGAGTTTTTAACAGGAATGGGTGTTGGACTTTATTGAATGCCTTTTCTGTGTCAATTGATACAATCATGTGATTCTTTTCTTTTGTTTTATTTATGTCGTGGGAAAAACAAATAATTTTTAAAAGTAAAAGTTTGGATTGTTTCTTTTCCTTATTTGTCAAAAGTTGTGAAACAGTCACAGATTATTTTGATAAATAGAAAGTGAATTTAATCTGAAAATGAGAGAACTAGAAAAGAGAAAAAAGTAACAAGAGAAAGAAAAATGAAAGGGGAGTTTCACTGGGATAAGACAGAGAAGGGCCCCAGAAGCCTTGGGACCTTTATGTCCAAAAGTAACTAGCAAATTCCTGTTCTAGATCATAAGCCAAGAATTTAACGAATTGACCTGTTACAAGATGAGGGCTCCTGGGTGTTACAGCCCCCACTCGCTACCATATATATCCAAAAACTCCACCCAATTTCATTGACTTTCTCTGGAAAGAAATTTCTAGCGAGTCTTCTCCAACCACCTAGCCTTTCAGGGACAAATTTTCCATCTCGCCTTCCAAGGCAGCTGTTACAATACCACAAATTATCTTCTGCCATCACTTCTTAAGCTAAATACCTACTTGTTTCCAAGAATCATATGGGGAATATGGGTCTCTGAATTCATTCCCTCACAATATTCAGCCTACAACATTTCTTAAATGAAATGCCTTACTATGAAAGCTGAACTTCCAGGGTAAATCTCTGTCATAGTCAGAAATACCATGTTTATCCCCCAATTCTGAAGAAATCTCAGTCATCTTGGCCTCTTCCTGCATATTGATTGATCATTAAATCCATTTGCTTTTATCAACTAACTGTCGACGGAGTCCCGCCATGACCCCTTTCATCAGCCCTTTTCTCCCAGACCTAATATAGACCCTCCTTGCTTTTTGAAGGTTCCTCACAATATGATGTTTTTGGCTCTCCACTCCACCCACCCCCTAACCACTTGCTGCACCCTGGAACCACAGCCTCTCTTGGCTGATGTAACTGAAGTGCTGGCTCCAGACTTTGCTCTCTAAGGGTAGCAATGACCTTGAATCCAGCCACACAATATGCTGGGAAAGCAGCTGCATTCAAACAAGATATAGATCCCAGGCAACAACAAAGGTAAGGTTGAAGGCCCTGCTGATAAGTGAGAGGGGTAGGTTGGGAAGGTGGTCAGGCAGAGAAGAGTGTTCAATTGAATAGGTAAGCACAGGCTTTACATGTTCAGAAGCGAGAGTCCCTCTTACCTCAGTATTAAAAAGACAACTGACAGAGAAGTCTAAGGGAAGAGGTCATGGCCTGGGACCAGGGCCTGATCTGTATTCACCACTCTGTACCTGATTTTCAGTGTGACTTTAGACAATTCACTTTAAAGTCTCTGAGACTCAATTCCCCCATCTGGATAACGTTACCATCATGGAAACTGTTACTTTTGGGGGGAAAAAAACCCTGAGAAATCATCTCTAGACCAAGCTTTCATTTCACAGTTGAAAACTGTGAGGCCCAGGGAGGAGAAGCAGCTTGTCCTGGGTGGTCAATATTTACCCCTTCCAAGTCCAAGGGAATATTTTTGAGGCCAAAGGAAATAACACGTAGGAGCCCTTTGAGTCTTTTAGAAGAGACAGGATACTAAGATTATAAACCAAACCAAACCAAAACAAACCCAGTTAGTGTCAACTCAGGTGACCCCACGCATGTCAGGCTGATTTTCAGAAGCAGATCACCAGGCCTTTCTTCCAAGGTGCCTCTGAGTGGACTCGAACTTCCAACCCTTTTGTTAGGAGTTGAGCACCTTAACCATTTGCACCACCCAGGGACTCCGTAGATAAACAAGGTATTATTATTGGCAGCCTTGATGTCCGTTGTTGTTGTTAGTTGCTGTGGAGTCAATTTCAACTCATGGCAACCTCCTGTGTACAGAGTAGAACTGCTCCATAGGATATTCAAGGCTGTGACCTTTCAGAAGTAGATTGCCAGGCCTGTCTTCTGAGGCACTTCTGAGAGGGTTCGAACCACCAACCTTTTGGCTAGGAGTCAAGCACTTAACCATTTGCGCCACCCAGGGACTCCACCCTTGATGCCTATGGACCACTGAACACACAGCTATCTCCCTCAGCTGGTCATCTTAACAACAAGCCCAGAAAACAGCTATCTTGTCTGATTATCCACTGCTCCTATTCCCATCTTATGCTGTCCCAGCTCCCTGAGCACTCCCTCTGCTCCCCCCAGCATCCTCCTCTGGATTCACAATGGTCAACTCTACCTTTCACTATGTAACACCCAGCATTTCAGTGACACAAGTAGATGACATGGAGCAGGGAGAAGCTCATTACAAAGGGCCTCCTTACAAGATGAGAAGGCAGAAAGGGACAGGAGCTGATTGAAAGGATATGGGAAATCCAGGTGGAAAGGAGGAGTGTGCTGACATATTATACAGATAGTAGCTAGGGTCACATAACAATCTGTGTATAAATTTTTGTATAAGAAACTAACTTGAGCTGTAAACTTTCACTTAAAGCACAATTTAAAAAATGGAAAAAAAAAAAAAAACAACAAAGGGCCTCTTTAGAGGGTGTTTGGGAGGGCAATCAGAACCATGAAGATCAGAGAAAGACTGAGAATTCCAAAAGGACGGAGGGCAAAATCAAGAGCATACCTACGAGTATATTTTTCATTTCTGCGGCTATTATACTATAATGGCTTTTCATCTGAAAGAAGAATCTGAGGGTACTCTTCCACAGTATGTGGCCTGGCTGTCTGAGGCAGACCTATGGATTCCTCAGTCTAATAAACTGAGTTTTCAGAAAATAAATGGAACCCCATTCTTGGTGTTAACTGCACCCTTTTTAGGCCTCTGTTAGTCAATGGTACTCAGTGCCAGAAGATATCAGTCATACCTGAGGGTAGAGTGGTGGAGATTAAATACAAAAGGGAGGAATTTACCCATTTACCTTCTTTTCAACATCTTTCCGGATTGGTTAGAAGTGACTTGGTCTTGATGAATCATGACATCACCACCTTATTTGGACAATAAACAAATGGGTCCTTTCACTCATTCAGGTGTTAAATACATGTAAGCATAGCTACCAAAGCATTATTGAAATAGGGCAAAAAAACAGTGGCTTATAGGAAAAGAGTGAGATTAATGGCAAGGAAGGCTGATTCCAGGTTCTGTTCCTAGATATGTATGACAGCATCATGACCCTTTGGCCCCTCAACTCAACTGGTGACCACTGTCTTCAAAAGTAAGTGGAGTATTTGAGGCCTTCTTGAGAAAGTGACAAATCAGGATTTTGGCTACTCCCACTGTAACATCTCCATGCTACTGAGTAACATACCCACCTCCTCGCCACATATGCACGTACCAGAACGGTCTGTGTGAGCCAGTCTAGGATTTTACAACCAACACCTTGGCCTTGGGTGCTATAAAACAAACCTACCTCTCTTTGCAGCTTAACTCCCAAACGTTTTTTTTTCCCTCAGATAAAACTTTTTGTTTAGCTTTAATTCAAACTATATAGATCTGAAAAACCCACTGTAACACTGGCACAATTATTCCTTTCATCTATTTGGTCTAAAGGATTTGACTGTCATTTATGAAACATCTTAGCATGTCAAGGCAACAGCTTTGCATGTAATGGACTTGCTATGGGAAAAGGCAATGTGTCCTATATACCATACATACAACATAGTCAATAGACATTTTGTATACCTCTTCCCTTGCCAAGAGGTACAGTATATAGGTAGCCCATAAATACAAACATATATAGATACAAGAGACATATAAAAACACACAGAGCCACTAAGGGAAAATGTTACTGAACTTCCCTGAGGGGAGACTGAGAAGACTGAACCTACATTGAGGACACCCTCACTAGTCTAAGCAAAGAGAGACTTGAGAAGGCAACAGTTATTCCAGTGCACAAAGAAGCTGTGTAACAGTAACTACTGACTCCCTGGGCCTTGGACGAAAAGTGCTAACAAGTCAACACATAGCTCTGTGAAGGGCAGAGCTTTTTTATAAATGCCCCCCACCTGGCTGAGCATGCTGAAAGCTCAAAGTTCAGAACATCTGGGCCACTAAGATGCTTAATAAACCCTAGAAACTCTGTAAGCCAAATGAATACCCTTTCATGGCCTACTCCTTTCTGTTAATAGTTCCTCAATCAATGGTTACTTCAGTCATGGAGGTGGAGTTTGTTGCTATGAATAAACAAACTAACTGCCCTCCAATAGGAAATATTTTCTGTTTACCCAAATGGAGTAGTACAAGAATGTGCAGCATGTCACTCTACCTCTCTTATAAGGGTTGATAGGAAGAAACTTGGTTAATACAATGGCATAGCTTCTACCAACTCTATTGGTCCATATTGTCCATATTTCTCTAGTACTCATAGCACCTCAGGTTTTGAACCAAACCCCAGCCATGACTTCAGATCCAATAACTAGGTCCTTGTCTTATTCTACCTGTGCTACAGTACTGTCTTAGTCATCTAGTACTGCTATAACAGAAATACCACAAGTGGATGGTTTTAAGGAAGAAAAATTTATTTCCTCACAGTCAAAGCAGGCTAAAAGTACAAATTCAGGGCGTCAGCTCCAGGGGAAGCCTTTTTCTCCCTCTGTCGGCCTTCTCATCAATGTTCCTCCAGACTAGGAGCTTCTCGGAGCGGGTACCCCAGTCCCAAGGACGGCTCCGCTCCCGGCACTGCTTTCTTGATGGTATGAGGTCCCCCTGTCTCACTGCTCACTTCTGTCTTTTATATCTCAAGACATTGCCTCAGGATACAATCCAATCTTGTAGACTGAGTCGGGCCTTACTACCACAACTGCCGCCCATCCTCCCTCATTAACATCATAGAGGCAGGATTTACAACATGTAGGAAAACCACACAATACCAGGAATCATGGCCCTGCCAAATTGATACACACATTTTTTGGGGGACATAATTCAAACCACGACAAGTACCTAACCCCAAACCGCAATTCCTCTAGGATCAACCTCGTTTGCTGTTCCCTTTCCCATCACCAGTCTTCCTAGAACAATCATGGAAATGTTCTACATATGTTTTGTCCAATATGGTAGCCACTAACCACATGTGGCTCTTAAGTACTTGAAATGTGGCCAGTTTGAGTAACTGAATTTTTAATTCAATTTAAACTTAAATAGCCCCATCTGTCTACACTCACGTTGTCATACTGGACAGCACAGCCTTAGAAATTAGATTTCTGTCCCTGAACATCAATCCCCATGGCTAGAATTATCTATGACTCACTTGGGACATCACCATTTTCTGACGAGAATTACTAAGTACTTGGAATGCTAATCAATTAATTGCATTACCACCAAACTCAAATAATTGATTTTACATCACAATTACAGAATGACAAAATCTCAGTCTTAAAGAACCTTTATGTGCATTTCTTTGCAGTGAAGAATTGCTCTTTGATCATGTAAACAGTCCTGATTAAGAAAGATGGGAGGAGGTCCAGTGTAGCTCAGGGTAGGTGCTATAACTTCTAGGCTTTTATATCAAATCAGGGTGAACATTCATCACTGGGAATTTGAAATAAAACATTTGTGTTCTTTCATGTTCCATCTTATTGATCAACACATTTGCATTTGCTCCAATCCTATGTAAAGAGCCAGTTCATTATGTATTTCCATGGTAAAGTCATGGGGAGCTATTTACCAATATAAAACTAACAAAATCTTTCAATCATGTAATTTCCTCTAAAGTTACTGATAGAAAAATTGAGGTGGAGTAATCCACCACCCATTACCATATCTGATATTGGGAGCAGAGGGCCGGCAGTGTCATAGAATCCAGTGTCATGTAGTAGAAATACCATGGGAGTGGGATCCCAAAATGAGTTTTAGTCTCAGTACAGCAACCCAAAAATGTTAATTGACACAGACAAAAAAAAGTCTTTCTTCTAGCCAAAGGACCAGGAAATGGACAGCCTAGCAAGACAGAAAATTTTTAGACAATAACCACTCTGTTCCAGTCAAACATCACAGAAGGACCCATGGCCCTATCTCCATCCCTGCTAGCAAAGTCCAAGTGAGGAACCTCAACATCCACCCTCATCAGGCTGTAATGAGGTGCCCCAAATCTCCCAGTTCTTCCACTAGGGTGGCATCAGAGAAGGCTGAGTAGGGAACCAAGAGTAGAGAGTGGATTCCACTTGTACAACAGTAACAAGTCACCCCTGCCCCTCCCAGCCAGGGTAGTATCAGCAGAGGCCTAGTAGAGCCTGAACTCCCACCTCTGACCAGCAGTAACAAACAGCCACTTCCCCCAGATGTCAGTCTCCCTATGCCCAGGTTTTAATGGACGCTGAGTTGGGAACATGGGCTTCCATCCTCATCTGGTGGTACTGAGGCATCCTTCCCCCTGCCAGTTTGAGTGGTGTCAGAGGAGGCCTAATGAAGAGTCAGAACTTTCACCATTGCCAAGTGACAGTGAAGTCACTCCCCCAACATGATGCCAGTGGAATCCACATTGGGAGCAGCAATGGGACACTTCTGACCCTCTTAGTCAGGGTTGTATCAGTAGAGCTACATGTGGAGCCAGAATTCTCCCCCTCCCTCACCCAGCAATAATGAGGAGTCCTCCTCTCTAGGAGTCAACAGAAGCCTACAGATTCAAGAAGCTGAGTGTACTCCACATGGATGAACCCAAAGAAATCTATGTCAAGTCACATCATAGTCAAACTTCTGAAAACTAAAGACTAATAAAAACAACAAAAAATCTTGAAAGAAGCAAAAGAGAAATGACACCTTACGTGGAGCAATTTGAATGACAGCAGATTTCTCATTAGAAACCTTGAAGGGTAGAAGAAAGTGGCACAATATGCTTCAAGTGCTGAAAGAAAAGAACTGTCAACCCAGTATCCTATACTCAGTAAAAATAGTCTTCAGGAATGAAGGGGAAATAAAAAACTCTCAGATGAAGGAAAACTAAGGGAATTTGTTGCCAGCAAACCTGCACTAAAAGAATGGCTAACAGAAGTGTTCTAAACAGAAAGGAAACTATAAAAGAAGGAGTCTTGGAACATTAGAAAGGAAAAAAGAACAACACGGAGAGTAAAAGTAAGGGTAAATATAATAAGACTTTGCTTCTCCTATTGAGTTTTCTAAATTAGGTTTGATGGTTGAGGCAAAACTATAACACAAATGTGGTTCTAAATATATTTAGAGGAAAATTTGACAATTATATTACAAATGGGGGAGGTAAAGGGCCTTAGAGAGGTAAGGTTTCTACACTTCACTCCAACAGGTAACATATCAATACTAGCAGGCAGTGACAAGTTATGTACAGAGACTCTGGAAAATAGTACTGTAGTTTCTTAAAAAAAAAAGTAAACATATACTTACCATACAACCCAGCCATTCTTGGGACTCTTCCCCAGAGAAATGAAATTTTACATTCACAGAAAAGCCTGAACACTAATGCTCATAACAGCTTTATTTGTAATAGGCAAAAACTGAAGATAACCAAAATGTCCCTCAACAGGTTAATGGTTAAACAAACCGTGGTACATCCATACCATGGAATACTGTCCAACAGTAAAAAGAAATGAACTACTGATAAACACAACTTGGATGAATCTATAGGGCAGTATGTAGAGTGAAGAAAGCCAATCTGAGAAGGTCACATACTGTAAGCTTTATTGAAATAAAACTATAGAGATGGAAAACTGATTAATGACTGACAGGGGTTAGGGATGGTGGGAGAGGAGGGTGGTGTTACTATAAAGACTATAAAGGGGTAGCATGAGGGAGATTTTTGTGGTGATGGAACAATTCTTTATCTTGATTATGGTGGAGGTTACACATGTGATAGAATGACATAGAACTATACACACCCCTTGCTTCAATGTCAAGTTCACGGTTTTGATATTATACTATAGTTTTATAAGATGTAACCATGGCAGAAAACTGGGTAAAGGGAACATGGGACCTCTCTGTCTTTGCAAGTACCCTGGCAACTTCCGGTGAATCTATAATATTTCAAAATAAAAAGTTAAAAAAAGGATTAAGCCACTATAGTAGGCAAAATAATGGTCTGTCAAAGATGTTCACATCTTAATCCCTGGAACATGTGAATGTTAGGTTACATGGCACAAGGGGAATGAAGGTTGCATATGGAATTAAGGTTGCAAATCAACTAACATTGAGGTGGAGAAATTATCCAATCATCTAGTCCCAGTGTAATCACAAGGGTCTTTATAAGTAGAAGATGAAGGTAGAAGACTGAGTGTGAGAGAAGGAGATGTGACAATGGATACAAGGTTGAAGTAACACAATGTGAGGAATCAATCCACTATTGCTGGCTTTGAAGATGGAAGGGAATCACGAGCCAAGGAATGTGGGCAGCCTCTAGAAGTTGAAAAAGGCAAGGAAAAGGAGTCTCCCCTAGGGCCTGCAGAAAGGAATACAGCTCTGCCTATACCTTGATTTTAGTCCAGTAAGACCCGTTTTAGACTCCTGACCTCCAGAACTGTAAGATAATAAATTTGTGTTGCTGTAAACCACTAAATTTTTTTTGTAATTTGCTACAGCAGCTATAGAAAACTAATACAGTCACCCACTAGGGGTTAAAAACTAACCCACTCGAAGATGGACAACTGGCTTTTTGTAGAAGTCAGTAACTCTGGTCTATAATCTTAAGGCAATGGTCAATACACATGGCTAAAGCAATTTGCAATCCCACATTACCAACAATAACAATTATAGAAATCTTCCTTCCAAATTGCAGACAAAAAAATAAACATTTTACTCACAACTAGATGGGGCCTGCTAAGTCAATGCAGAGATAAGAATAGAAGCCTCATCTCAGCCTACTTAGAGATTTGTCAAGGAACTTCTTGCTGTGTTAGGAAAACAGGCTGTCATCTACCAGGCATCTATACCTATTTGTTAATGGGGAGAATTTAGATATACTAATAAAATGCATTGAACTAGAAAAAAGATAGGGTAAATTAATGCAGATGGTAAAAAGACCCAGCTAGGAACAAGGCTAATTTCCTTTAAGACAGGAGAATCCATTTTATTCTTTCCTCTGTCCTCAGCATTCCAGTGCTTAGCACATAGTAGATGCTCAATAAATGTTTGCTGAATTGAGTTAGAAATGACCATTAATGGGCCCTTTTAGCCTTAGGATTCTATTAACCCTCATATTCTGTCATACTCCAAACTGCTAAGACAAGAAGCAAAGAGATGGGCAATAATCATATATTCATGGATAGGACTGGTTCTACCACCCCAACTACAAGGCACAGATGTGGCATATATTCATGTTTGCAGAGTTTAAGAAACCTCACCTTTAATACATGATGTTAGATCTCCAGGATGGAATCCATTAACTCTCTCCAGAATCTGTAATACTCCAAAAGGCTCATGGGTCCTAAGGGTCCTCATGAAGATGAGGTCTTAACAACACCTCTCTCTCTGACTCCATCACCATACCCAACAACTGGTGCTAGGAAGAGTTCCCCATTTTTGTCAGGTTCTTGGATAAGAAAGAGAGAGAGACAGACAGACAGACAGAGCCGGGTGGGGGGGGGCATGCGTGCGTGCACACTTTCATGGGATATATTTTATACATTAATGTTGAACTTGTGGGGGAAGTACTGAACAGGCATTTTTAAGAATCTGAGAGTTGACAAGTCAAGCATTTGGGAAAGCTAGTCTTGATTTGTTTTTGGTTAGAACAGTTATGTCAAGGTGAGTGCTAAGTGTCTCTTTCATAATAAAAAATGCTATGAGGGCTAATCAGAAAAATGCTTTTAACATTAGCTGAGGGATGTGGACCATAAGTAAACTAATAACATGCTTTCTTGAGAGTCATTTTCATGGCTTCCATTTCAAGCTACTGTGACCATGACAGCCAAGCAACAGGAATCTGCAACAACTAGGGAAAGGCAAAGGTTTTTTAACTCACAGTACATGATTGGTTAGGCTTCCTGAAATTGTATGCAAATATTACATACATAAATGTACACTTTTCTGAAGAGTGTATTCTTGGCTTTCATCAGATTTTCACAGGGGTTCATGTCTACCACTTTTTTCTACTGTCCTACTCAGTAAAGCAGCAAGTCTTCAGAACATGTTCCAGTTATTTAGTAACTAAAGAGAAAGTGGGTCTCTGTTCAAGCAAGTTGCTGAGACCTGGTCTCTGGTTTACTAAATCACATGTGTGCCTGGAATAACACAGCAAATACTGGGAAGGAAGGCAGAAAGAACTTAGCAGCACCCCAAAATTTAGGTTGCTGCAAAAGGCAGGAAAGAAAAGATCACTACTGATATTTTAACTCAAACAAATAAATTCATATGTTGATTTCACCTTTTGAGTCATTCTCCCTGCCACTCCACCAGGCCCTGGACAATCTTTCAAACCCTAGATATCAACTGATATGTGGTCAGGAAATGTGCACTTATTTCAACATTGGCCTAAGTAGAGCTCAATTAAGAAGGGAAAGCTTGAAAAAATTTACAAAAGCAACTCTAAATGGTTCCACTTTTTTTCTGTGTTTATTTCTTTTTCCATGGCACTAGAAAGGAAAAGTTGTTTGAGAACTAAAGAACTTAAAACTGTAAGATTGGGAGTGGGGTTGGGGGCGGGGTGGGGGGAGGAAGGAGAAAAGAAAGGAAAGAGAAAGAAAGAAACCAAAGATGTGTTATTTTCCTATGGGAGATCCACTCTAAATCAATAAGGTTCAGCAATCTGTTTCTGTAAAAAGACAGATAGTAAATATTTTAAGTCTGTGGATCTCTAATGCAACTACTCATCTCTACCCTTATAGCACTGGAGCTACAATAAATATGTAAATGAATGAGGGTGGCTGTGTTCTAATAGAACTTTATTTACAAACACAAGTGGCAGGCCAGATTTGGCTCATTGGCCATAGTTTTTTGGACCCCTGCCCTAGATCAATGAATGCCTATCACAGATACCTAAGGCTGAAAGGCAGTTTAAAAAGTCATGTTGTCTATTACAGAAAAGGCAAAAAAAAAAAAAAAAAATATATATATATATAAGGGGGAACAAGGCAAGGTCACATGCAAACTATCCTGGACGTAGTTGTTTGCGCACTTCTCAAACATATTCTGAAAAGAATTCCACTTCCCTTGGCACCACCCTCTTTTGTCTCACAACTACCATAGTCAAGATGTTCTTTCTATATCTAAATGCCTCCTGATAAAACGTAAGCTCATTATCTCTTACCAGTCTTCCACGAAAGTAAGAAGAGCCACTTTCCAGCATACAGATAGTACCAACACCTCTTTATGTGTGTAGTGTGTGTGCCTGTGTGAGAACACACATATGCATTTTGGAAAAAAGTCTTTGGACCCAATAACCCAATCTTTCAAGTCCAAAGTCAGAATCATTCCTGAAATTCTTCCCCTCCAGAAAGACCTCACATTTAGGAAAAGGATAGGTTGAGCTGAGTTAAGGGATTATGACATCTCCAAAACTCATTACCATCCCGTGTTTGCAAAGATAACCATCTCCCCAAATTAAGGAGAATAGTTTGATTCAAAGGTGGCTTATAGTTAGGGTAACAACAGAGTTTTCTGTCCAAGCTGGGACACTTGTGAGAGTGAAATAAGTATGTTGAGACAGCAGGTATAAATCGGGATGAGGCACAAAAGGTTAAGCACTCAGCTACATTTCCCCAAGGTGGTGATGTGCTTACTGTTGCACAAAGTCCAGTGTTGTTTGAAAAGAGAGGAATGTTCACCTCTGCCTAAAAATAAGTTTTATGGAAAAGAGAAAATGTCTGAAGGTAAAGGTAGCCCAAGTGATTTGGTCTTGTTCAAATCTCTTTGTTTTGTTTTCAAGCAGCCCTGGAGAAGTGGCATAGAGAGCCTGACAAGTCCTTTGTGACCAGCCCAATGACTCTGGTTTTAAAAGGTGCTTTCCAGTGGAGAAACTTGTCAATTAGGGAGCTGATGGGCAACTTTTCAGAGGAGGTGAAAGGAAAAAAATTAAAGAAAAAATTAAAAATTCCCAAACCTGGAAATCTCTAGGAAGCTAAAAGCAGGGAAGCCAGATAACCTATTCCTTAAGTGCATCATCCCTCTTCCCCATCACCGGTTTTCGTCTTTCTCTCCTGTTGCTTACTGCAAGCAGAAACACTTAAACCATGTGTGTGCCACCAGATAAATGAATTTAAGATAATGTGACAGAGTCAAAGTTCAATTAGAGTCTCCTTTCCTTTCTTTACTAAGGGATTTAGAGAAAAACAATTATTCATTAGAACTGGACTTAAGAACGAGAAACTGCAATCAATGCTCATTTGGCTAGGCCAGTCCCTCTCCTAAGCAAATACTTCAGAGAGACCTGGACTTTCCACTGTGATTGTGTCAAGGATCCATGAGCATATTTTTAACTGTTTATAATTTAGCACTTAATCACTTTTCTCATCTTTCTTTTCCTACCTTCTCAACACAGGCAACACCACCACATCTTTAGGTCTCTCTGCTCACTGCTAGCTTACAGGTAATCAGAATATTGTGCAAAAAACGAAAGAGAGAAAACAGACTCTGAGTAAGAAACAGAAAAGCACCAGTATTCTGCAGTTCTTTGACTTTGGAAAATGATGTTGTAGGTTTGCTTCGGTGTATTTTTTTTTAAAGCATCGATGCATTGAAGATATATTCACTGAACAGGCTGATTTATTTAACAAACATGACATATGTCAAATTCTACCATGTGGTTACATAATTGTTACCAATTTATCAGAGCTGTTATTTAGCCAAATATTTATTTTAAAAGTATTTCTCTTTAAATTACTTTCTGTATCCCACTACACAATCTGTGGTTCATTTTAATTATGTTCTGACAACAGCTATTTGGTGATGGTTTCTGAAATTTAATCTTCCTAGTGATATCTCATCTCCATCCAAACTCTACTGCTTTTCTTTCTAGTAATAAATTTTTGGTTAAAATCACACCTAAGGGAAATTTTTAAAAATACGCACAATGCCCTTTCATGTCATGGTATTTTAGACTTCTGATTTCCTTAAAAAGTAATTCCCCATATATTGTTAAAATCACATACCTGAATACTCTTAACCTTTAAAAAAACGACAAAAGGTTGTGATTTTTTGGGGTATGAGTGTGTATCTGTAGGATGTGGGAGGGTGGTTGGGATAGCTAGGGGAGAGCTAGACAGAGAATTAGGTAGAATAATAGAAAGTAAATTGAGTCGAATTTCAAGTCTAACAAATTTTGTTGAATCACCCTACCACACTTGAATACATATGCACAAATAATTGTATCTTTTTAACGCAAATGGATGCAATCTATCTAGGTTCTGTGGGAAATAAAATGTTGGATGGTATTTCCAAGAAACAAAAATGTCTAATTACTAACTGCTAGGGCTGGTTTAGTTCCTCTATTGTAAATATGTCCTTTGCAAAGCTAGAGGCTTATTTTGACCTCTCAGGTCAAGGAGTGTGGGGAAGTAGGAAAGATGTGGGGGAGGGGGGAGGAAGGTAAAGGGAATACTATCAATACACAAGTAAATCCTTGACCTAGTAAGCAAACACGTTTTTGTTGTTACTGCTGGGTAAAATGTACAAGTTTTCCAGAAATTAGACACTGTAATAAAAATGTACCAGCCCAAATTCAAATTGCTCACTAGACAGATGGTTGATTATATTCACAGCCGTGTATTTCACTGGGAGAGTTTCAGACATTCAGCCAGTTTTATTTGATTAGCCCGTTTCCCAGCTAATATGTAAAATGACAGTTACTTAGGGCCTTTTTGTTCCCTTCTAAAAATATTTTTTTAAGTAAGTGTAAATTCTTTTCAGCCATAAGAACGTCATTGCTGTAAATAAAACGTTTACTCAAATATTACCCTACGTGTAAAGATGTAAGGGAGATTCACCCCCTGAAAATACAAATGGTCTTTAGTAGTTCAGAGAAGACCACCGGAGCCTCTTTTCTCACCGAGCAAAACATTTCAGGAACTATCTGCACACTTTGCTCCTCTTCCAAAAACAAACGAAAAGATATTCAATTCCCGGGTTAAGGTGGTTTTTAAAAACAGCCCTGCCAGCCCTATTCACAAGTCATGCTTTTGAGATAACGGTCTAGAAAATGGAACGTTAGGAAAAGGCCACATAGCTAAGTATACTGCTGTTCACAGAATTCAACAATATGCTGGGAGCTAAAACCCAGAAGCAAAATATGAAACCCATTCAATTTCAAAGTGCGACCAGAACCTCAACAAAAATCAAGCGTGCTTGTGTCGAAATGAGGATGCTTTTTTTTTTTTTTTAACTTCCAAAAAGACAGAAAACCTTGCGCGGGTGATTCGGTCCCTCACGAATTAGGCAGAAGCAGTCATGCTGAAACCCCTGGATTCCTCAGCAGAAACGGCGCCAACTCCGCAGCGCGTATTCCACACTTTTCCTGAGCAAGGCCCAGCTCCCCGAGCCGGCTCGCGGCCTCACCACCCTACAGGGTATACGAGACCCGAGACCCGAGACCCGAGTGGACGTGTGCTGTTGGGCGCGGCAGAGAAAAGCGCCAGAAGCCGCGCAGGGAAGCGTCAATTCGACTGCCGCCCAGAGCGGGAAGGGGCCAGGGCCAATTTCCGCAAAGGTGGCAAGCTGGAAGAAGGTTGATAGGGCCTGTAACTTACCCGCCCGCAGTCCCCATTGGGTGGTGTGTGCTCCCAGTGCGCTCTGTGGTCTGCAGGGCCGCCTCGCGCGGGAGCTGCCGGCGGAGGAGGTGCCGGCGAATCGGCTTCGCACCTCTGCCTCTTTGGCTGAGGCGCCCGGCCTCGGCCGCCGCGTGGGTTTTCCCGCTCTCGCCAAACTGTGCTATTCTGTGCCCCATCCCCTGGCCAAGCCCTCACGGGCAGCAGCCCGAAGGGAAGCGGCACTCTGCCAGTTCCCCGCTGCTCCGCTGTGTGCGTGTGTGCGCGCCGCGGTTCCAGCCCACTCGATCCCTCCCCCACCGCCCCCCCCACCCCCGCAAGCATAGCGGCCTTTCCTAGATTGCAGTGCCTGGCAGGGACAGCTGAGATCTCTGGCGGCCTCGCTCCCTCGTACACAGACACACACATGCACGCCATTCGCACACAAACGTTCACCCCTCCGTTTTCCCTTCCTCTTCTCGCTCTGCTTCCTCCAATTCGTTCCACCCCCCGCCGCCGCTGCCGCCGCCACCCCGAGCCAGCCAGGGAGCCGGCGAGAAGGCCTGGGCGGGGCGGGGCGGGGGGTGGCTGGCAGGCAGCGATCGTACTCACCTCACAGGCCGACTCCCGAGGCGACGTCGCTGGCGGGCTCAGGCTGCGGGAGCTAGAGGT
This sequence comes from Trichechus manatus latirostris, assembly GCF_000243295.1. Lineage (NCBI taxonomy): Eukaryota > Metazoa > Chordata > Mammalia > Sirenia > Trichechidae > Trichechus > Trichechus manatus. Next base: position 12,743,852 of record NW_004444006.1, read on the forward strand.
GGCGCGGCCGCAGTCGATGCTGTGGTGTCGCTGTCGGTGCAGCTGCTCGAGCTGCCGCCGCAGCCTCTGCTGCTACTGCTACTGCTGCTGCCGCCGCCGCCGCCGCCGCCTCTGCCTCAGCTCCATGCGCGGGGCCGCCAGGTGGACGCGCCTCTCTCCCTCACGCTCTCCCTTAGGCTCAGCCGCCGCCTTAGTAGATGGAGTCAGGGCTGTCGGGCTCTGGTTCTGATACTCAGCGCCTCAGTGGCTGCGGGGCTGCTCCCAATGTCCGTGCTTCGCACGCACGGCCGCTCGCTCTTGCTGGGGCTACCTCACCAGCGGACTGCGTGCGGCGCTTGCAGCCCGCTCAGTGCGGCTGCTGCGGCCGTCTGCGGAAGGGAAAGAGGAGGAGGGCGGCTGCTACTGTCGCTATCGCTGTTAAAGCTATTGCTAAATGCTGCTACTGCCGCCACTGTCGCTACTGCTACTGCTGTGGCTGCTGCTGCTGCTGATGATGATGCTAGTGGCTTTCCTTCCTGGGTTCTCCCTCTGCCTCGTCCCCCCTTCTCCCGCCCCCCTTTCTCCTCCTCCTCCCCCTTCTCCTCCCTCCGCTGCTTTTCTCAGAGCCCCTGCGGGCGCTGCCTCGCCTCCTTTCCCTGAGCTGCCTCTTGTCCATTCAAAAAGGTGCCCAGAGTGGGGCTGCATCGGCTGCCACGATCGCTATTGCCCCTGCCATTGTTTCCTCCAACGCAACTGTTCTTGCTGGACGCGTTCCCCCCTCTACTCCTCCTTCCCACCACAGCCCTCCCTTTCCCTCCAGCTCTCTCCTTACCCTCTCTATGGTCCCTTCCCCTTGTGCCCCCTCCCACTCTGTCAATACGTCCCTCCCTCCCTCCCGTCAGGAGCCCGGGAGCGCGCACCGCGCAGCCACCTGTCATAAAGGGCGCACACTCCGGTTCCCCAAACCACACCACCACCCACTCGCATTCTTGCAGCGGGTCCAGTCCACTGCGCCACTGGCCACTGGGGCGTTCTTTCCTCGGGCAGATACGCAATCGGACACCGTTCTCCCATGCCTTTTAGGTCAGTTGTGTGTGCGGAGAGGGGCGCTCTGAAGTTTGGTGAAGAATATTTGAATGGCTTTTTCCACCAAGCATCTAACCATTCAACCGCCGCCTACCCTTAACTTCAGGACTTAAGCCCCTGGGAGGGTGGGTCGTGTTGGAAGGGATGGATGAAGGGCCATTCCCTGGAGAATTGGAGAGAGGTGTTGTGTGCAGTAAGGACGAAGATAGCCTGAATATGGCCAGAAAGAAAATGGGATCTGCCTGACTGCTATCATTTCCCTTCAGATTTCCTGGGAACCCAACAGGAAACAGCAAGAGATTGGAGAATAGCTTGGGACCATTTAGTGCTAGGGGACCCCTGGGTGTAAGGTTGTGGTTTGAGCCACTGAGCCGCCACCACCAGGATCCAGGGCAAGCGATTGAAAGGATGGGGCTAGAACAGAACTGAAACTACTTTGTGTGCACTATCTCCAGCAAGCCATTACCAAAGCACAGCTTCTCCAATCAGGCAGAGCCCAATTTCAGGTTTTTCTGCTGCCACAGCTGTGAACTCATTTAGCTGTCAAGGCTCAAGCTTTGAGATTTGACGTGTGCAACTTCTTACCATCACCCTCAACAGAGCCTCTATGGCCTGTCACACACTCCCTCACCAGAAATAGCCCCAGGGGGCTAATTCGCTCCCCCCGGCAAAGTACAGGAGACAAATGTTCCAGATACCGCATTGCCAACAAGGTCTGGATTACCTTATTAAGTTTGAGGCACTCTTCCATGGTTCTTTCATCCCTGAGCTGGAAAGTGTCTGTCTGAGCACAGAGGGCCCTTTCACAGGTCCTCTTTTCTGTGCCGTTGCTTCTGCCATTTCACCTGCTTGGAATCCTGTATCATTTTCCCCTCTCGTTTTATATTTGTGAAACTGCCATGCATCCTTAAATAATCATTAACACTTATTGAGTCCATGTACCAGACACTGTGTTAAGCAATTTACATGAATTATTTTATTTAATCTTCACAAAAAAAAAAAAGAATTTTATTACCCCGCTTTTACAGATGAAGAAATTGAGCCACAGAAACGTTAAGTATATATATACATATATATCTTGAGAATAAGAGCAATGTCTTCTTTATCTTTGCATCTGTCAGGCCCTGTGTAAGTACATTTGCATCTTTCGGGCACTGGGGCAAATATGAAGAGAAACAAGATTTCTCCTCTGTCCTCAAAAAAAAAAAAAAAAAGGTTGAGCAAGTGAAATGCCAGTCCTCTATTGGCTGGATCTCAATTGCCAGAATGGATTGCTCTTTTTCCATTGTTGTAAAGCACGTTGTTTGTTTTCACCTGTATTAACGACCTCTGCTATTCTTCCTTTTTAAGTTAGTCACTTGTTAGTTACCGGTTGTAATTTGTGTTAATGCCCTCTAGCCAAAGACTACCAGGAACACACCTGTAGTTGAACATGTTGGTTTTATTACTCATTACAGTGAGGGAGAACACATACTATAGGGAACCATAGGACATGTCAGTAAGAGGGTATTAAAAAGGACTTATTACAGGATTTGGTTGGATAATTTAGGGGAAGGTCTAAGGAAGCAGGGGTTCATTCTATATTGTATGCTGTCAGAAAGTGAAGGCAATTCTGTGATTGGGCATCTTAATAAATATTTATAGGGAGGGCAGACTAAAGTGAGGATAAAATTTTATGGGTGGCACAGTGATCTTATTTTTGTCTGTGCTTAAATAAAATTATGAAGTGGACTTGTTTTGACTCACTTTATCATGTTCTCAGAGTAACTTTTTCTGATGTTGCTGTTTCATGAGATTGTTTATGTCCAACAGGAAAATAACATGGCCTACCTGTGAGTTCTAGGCCATCTCCCAGATGTCAGAGGATGCTTTTTTTCCCCCTTTCTTATTGGTAACTACTTAACACCACTCATTAGTTGTGTGGCTTTAGGCAAGTTACTTTACCTCTCTGTACCTCAGTTTTCTTACCTGTAATTGACAAAAATGGGCTTAAACATGGGGTTGTTGTGGGAATTAAATGAAGGAGTGTATATATAAGGTCCTTAAAATAGCACTTGGTACATAGGTAGCATTTACTGAATGTGGGCTATTATCCATGTTTGTCTTCCCCAAAGGACCATTATAGCATGAATTACATAGTATAATATTTATTTGTTGATATTTTCTCCCTTGCTATTTTGTAAGCTTCTTGAGGGAAGGGACAATGTCTATTGTCACAGTTATAATAGCTAACTTTTATTGAATGCTTTCAGTGTGCCAGGCACTGTTATTAGTACTGTAGTTATTCCAAGAAAACTTCTGAAGCCCCTACCAGCTAGCCTATGTGTCCTCCTCTGTACTCTCATAAAAAAAAAAAAAAAAAATGATTCCAACTCATAGCAACCCTGTAGGACAGAGTAGAACTGCCCCCCCATAGGGTTTCCAAGCAGCAGCTGATGCATTCGAACTGCTAACCAGTAGGCCATGTTATTTTCCTGTTGGACGTAAACAATCTCACGAAATAGCAACATCAGAAAAAGTTACTCTGAGAACATGATAAAGTGAGTCAAAACAAGTCCACTTCATAATTTTATTTAAGCACAGACAAAAATAAGATCACTGTGCCACCCATAAAATTTTATCCTCACTTTAGTCTGCCCTCCCTATAGATATTTATTAAGATGCCCAATCACATTCGAACTGTTAACCACTGCACCACCAGGGCCCCTGTATTCTCATAGCACCTATATTTCCCTTAATCACTACATATAGCACATGCTAATGACAATGACTGTCTTCTTTCCCTACTAGACTGGAGAGGCAGCAGGTAATTTTAGCTCTGGTGTCCAAGTCTGAGCACAGTGCCCAGGACAATGGAGGCACTCAATATGAAGGCATTGATTGGGTTTTTACTACATTCTTTGCATTTCTAGGGTGGAACTCAGATGAAGGCAGTGTCTTAGCCCCATCATCCATTTCCCTGGGGTTTATTGACTAAAGAAGTAACAAATGATCTCCTATAGAGTGATCATCCCTCTAAGGTTAATCTAAAGGAATCACTATGAGACTTCAATGCAAGAAGGTTCCATTTGGGAACAATTGGCCCAGCTATGTAACAGCCAATGGTAGCATACCCATTAGGGCAAAGTGGAGTAGTGAAGGAGTATGAGACTTGTTGTTAGTTGCCATCAAGTTGTTTCTGACTCACGGCAACCTCGTGTGTGAGAATAGAACTACTACATAGGATTCTCAAGGCTTTGACCTTTCTGAAGCAGATCACCAGGCCTATCTTCCGAGGCTCCTCTGGATGGGTTTTAACTGCCAACCTTTTGGCTAGTTGTCAAACGCTTAAATGTTTGTGCCACTGAGCGACCTGAGTATGAGACTAGGACCTAAAATCTTGGGTTCTGAATTTAATTCTTCACTAGACAAGCTGTGTGATTTTCAGCAAGTCACTGAAAATCTCTGACTCCCAGTTTCTCCATGGGAGAAATGGAGAGCATAATCTCTTTATTCATTGGCTAAAATAGAGCTTGATAACAATGATTAAAGAGAATTTATTGGAGTTCCTTTTTGGGAAAAACATTTAACCCCTCCATTACTTTCGTGTTACATGCTTGGATGATTCATAACCTCTGGAACTGGGCATCCAAAATGGCCACAGCCTTTCAGATGCCAACCAAGGGCCAAAGGTGTTATGGTTTTCAGCCTGCCATCCCCCCATCCTAACAGCCCCACAACTCAACCTGTTCCCAGTGAATGGAGCTACAGAGTCTGGAAATTTCTGAGGCTGCCACCCTGGAGCTGGACCCAGAAAGTTTCTTTTCACCATACCGAGGCCAGACACAGGATGTTTATTAGCCCAAATTTATGCTCTGCCTTCGCTCAAGAGAGATAAAATAAGGTGAATGACAGAATAACATTTTTATGGTATCATATGCATATAAAGGGAGGAAACGATCATATTATTTCTCATATAATGTACCACTATTATGCCCAGAGACTAAACAATAATAATAATGGCCTCTGACTGGGACTTTATGACACCTTTCCCTGGTGCATCTCAACAAGTGGCCCAAAGGAACTCAGAGAAGTCAGATGAATTGAAACCAGCATCGGCTGTTTCTCTTGTTTGAGGGGTAGCCCCCAGCACATACAAGTCTTTGGGTGTCACAAATAGTTAAGTGCTCGGCTACTAATTGAAAGGTTGACGGTTCGAACCCACATGGAAGCACCTTGAAAGAAAGACTTGACAATCTTCTTTTGAAAGGTCACAGTCATGAAAATCCCATGAAACACAGTTCTACTCTGAAATGCATGGGGTCGCCATGAGCTGGAATCGACTCGACAGCAACTGTTGCTTTTTTTTTTTTAATCCAACACATAGAGGGCTCCCATTAAATATAACAGAATCGATGAGCTGCCTTAATAATTCTCTCCTTTGTCTTAAACAGGGTTAGAAAACTATGGCTCTCATCCTCCTGACAATAGACAGATGTTTCATTTTCTTCCTTTTAGCAGCCCTTCGAGGGGAAAGGGAATCCTCATTCTATGAGTTATTCAGATAGTGTTTGGTTTGAGGCCCTGTTAGGTCTCAGAAGGAGAAAATAGACAATTAAAGGCACAGTCTTTGCCCCCAAGCAGCCTATAGTCTAGTAGCGGAGACAGAAACACAGGAAAGCAGTACTCTCAAGCTGTGGAGAATGAGGGCCAAGAGAAAGGCAAGAATAAGTTAAGGCTTCAGTAGATGAAAGGAGTTTGGGGGTTCCTGGGGATGCACCAGGTGCGGTGGCCATGGGACAGAACTAGGACTGTGCTGGACAGAGATGAGGAGAAGAGCATATTGAGCATGGAGAAGAACATGAGCTCCAGGGAGCAAGAAAAATTTGAAGAGGTTGAGTGGAGCCAGACTGGGGAGACTTTGGAACTCCAGGATGTTTTACCCTTAAATTCTCACTTTTTACTTTATAAATATAGAAAAGAAAGCCATGATGTGACAGTTAAGATTGTGTGTCAACTTGACTGGGCCATGATTCTCAGTGGTTTGGCAGTCGTATGATGTTGTGATCACTTCCATGATGAGATTTGATATAATATGATCACCTCCATGATGGGCTCTTCTGCGAGTAGCCAATCAGTTGAAAGGGAGTTTCCTTGGGCATGTGGATACTGCAGCTGGCTCTTGGGACTTGAGCTAGCAGCTTACCTGTGGTCTTGCCTGCAGATCTTGGGATTCATTGATCTTCGCAGCCTCTGAGCAAGTGTCCTGCTCTCCGATTTGCTGATCTTGGGTTTGTCAGACCCTGCAGCTATGTGAATCAGGAGAAGCCTCTATCCTGACCCACGGACTTGGGATGTTCCAGCCTCTACAACTGCGTGAGCCATTTCATTGATATAAATCTCTATGTATATATTTATACGTTTTACTGGTTTTGCTTCTCTAGAGAACCCAGCCTAAGACCCATGGAAAGGTCATGGCCACACAGTAGATGGGATAGTGACCCTTAAGGCTCAAATGATAACAATGATGAACACTTATGGTTCATGATGTTCATACATTATTGTTATTTGTTCATGGCAACCTAGCCAAAAAAAAAACCTCACTAAGACATTCCTTCCCTTTGCTTCCTTGAAGTCTTAAAATAAACAAACCTGTTGGTTGAGCTCATTGTCCTAGGTAGGTGGAGATGAGTTGTTAGAAGGGGGGGCAACGGTTGGAAGATCAAAACCCATAAAAACCCATTGCCTTTGAGTCAATTCCGACTCACAGTGACCCTACAGGACAGAGTAGAACTGCCCCATAGGGTTTCCAACGAGCGTCTGGTGGATTCAAACTGCCTACGTTTTGGTTAGCAGACGAACTCTTAGCCACCAGGGTTTCCAGCTGGAGGGCAGAAGAGCAAAATGATGGCTCTAATCCAGAGTGCCTTAAGTATCTTGCCCCCATTTGTCCAGCATGTTCAGGTGCCTTGGCTGCTGTGCTCAAAGCCAACTTGGACAGGGACAGTTCCTGTAATTTGAGCAATTCCTGTCTCAGAGTGGGCCTTTGAAAGAGACTGGGACAGGCTGAGTGACTGGAGGAAACCATTTTTATTGTCAGTTGTCAAGGGTCACTGGAGAAGCTCCAGATGAAGCCAGGGCAAACAACCCAGCACACAGAGAGCCCTATTACACAGTTCAAGTCACAAACCTCACATGTTTGTGGACTAGCAGCACTGAGAAGGCCTAAACAAGGTAGAAGTAGCGGTAGGTCGAGGGAGCAAGGGGTGAGGATATGTGGCCAGGCTGAGGACAGGACCATGGACAGAGATCAGCAAGCATGTTTAATTAACAAGATCCCACAGTTGAAATGCAGCCTTCCACCACGGGGCTGTGTGCCTGGGTGGCGCTGTAGCTGTAGGGATAATGTATGGCATATGTGATGTGGGTTTTGGGCCTCGCTGGTTAGGGCACCACCACAGTGCCCTGCACAATGTGAGTTCTCTCTCAGGCACAGACTCACAGGCCTTATTCAGCATGGGTGGTATTGTTTTTAGGTGCCATAGAACTGATTCTAACTCATAGCGACCTCATGTGACAGAGTAGAACTGTCCCATAGGGTTTTTCTAGGCTGTAATATTTATGGGAGCAGATTGTCTGGTCTTTCTCCTGCAGAGCTGCTGGGTGGGTTTGAACTGCCAACCTTTCAGTTAGCAGCTGAGCTCTTATCTGTTGCACCATCAGGGCTCCTTGTGGGTAGTATTAGTGGTGCCAAATGTGTGCTGTTAGAAATTTAAATGTTGTTTCGTGGTTAGAACAGTAGTCCCAAAGTGAGGAGACCCAGAAAGACAGCTCAGCTAGCCCTAGAAACATCTTATCTAGGGCATCCTGGACACTATTACCTCTGTGCTTTAAGGAAAAGGGCCTCAAAGGATCCCTCTTCATATAAAATCCAACATCTCAGAGTGTACCCCACCCCCTACTCCTACCAACCCAGGTAAAGGAAAGGAGGATGATCTGTTTCATAGTGGAAAAATCAGAATCAAATGACCTTGGGTTCTGTCTTTTACTAACGTGATCCTGGGCAGTTTATTGAGTCTTCTCAAAACCACAGTCTCTTAATCTGTAAAAGGGGGCTTGATGGTTAATCTTATGTGAGAGCGTGGCTAGGCTATGTCCCAGTTGTTTGGTCAAACACTAGATGTTCCTGTGATAGTATTTTGTACATGTGATTAACATTTACAGTCAGTTGACTTTAAGTGAAGGAGATCACCCTCGATAATTTCGATGGATCTCAGCCAATCAGTTGAAGGCCTCAAGGGCGCAAAAAAAAAAAAAAAAAAGGTTTACCAGAGAAGAAGGAATTCTGCCACAAGACTGTAATCCCATCTGAGTTGCCAGCCTGCCATTCTGCCCTACAGATTTCAGGCTTGCCAGCCCCCACAATTGTGTATGTCAATTCCTTAAAATAAATCTCTCTCTTTAGATAGATGATAGATGGATGGATGGGTGAATGGATCACTAGATAGATAGTTAGATAGACAGACAGATAGATAGATAGTATAATGTGAAAAATAATGACTGGCTGAGACCATGGAATAAATAATTAAGTCAGACAGGTAAAAGGAGAGTGAAGGAAGGAAACAGGAGCTCTGGCTAGATTTGAGGCCCAGCCTTCCCTGAACTAGCTTCTCCAGCTCTATCCACGTAGGCATTCATGCCAAACCCCCAAGGACATTGCACTGTGGATTATGCACAAAATATGTCCTAAATAGCTCCTTCCTGGAATGGAGGGTGTATTTCAAAAGAATGCAAAATGAGGCAGGAAAAGAGATGTTCCCATTCGTTCAAAACAAGTGCACTCTGAACACCCTGTTTGGATACATAGAAACCAACCCACTGGCATCTAGGAAATGTGGAGTTAATTCATACCCAGTGCAGCTATTGTTCAGAGCAGTCAATGAGTGTCCTCAGCCTTGTTAAATAACAGAGCATTTCATCTTGTTATTTCAAACCTCCAAAGCCTTCAATGGCTCCTTAAAGTCTGAATAACAAATATCAAAATCCCTAGGTTAATTATTATAAAATAACCCCCACCTATTTTTCCAGCTCCAATAGCTGATACTCCAACCACACAATGTTCCAACCATTTTATATCTCCATGCCTTGGTTCATGCTGTTCCCTCAGCCTGAAATGTCCTTAATGCTGCTATGCACATCAAAATCCTTCTCTTTCTTTAAGCTCTAGTTGGCATGTCATATCCTTGGTAAGGTCTTTCTCTATTCCCGCTGTATTAGTTTCCTAGGGCTGCTGCAACAAATTACCACAAACTTAATGGCTTAAAACAAAGGAAATTTATTCTCTCATAGTTCTGGAGGCTAGAAGACCAAAATCAAGATGTTGGCAGGGCCACACTCCCTCTAAGGAGTTTCTAGGGAAGAATTCTTCCTTGACTCTTTCAGCTTCTGGTGGCTCCTAATGTTAACTTGGCTTATGGCAGCATAACTCCAATCTCTGCCTCTGTCTTCACATGGCCTTCTTCCCTGTATCTCTGTGTTTCTTTTCTTCTTACAAGGACACTTGCCATTGGACTTAGGACCTACCAGTGAATCTAGGCTGATCTCATCTCAAGATCCTTCATTTAATTACATATGCATCTTAGTTATCTAGTGCGGCTATAACAGAAATACCACAAAGTGGATGGCTTTAACAGAGAAATTTACTTTGTCACAGTAAAGTAGGCTAAAAGTCCAAATTCAGGGCGTCAGCTCCAGGGGAAGACTTTGTGTCTCTGTTGGCTCTGGAGGAAGGTCCTTTTCATCAATCTTCACTTGGTTTGGGAACATCTCAGCACAGGAAACTCAGGTCCAAAGGACGCACTCTGCTCCCAGCGCTGCTTTCTTCTTGGTGGTATGAGGTCCCCAACTCTCCGCTTGCTTCCCTTTCCTTTTATCTCTTGTAAGATAAAAGGTGGTGCAGGCCACACCCCAGGGAAAATCCCTTTACATTGGATCAGGGATATGAGGGTGTTACAATCCCACCCTAATCCTCTTTAACATAAAATTACAATCACAAAATGGAAGACAATCACACAATACTGGCAATCATGGCCCAGCCAAATTGATACACATATTTTTTGGGGGACACAAGTCAATCCATGACAATAAGCAAAGAACTTTTTCCAAATAAGATTACTTCATGAATAAGTTGTTGGTCTTGCAAAATACTATCACGCAATCTCCGCAGTTGTTTCTATAAACAAGACCATTTTTCAACTACTGATGCTTCTTCGTTTCCAACTTTCACATTCCAATCACCAGTAATTGTGCATCTTGATTGCATGTTTCATCAATTTCAGACTGCAGAAGTTGGTAAAAATCTTCAATTTCTTCATTTTTAGCGTTAGTTGTTGTTATTGTTGTTAGGTGCTGTCAAGTCGATTCCAACTCATAGCGACCCTATGCACCACAGAATGAAACACTGCCCAGTCCTGTGCCATGCTCACAATCATTGTTATGCTTGAGCCCATTGTTGCAGCCACTATGTCACTTCATCTCGTTGAGGATCTTCGTCTTTTTCGCTGACCTTAATATTAGTAGTTAGTGAGTGAATTTGAATAATTGTTTTATTAACTGGTTTTCTTTGTAGGCTTTGGATATTATCCTATCACTGACAGCATTGTACTTCAGGAAAGATCTTAAAATGTTCTTTTTGATGATGAATGCGACACCATTCCTCTTCAATTTGTCATTCCCGGCATATTAGACCATATGATTGTCTGATTCAAAATGGCCAATACCAGTCCATTTCAGCTCAGTAATGTCTAAGATATCAATCTTCAAGTGTTCCATTTCATTTTTGACAACTTTCCATTTTTCTTGATTCATACTTCGTACATTCCAAGTTCCAATTACTAACTGATGTTTGTAGCTGTTTCTCCTTATTTTGAGTTGTGCCACATCAGCAAATGAAAGTCCTGAAAGCTTTACTCCATCCATGTCATTTTACTCCATCCACTCTAATATGAGATGGCAGCTCTTCCCCAGCCGTGTTTTGAGTGCCTTCCAACCTAAGGGGCTCATCTTTCAGCACTATACCAGACAGTGATCTGCTGATGTCTTTTCACTGGCCAGTTTTTTTGGAAGTAAATCTCCAGGTCCTTCTTCCTAGTCTGTCTTAGTCTGGAAGCACTGCTGAAATCTATCCACCATGTGTGAACTTGCTGGTATTTGAAATACCAGTGGCATAGCTTCTAGCATCACAGCAACATGCAAGCCACTACGGTATGACAAACAGACAGACGAGTGGTGGGCCATCAATTACTTATATGTAAGTTTAAGTTGAAGCTGAAGAAAATTAAAACAAGTCTATGGGAGCCAAAGCATGACCTTGAGTTTAGAGTCCATCTCAACAATAGATTTGATGCACTGAACACAAATGACCAAAGACCGGACGAGTTGTGGGATGACATCAAGGGCATCATACATGAAGAAAGCAAGAGGTCATTAAAAAGACAGGAAAGAAAGAAAAGACCAAAATGGATGTCACAAGAGACTCTAAACTGGCTCTTGAACATAGTGTAGCTAAAGCAAACAGAAGAAATGATTAAATAAAAGAGCTGAACAGAAGATTTCAAAGGGTGGTTCAAGAAGATAAAGTGTTATAATGAAATGTGCAAAGACCTAGAGTTAGAAAACCAAAAAGGAAGAACATGCTTGGCATTTCTCAAGCTGAAAGAACTGAGGAAAAAATTGAAGCCAGGAGTCGCAACATTGAAAGATTCTATGGGCAAAACACTGAACGACACATGAAGCATCAAAAGAAGGTGGAAGGAATACACAGAGTCACGATACCAAAAAGAATTGGTTGAACTTGACCAAGGCAAAGTCATAGAAGCTTCATAGACAAATCCAAACTCCCTGAGGGACCGAATTACTGGGCTGAGGGCTGTGGGGACTATGGTCTCAGGGAACATCTAGCTCAATTGGCATAACATATAAAGAAAGTGTTCTACATCTTACTTTGGGGAGTAGTGTCTGGAGTCTTAAAAGCTTGTGAGTGGCCATCTAACATACTCCGCTGGTCCCACCCTATCCGAAGCAAGGGAGAATGAAGAAAACCAAAGGTACAAGGGAAAGATTAGTCCAAAAAAACTAATGGACCACAACTACCACAGCCTCCACCAGACTGAGTCCAGCACAACTAGATGGTGCCTGGCTACCACCATGGACTGCTCTGACAGTGATCACAATAGAAGGTCCTGGGCAGAACTGGAGAAAAATATAGAACAAAATTCTAACTCACAAAAAAAAACCAGACTTACTGGTCTGACAGAGACTGGAGAAACCCTGAAAGCATGGCCCCTGGACACCCTTCTAATTCAGTACTGAAGCCACTCCTGAGGTTCACCTTTCAGTCAAAGATTAGACAGGCCCATAAAACAAACAATAATACATGTAGCTTAACCACGTACATGAGACTATATGGGCACACCAGCCCAGGGGCAAGGATGAGAAGTCAGGAGGGCACAAGAAAGCTGGACGAATGGAAATGGGGAACCCAAGGTTGAGAAGGGGAGAGTGTTGACACATCACAGGTTTGGCAACCAATGTCACAAAACAATATATGTATTAATTGTTTAATGAGAAACTAATTTGCTCTGTAAAACTTCCTCTAAAACACAATACAAAAAAATAAAAGAATTGGTTGACGTTCAACCGTTTCAGGAGGTAGCGTATGATCAAGAACCAATGATATTGAAGGAATAAGTCAAAGTTACACTGAAGGCATTGGTGAAAAACAAGGCTCCATGAATTGACGGAATACCGATTGAGATGCTTCAGCACACAGATGCAATGCTGGAGCCATTCATTCATCTATGCCAAGAAATTTGGAAGACAGCTACCTGGCCAATTGACACGAAGAGATTCATATTCGTGCCAATTCCAAAGAAAGGCGATCAATCGGAATGCAGAAATTATCGAACAATATCATTAATATCACATGCTGGAAAAATTTTGCTAAAGATAATTCAAAAACGGCTACAGCCAAGCATTGATAGGGAAGTGCCAGAAGTTCAAGCCAGATTCAGAAGAGGACGTGGAATGAGGGATATCATTGCCAATGTTAGATGAATCTTGGCCAAAAGCAGAGAATACCAGAAAGATGCTTACCTATGCTTTATTGAATACCCAAAAGCATTTGACGTGTGGATCATAACAAATTATGGATAACATTGGGAAGAATGGGATTCCAGAACACTTAACTGTGCTCATGTGGAACCTGTAAGTAGACCAAGAGGCAATTGTTCAAACAGAACAAGAGGTTACTGAGTGTTTTAAAATTAAAAAATGTGTGTGCCAGGGTTGTATTCTTTCACCTTACTTATTGAGTGTATATGCTGAACAAATAACTCTAGAAACTGGACTATGTGTAGAAGAATTGGCATCAGGATTGGAGGAAGACTCATTAACCACCTGATATATGCAGATGACACAGTCTTGCTTGCTGAAAGTGAAGAGGACTTGAAGCACTTAGTGATGAAGATCAAAGACTACAGCCTTCAGTATGGATTACACCTCAACATAAAGGAAACAAAAGTCTTCACAACTGGACCAGTAAGGAACATTATGATAAACGGAGAAAATATTGAAGTTGTCAAGGGTTTCATTTTATTTGGATCCGCAATCAATGTCCATGGAAGCATCAGTTGAAAAGTCAAACGACGTATTGCATTGGGCAAATCTGCTGCAAAAGACCTCTTCAAGGTGTTAAAAAGCAAAAATGTCACTTTGAAGACTAAGGTGCACCTGACTGAAGCCATGGTATTTTCAATCACCTCATATACATGCAAAAGCTGGACAATAAATAAGGACGACCAAAGAAGAATTGATACCTTTGATTTGTGGTGTAGGCGAAGAATATTGAATATACCATGGACTGCCAGAAGAACAAACACATCTGTCTTGAAAGAAGTACAGTCAGAATGCTCCTTGGAAGGAAGGATGGAGAGACTTCATCTCATGCACTATGGACATGTTATCAGGAGGGACAGTTCCTGGAGAAGGACATCATGCCTGGCAAAGTAGAGGGTCAGAGAAAAAGAGGAAGATGTTGAATAAGATGGATTGATACAGTAGCTACAACAATGGGCTCAAACATAAGAACTATTTTAAGGATGGCGTAGGACTAGGCAGCATTTCATTCTGTTGTACATCGGGTCGCTATGTGTTGGAACCAACTTGATGGCACCTATCAAACACATATCTATACAATTGAATATTATTCAGGTTTAAAAAGGAATGAAGTACATGCTTCAATATGGATGGACCATGAAAACATGTCAAGTGAAAGAAGCCAGACACAAAAGTTCACATATTGTGTGATTCCATTTCTAATAAGTGTCCAAAGTAGGAAAATCTATACAGACAGAAAGCAGATTGGCTGCCTCCACTGGGGATGGGGGATTTGGAGGGAAATGAACAGTTACTGCTAGTAGGTATAGGATTTCCCCTCCCTTTTTGGGTCAATGTCAGTGTGCTAAAAGTGATTGGGATGATGGTTGCACAACCCTGTAAATATACCAAAAATCATTGTATTGTACATTTTCAAAGTATGGCTTGTGAATTATATCTCAGTAAAGTTGTTATTAAAAAAAACCATTTGAAAGCATGGTAGATGTGAGTGTTGCTGGAAATTGCTGGATTGACTGGGGCAGTCCCCGTGGTGCCAAGAAAGGGTGGTGATTACAGAAGGAGAGAGAATATCTTAGAGTTGGCAAAGTTCTGTTCTACAAAGTAAATTACTATGCAGGAATTCAAATTTTGTAACCTAATTATTTCCAGGTAATGCCAGGAAATGTGTTCACAACACAGACCTCTCAGCCGAAGAGGTCCCTCGGTGTAGGGCATAGCTACAGGCCTCTGGTATTCCATAGCTGTTGCTGCCATTGCTGCTACCACTGCCAGTCTGCCACCACCACCAGTGTACACCAGGGATAGTGCTGCCACTAGGAGCTGATGTTGAAGACCTTATTGTCTCCACCATGGATCTTCTTTTGAATCAGACTTTGCCTACATTTTTAGGCTTCATTTAACAGGAAATCTCCCAAAGCAGGGCTACCTCATATTTCCTATATCTGCTCTGTTTTTGGTGAAAGAGCTCTCACTGTTTTTCATCCTGCTCACACTGTTTCAACTCTCCTTAAAACTCAGGCTTGAGTGTCTCAGGATTTGGACCAAAGAACAAGCCGAGTTTTAGGCACTGCGACCATTGCTCTATTGAGTTTCACTCCTCTCTCAAGCTGCCCACTACTGTTGAATCAGCTTTGTGGGCCTCCACTTGTTTTCCTTAGGCTGAATTCTTTCCCAGAAGGCTTCTGAGTCTCTCATCTAAACAGATTCCTAAAGAGACCACTTCATGAGTCCTCTAGTCATGTCTGAAACCTATGCTAACAGTATGTGCTTAAGCTGAGACCCCCTGCTCCATAATATAACTGACACAAACTTCATTCAAACATTCATCCCTTATTTATTAAATCAAAGGAGCCCTGGTGGCTCAGTGGTTAAGTGATCGGCTGCTCACCAAATGTCAGCAATTCAAACCCACTAACTGCTCTGCAGGAAAAAGATGTGTCAGTCTGCTTCCGTAAAGATTACAGCCTTGGAAACTCTATGGGGCAGTTCTACTCTGTCCTATAAGGTCGCTATGAGTCAGAATGGACTCAACGGCAATGGATTTTTTTTTTTTTTAATGTGTCAATCCCTATTGTAGGCACTGAAAATACAGAGTTGAGCAAAATGCAATCCTGACTTCATGGAGTTTTTTCTTGGGGTGTGGGCCAGACAATAAACAATAAATTACATAAATAAATATTTAATTGCAATTGTGCTCTATAGGAGAAGTATAGGCTGCTGTGACAAGATATAATAGGAGGATTCAACTAAGGCTAAGGCAGCAAGAAATCTCCCTTGAGGAAGTGATATTTCAGATGTTTTCAAGAGGCTTTGGAGGAATTAACCAGATGAAGGGGGTTTAGGCAAAGTGATGAGCTTTCCAGACAGAGGGAAAAACATTCAATCATTTGTTCATTCAGCAAATATTTGTTGCGCACTTACCTTCTAACAGACACCATTCCAAGTACTGAGGATACATTAGTGAAAAAAAATCCGTGTTCTCACATTACTTATATTCTAATGGGAGGGAGCAGAAAATAAACAACATAGAGATGTAAAATAATTGGTATATTAGATGATGTTTAGTGCTATGGAGGAAAAAAAAAGCAACAAAGGGTCATAGGGAGTGCAGATGGTAGGTGTTGGAGGGTGACATGCAGTTTGCAAAGACCTAAGATAGGGAGGATCCTAATACTTCCCAGAAGCTGAAAGTAGGCAAGCATGGCTGTGGGATCAAGAGTGGATGTTTGTCCTACTGCTACTACTAGAACTATCTTCTGTTTATATAGCACTTTGTTTTCATGTATATCATTCCACACACTGCCCAGTCTTGCCTAGTTCTTGCCAGCATAGCGTGGTTGACCTTTCTTCACCAAAGGCTTTTCATTCAGCATGTTGTGGGGACAGTTTCCATGGAAACACACCTTCAACTTTATAATGGAAGTCAATAGAGAACTAAGATTCTCTTCACAGAAATGTGTTTTAGCTAACTTTTCTGGGTTACAAATGTGTTTGTGGAAATTAATATCTTAGAGCTTTAAATTCTAGCTGATTAGGCTAGACAAAGGTGAAAACATGTTGACAGAATGACCAAATGTGCAGAGGAAGAGAATTCTGATTTCCGGGGGGTGGGGAGAGAGGGACGGGATGGGAGGGAGGAAGGCAATTCTCAGTGACTTCTGCAAAGCGGAGAAGCAATGAATCTGGCTTTCATAGAAGGTGATATGTAGCTGAGTATTCAGAAGCCATGTCTCCTTTAACAAGTAGCAAGTCAAAGCCCATCAGCATGTTTGCTGAGCGTGAGATTATATTGCATTTCCAGAATGAGTTCCTGACACATCTGACACACTAAGTGGCATTCAAGGAACAGTACTGAGAAATAGTGTATAAATTGAGGTTTAAGTGGAGGAGAAGAGAGAGACATTATAGCTACTTGGAAAACACCTTTTAGTCTGGGCTTCCCACTTACTACCTATGTGAGCTTGGACAAATCCAAGCCTCGGTTTCCTCTTCTGTAAAATGAGAATCCACCACCCTTCTGTCAGTTTGTAGTACTGTAAGCGCTTGTGAGTTGCTACGACGCTGGAAGCTATGCCACCGGTATCTCAAATACCAGTACGGTCACTCACGGTGGACAGGTTTCAGTGGAGCTTCCAGACTAAGACAGACCAGGAAAAAGACCTGATGATCGGCTTTAGAAAATTAGCCAATGAAAATCTTATGGATAATAACAGAATATTGTCTGATGCAGTGCTGGAAGATGAGCTCCTCAGGTTGGAAGTCATTCAAAATATGACTGGGGAAGAGCTGCCTCCTCAGAGTAGAGTAAGCCTAATGACATGGATGGAGTAAAGCCTTTTGGACCTTCATTTACTAACGTGGCATGACTCAAAGTGAGAAGCAACATCAGAATGTAGAACACACAAAGTATGATTCAAAAAAAATTGGCCATGGCTATTTTTGAGTTTTGTCATCTGCAGGTAGTTTTTTTTCCTTTGCTGACTTCCTAAAAGTGCTTGACTAGAGTATTTCAATGAAAATGGACTGTGTATCATCGATTCACGGAAAAAACTGTGATATTTTGACATTCATGGAAAGGACGTGGATACAACTGGACTGAATCAAGATTTCCAGAACTCCTGTGTAGAAGCTGATGGATTCACAGACTACTGCTGATCAAGAATTTCGTGGAACAGAAATTAACTACATAGGGCTGAGTGGACTAAAAGATTATTATGGGTTTTATGTGGGGAATATTGGTGATATTTTAATATTCTATTTTCTGGATATAATAAACCACTTTCTCCTTTCTCCTAAACTATTTAATGTTTTTTTGTTTTTTTACCTGCAGATTAGACTGCTTCTAGTTATACTATTCCTGTGTGTTTACATATAATCAATTAACCAAAAGGGAAAATAAGAATTATGAGAGGAACTTTAGAATTAAGACCAGAAAAGAAACTTTAAGAGGATTTAAAAAAAATTATGAGATGAGAAAAACCCTTACTGTAGGCTACTTTATAGTTAGCATAGTGCTGTTAGTTACTGAAATAGCTGATTCTTGCATTAAAGTAAATAATCAGACTTTAAATGGTTTTAGATATTGTAACTCTTGAATTAAAAATTTCCATTGATAAACTTAGCAAAGTTGTAAAGACCGTTAACTAGAGAAGTATTTGAAGCTTGGGCTATGACTTTACAAAACAGAATAGCATTAGATTTCCTGTTAGTCTCCCAAGGAGGAGTTTGCCTTAATAGATAAATGTTGCTGTGTTTATATTAATACTATGCAATCGAAGGTTTTGCAGAATGTAGTTGCAGCTGAAGCACATGAAAAGCAGTTGCTGATACTACTTATGTATAAACAAACACCTCATGGGATTCATTTCATTGGTTCAAAGACCTAGGTTCATGGTTTCGTGGGTCATTTTAGTCAACTGGCCCAATAGTGTTCTTAATATGTCTGTTCTACCTCCTAGTTCATTCTGTAGTGTCTGGGGTCTTAAAAGTTTGCACGCAGCCATTCAAGGTGCAGCAGAGAAAAGGAGAGCGAGGTGGAGGAGAAACTAGACTCCATGTCTGATTGTCTTCATTAACAACTGTCTCCTTTGGCACAAGGCCAGAAAAATCAAATGGTGCCTGGCTACCATCACTGAACGTTTTTGATCTAAGATTCTATAGTAGAATCCTGATCAAAAGGTGGGAACTGAGAAAAAGTTTTAATTCTCCTGGAATCCAGATTTCTGGGGTTCATGGAGTTGAGGTGACCCACCCAGACCATTACCTTGAGATCTTCTTTCAAATTTTGAGCTTTGAGAAAACTGGTTTCCTGAAGTCACCTTCGGGTCGAACAATAGCCTACTAAGCAGTTCAGTGGAGACTGTTTTGCTTTAGGCATTGGACTTTTTTGAAGAATTATCTATGTGCAGTCAGTTTTGTGAAATAAGAACTCCAGGGTAGGCCTAGAAGCTGTGTTTTAGGATAAATTGTTACTATGTAAACACTGCTCCCCAGCTGATAAGATGGGGCATTGAGTCTAAAAGAGTCTTTAGAAGATCTCTCATCTTTGGAGCATTTTTGACTCCTGGTGGCTCAATGGTTAAGTGCTCAGGTGCCAACCGAAAAGGCACCCACCAGCTGCTCCATGGGGGAAAGATGTGGCAGTCTGCTTTGGTAAAGATTACAGCCTTGGAAAGCCTATGATGCAGTTCTACTCTGTCCTGTAGGGTCGCTATGAGTTGAAATCCCAGTGAGAGGTGGGAGAAGGAGTTGAAATGTTTGCAAATCATATATTCAATAAACTTCAGTCAATTTCTTTCTTTTTTAATTGTGCTTTAGATGAAGATTTACAGAGTATATTAGTTTCTCATTAGACAGTTAATATACATACAGTTTTGTGACATTGGTTGCCTTTTTTGTGAGTTAGAATTTTGTTCTACATTTTCCTCCAGCTCTATCCGGGATCCTCTATTGTGATCCTTGTCAGAACATTTGGTGGTGGTAGCCGGGCACCATCAAGTTGTGCTGGACTCAGTCTGGTGAAGTCTGTGGTAGTTGTGGCCCATTAGTCCTTTGGACTAATCTTTCCCTTGTGTCTTTGGTTTACTTCATTCTCCCTTGCTCCAGATGGGGTGGGACCAGTGGAGTATCTTTAGATGGCCACTCACAAGCTTTTAAGACCCCAGATGCTACCCACCAAAGAAACTTAGGTCAATTTCTAAAAGAAAGAAAGAAAAATTGAAAGTTGTTAAAAATGAAATGGGATGCTTGCAGATCAATATCCTAGGAATTAGTGAGTTGAAATGGACTGTTATTGACCATTTTTAATCTGAGAATTATATGGTTACTATGCTGGGAATGGAAACCCTTGTGATGTAGTGGTTAAGTGCTATGGCAGCTAACCAAAAGATTGGCATTTGGAATCCACCAGGTGCTCCTTGGAAACTCCATGGGGCAGTTCTACTCTGTCCTATAGGGTCGCTATGAGTTTGAATCGACTGGATGGCACACAACAACAACAACAATCTTTAATGAAGCAGAGCACCAGGTCTACAAGGAAGACCAGTTAATGTAAATATTATTCAAATTTATGCACCAACCACAAATACCAAGCTGGAGAAATTAAAGATTTTTCACAAATTGCTGCAGCCTGAAATTGATCAAATGTACAATCAAGATGCACTGATAATTACTGGTGATTGGAATGCAGAAGTTGGAAACTATAAAGAAGGATCGGTAGTTGGAAAATATGGCCTTGTTGATAGGAATGATGCCAGAGATTACATGATAGATGTATGCAAGACCAATGACTTATTTATTGGAAATACCTTTTATCAACAACACAAATGATGACTGTGATGGTTAAGGTTGTGTGTCAACTTGGCTGGGTCATGATTCTCAGTGGTTTAGCAGTTATGGAGTAGTTTGGCAGTTACGTAATGATGTAATTAGATAATTATGTAATGATATAATCAACTCTATGATGAGATCTGCTATGAGCAGCCAAACAGTTGAAAGGGAGTTTCCTTGGGGGTGAGTCCTGCCTCCAGTATATAAATGGATGTTCCAGCAAGGCTTTTGCTCTGGATCCTGCATCCGGCTCATCATCATCTGAACTCCAGTTACTGAGACTTGACACAGCAGCTTACCTGCCTATCTTGGGATTCATCAGCCCCCGGTGCCTGTGAGCCAGTGGCCTGTTGTATTGTCTGCCAATCTTGGGATTCATTGGCCTCCATAGCCTGTGAGCCAGTGGCCTCTGTCTGACCTGCCGATCTTTGGTTCGTCAGCCCCTGCAGCTATGTGAGTCAGGAGAAGCCTCCAGCCTGATGCCTGACCATGGGCTTGGGACTTGCCAGCCTCTACAACCACGTGAGCCATTTCCTTGAGATAAATCTCTCTCTCCCTGTATATATGTATGTGTATATATGTATATATATAAGCTTCACTGGTTTTGCATCTCTAGAGAACCCAGCCTAAGACAATGACTATATACATGGACCTCACTGGATGTTTTATACAGGAATCGAATCAACTAAATCTGTGAAAAGAGACGATAGAGAAGCTCAATATCAGTCAAGACAAAGCTAGAGGCCTACTGTGGAACAGACCATCAGTTGATCATATACAAGTTCAAGTTGAAGCTGAAGAAAATCAAAGCAAGCACAAGAGAGTCAAAGTGTGACCCTGAGTACATCCCACCTGCATTTAGATACCATATCAAGAATAGATTTGACACACTGAACACTAGTGACCAAAGACCAGAAGAGTTGTGGGATGGTATCAAGGACATCATAAGTGAAGAAAATAAAAGGCCATTTAAAAGACAGGAAAAAATGAAAAGACCAAAATGGATGTCAGAAGAGACTCTGAAACTGGCTCTTGAGCACAGAGTAGCTAAAACGAACAGAAGAAATGATGAAATAAAAGAGCTGAACAGATTTCAAAGAGCAGCTTGAGAAGACAAGGTAAAATATTACTGTATAGTGAAATGTTCAAAGACTTGGAGTTACAAAACTAAGATGGAAGAACACGATTGGCATTTCTCAAGCTGAAAGAAATGTAGAGAAAATTCAGGCCTCAAGTTGCAATGTTGAAGAATTCTATGGGCAAAAAATTGAATGGCGCAGAAAGCATCAAAAGAAGATGGAAGAAATACACAGGGTCACTGTACCAAAAAGAATTGGTGGACAGTTAACCATTCCAGGGGGTAGCATATTATCAAGAACTGCTGGCACTGAAGGAATAAGTACAATCCATGTTGAAGTCATTGGTAAAAAACAAGACTCCATGAATTGACAGAATACCAATTGAGACACTTCAGCACACAGATGCAATGCTGGAAGCGCTCATTCATCTATGCCAAGAAATTTGGAAGACAGCTACCTGGCCAACCAACTGGAAGAGATCCATATTCGTGCTGATTCCAAAGAAAGATGATCAAACAGAATGCATAAATTATCAAACAATATAATTAATATCACACGCTACCAAAATTTTGCTGAAGATAATTAAAAAACGGCTACTGCCATAAATCAACAAGGAGCTGCCAGAAGTTCAAGCCAGATTCAGAAGAGGAGGTGGAACAAGGGATATCATTGCTGATGTCAGATGGATCTTGGCTAAAAGCAGAGAATACCAGAAAGAGGCTTATCTATGCTTTATTGAATACCCAAAAGCATTCGACTGTGTGCATCATAACAAATAACATTGGGAAGAATGGGAATTCCAGAACACTTAATTGTGCTCATGCAGAACCTGTAAGCAAATCAAGAGGCAATTGTTCAAACAGAACAAGGGGCTACTGCGTGTTTTAAAATTGAAAAAGGTGTGTGGCAGGGTTGTATTCTTTCATCTTACTTAATCAGTCTATATGCTGAATGAATAACTCGAGAAGCTGTACTATATAAAGAAGAACGCAGCACCAGAATTGGAGGAAGACTCATTAACAACCTTCGATACTCAGATGACACAACCTTGCTGAAAGTGAAGACAACTTGAAGCACTTACTGATGTAGGTAAGACTGCAGCCTTCAATATGGATTACACCTGAACATAAAACGAAAATTCTTACAATGGGACCAATAAACAACGTCAGGAAGTTGTCAAGGATTTCATTCTTGGATCAACAATCAATGCCCTTGGAAGCATCAGTCAAGAAATCAAACGATGGACAAATTTGAGGCAAAAGACCTCTTTAAAGAGTTAAAACGCTAAAGTGTCACTTTGATGACTAAGGTGCGGCTGACTCAAGCCATGGTATTTTCAATCACCTCATATGCATGCAAACCTGGACAATAAATAAGGAAGACCGAAGAAGAACTGACGCATTTGAACTGTGGTGTTGGTGAAGAATATGGAATATACTGTGGATTACCAGGAAGAATGAACAAATCTCTCTTGGAGGAAGTGCAGCCGGAATGCTCTTTAGAAGCTCGGATGGCGAGACTTTGCCTCGCTTACTTTGACATGTCGTCAGGAGGGTCCAATCACTGGAAAAAGACATCACGTTTGGTAAAATAGAGTATCAGTGAAAAAAGACGGAGACTGAGATGGATTAACACAGTGGCTACAACAATTGGCTCAAATCTAGCAATGATTGTGAGTATCGCACAAGACATCCTGTTCTGTTATACATAAGTTTGCTATGAGTTGAAGGCGACTTAATAGCACTCAACAACAACAACAAAATGAGAATAAGAATACACATTTCACTGGATGTTGTAAGAAATAAATGAGGTGATGAATGTGGAAAGTATTTTAGGGTGACAATAGCTAATTTTTATTGAGATCTTACTATCTGCCAGATACAATTGTAAAGATACAATTTTAAGCATTTGACATGAATTAATTCGTTTAATTCTCACAACAACACTAGAAAATTGGTATTATCATTATCATTCACACTTTACAGATGGGGAAGCTGGGGCTCAGAATTATTAGGTAATTTATTCAAGGTCACACAGTAAGTAGCAGAGCCAGGACTAGAGATCATTCTCCTAACCCACACACCACACTGCCTATGTAGCAGTTCAAGAGGTGAGGAATTTAATTTCTCAGAAGGAGGATATGAAGTCTAGCTAGTAAAAAGTAAAAATGGAATTCAAACCTAGGTCTGACTCCAAAGTTTGTGTATTTTTTTTTTTTACTGTGCATCCACCTTATATCACAGTAATAATAGTAGCTATCATTTGTTGACTGCCTATTTACCGAGCATTTTATTTACAGTACCACTAATATTCACAAGGTAGATAACCCTACAAGGTAGATATTATTATCCTCATTTGGCAGATGAGGAAAATGAGTCTCAAAGAGTTGTTCCTTATCAAAAGTCACACAGCTTAGGGTTGAATCTACATCTGCCTCACATGAGAGCCTATGTCTACTGCACCTTGCTACCATTTTTGCAAATTGTTATAGCACAGGCATACTTTGTCACTGCTGTATGGGTCAGAGTGCATGACTAGAAGCATCAGCTATATTCCTTTGGGAACTCTATTGACCTTACTGATACATGAGGATGATGCCAATTAGTGTTATCTTCCAACTTGCTACATCTACCATCTGATTTAAGGTGGCACATCTACCTCTTTCTGGCATCCCCTCCCTTCAAGCTTTCTTTTTCTCCCTCCTATCTCTTCCTCTCTTGTCTCCCTTCTTTTTCTTTTCATACTCTCCTCTTTTTTGTCTTCCTATTTCCTCATCCAAACTCCTCTCCATCTCTAGGACCATCTGAGTTCAGGCAGGGAGACATGAGGGCATCTTCTGTGGGCTGGGTCGTATTCAGGGTCACCAACCCTGGAACTGTACCTCTTGCAGAAACAGTGGTCCCAGTCACAGTGACTCATATTGAATGAGGATTCTAGCAATTGGCTGAGCGTCATCAGGTTTTTGACAAACATGTTGACTGAGCCAGGCTCAACAGAGAATCCATTGTTCTTTGGAGACATTCATTAGGAGTACTCATTTGTAGGGCTATGACTGGCATAAACTGTACATGAACTCTTCAGCTCTTTCACTTACTTAGACATTTTATTCTTCAAATGTTAAGTGCCTGGCACTGTCTGAAGAATGGAGAGACAAAGAAGGAAGCAAAGTCCCTGCCCTCAAGGAGCTAAAAAATCTCAGTCTAGTGCCCAAATACTTACAATACACAAAGATAAGTTCTTTAATGGAGATTTATACCATACAAGGTGTCATAACAGCCAAGAGGAAATAGCTACTCATTCTTCTTGGAAGAGTAGGAAGAGTTGGGGAAGATTTCAGTAAGAAGGTGGCATTTAAGCTAAGCCTTGATAGGTGAACAGCAGATCACCAGAGAAGGAAGGAAGGACATTCCAGGTAGAACAAAGAGCTTGTGCAAAGGCATAGAAACATGAAAGAACATGCAGCTTCTGGGAACAGCAAGTAGTTTGGTATTTCTGGTAAAGGCTTAACTCCATCACTTACCAACTGTGTGACTGGGTCCAAGTCACTTATCCCTTTTGGCTTGCTTCCTACTCTGTTAAATGGTAAGTATAATAATAATGATCATTGTATCCACACTATGTACCTCACTGAGATTGTATGAGGGGGAAATGAAACGGTTAACATGGACATCTCGTGGGGGTATGGATTTATCTATTCTTTCCACCTTGACAGGCTATGTGATAGTAGATGCAAAATTTATTTGTAAATTGTAAAGCACATGTACATTGGTAATATTGTAAACTTCATGGACCAAAGCCACGACCCAAGAGGAAAACTCGAGTTGAGTTTTCAATCATCTGGCTTTCACCCCTCCCTACCTAGTTTGGTGATAGAGCTCTCAACTCTATCCCCTCATCCCCATGGCTGATTTTGATCAGCTTATGTTGGGGAATATATGAGCAAGAATCTTTCCCCTGCACTCACCCACCGTCCCATTCTTACCTTCTTATCTTTTTGTCCCTGGGCCCTAAAAGAGGACATAAATCCTTCAACTCTTCCCTACATAGGACTAAGTTCCTGGCCTTCCAGGAGCCATCTACCCTCCCCCACTTCATACCAGGAGTTTCAGGCAGCCTTTAACTCCATGCTTTATTCAAACATCTTAATTCCAGCATCTGGGACTACAAAAGTCAGTTCCAAAGTCCTACTCACAGTGTCTTCAAGGAGGTTATGGGGAACATCATGCAAATTTACCTCCCAGAGTTGAAATATAGAATGAAGGGTTGGGTTTCCCTTGTATTCAATGAGTCAGTGGTTAGGCAGAAGTTGGAAAGCAGGCATATTTTATTCTGACCCATTAAATAGGTAGGAAATATGTACCCTGAGTAATTAGTATTCTGTCACAGGAAGCCCAAAGAGAATGGATGTTTCAGAAAGAAATGGCAGGCTTTCCTGGCTGAGTCCGTGGTTCTAAGTTCTGTTGAAGCAATGAGATCTCTAATTTATCTGTTTTAGAAGTCTATCAGTTACATCTGTGGGCAGATGATCATATCTGGGTTAATAAATGCCGTTTAACCATGCCATATGTATGTGCCTTTCCTGTCTGGATAAACTATAAGCTCATAAAGGACAATACCCTAATCTTGTGAGTGAATGAATGATAGCTACTTGAGTAAATCAGTAAATGTTGAAAGATGTGCTAAGGTTGGGAGACAGGATAGCTTGACTTGAAAATTCTCAAGACAACTTTGTTTTTTGGTCTTTAATACTGCAGGGAGTTACAGATGCCTCCTGGTGCTAGAGGGCCAATAGTTTCCCAGAAGCAGGCACTTATTCTACATCATAATTCTGGTGGTTAGGTAGTACATTGTACACAGTCTGCTTTACACAGCTGCTTCTCTGTATCCTGGAAGTGGAAGGCAAACCAGCCATTTCTTTTAATTTCAACAGACAATTAATTGAACACCTACTATATGGCAGGCACTAGGATAAGCAATGAGTTATACAGAGATGAATAAGACATAGTCCTTGACCTTAAAGAGTTTGCCCTGTGGTCATAGAGACAGAATTGTGTTCACATACCTATAAAATAGAAGGGAGAATTAAGCCAAGCTCTTATGAACAAAAATATGTGTGAGGACAAAAGAAGAAGATATTAATTTGATTGGGGGGGTTTTCAACAACATAAATGGCGATTATACACGTGGACCTCGCCAGATGGAATAGAAAGGAATTAAATGGACTATATCTGTGGAAAGAGACGACGGAGTAGCTCAACATCATCAGTAAGAAAACAAGGCCAGGGGCCAACTGCGGAACAGATCATCAATTGCTAATATGCAAGTTCAAGTTGAAGCTGGAGAAAATTAAAATTATATAGATATACCATATTTTATTTATCTATTCCTCAATTGATGGAGATTTGGGATGTTTCAAATTTGGCTACTATGAATAATGCTGCTGTGAACATTCAAGTACAAGTTTTTGTTTTCGTATCTCTTGAGTCTTACCTAGGAGTGGAATTTCTGGTTCATATGGAAACTCTATGTTTCACCATTAGAGTAACCGCCAGAATGTTTTCAAATGTAGCTGTGCTACTTTACTTTCCCACCAGGAATGTATGAAGGTACCAATATCTGCACATCCTTGCCATTATTGTTATTATTTTTTTTTATTATAGCCATCCTAGTGAGTGTGAAGTGGTATCTCATTGTGGTTTTCATTGAATTTTCCTAATGGTTAATGTACCTATTAGCCAGTTGTACATATCCTTTAGAGAAATGTTTATTCAGGTCCTTTACACTTTTTTAAAAATTTTTGGTTATATGTATCTATATTATTGAGTTGAAAGAGTTCTCTATATATTCTATGTTAAAGTCCTTTTCAAACAAGTGGTTTGCAGATATTTTCTCTTATTATGTGGATTGTCTTTTCACTTTCTTGATAGTGCCCTTTGAAACACAAAATATTTTAATTGGGTGAATTTCAATTTATTTTTTGTTTTCATAGCTTGTGATTTTGATGTCATATCTCAGAAACTATTGCCTAATCCAAGGTCACAAAGATTTACTTCTATGTTTTCTTCTAAGAGCATTTATAGCATTTACATTTAGGTCTATGATTCATTTTGAGTTAATATTTTATATGGTTTGAGGTAGATGTCCAATTTCATTTTTTTTTTTTTGGCAGAGGGATATCCAGTTGTCCCAGCACCATTTGTTGAAAACACTATTCTTTCCTCCATTGAATTTTCTTGACATCCTTGTTGAAAATCGAATGTACATAAATCAATTTTTTTCTGGACTCTGAATTCTATTTCATTGGTCTATATTTATAAAAATAAATATATAAAGAAGCCAAAACCAAACTGTCTTGATTACTGTACTTTTGTATAAGTTTTGAAATCGGGAAGTGTGAGCCTTCCAATTTTTTTCATTTCCAAGAATGTTTTGGCTATTCTAGATCCATTAAATTTTCATATGAATTTTAGGATCAGCTTATAAATTTTTATAAATAACCCAGCTGGAATTTTGTTAGGCACCTATAGATCAATTTGTGGAGTATTGCAATCTTAACAATATTAAATCACTCAATCCATGAACGTGGGATGTCTTTTCATTTATTTAGCTCTTCTTTCAATAATGTTTTGTAGTTTTCAGAATACAAACTTTATACTTCTTTTGACAAATTTATCCCTAAGCATTCTATTCTTTATGATACTATTGTAAATGGAATAGTTTTCATTTCCATTTCAGATTGCTCATTGCTATTATATAGAAATCGCAGTGACTTTTATGTGATGATCTTGTATCTTGCAAGTTTGCTGAATTCGTTTATTAGCTCTAATAGTTTTTTTGTAAGTTCTTTACCATTTTCTATATATAAAATCATGTCATTTGTGTATAGAGATCATTTTACTTCTTCTATCTAATTTGGATGCCTTTTACTTCTTTTTATTTTTGCCTAAGTACTCTGGCTAGGACAGCAGTACAATACTGAATATCAGTGGTGAGAGCTGACATCTTTGTCTTGTTCCTGATCTTAATGGGAAAGTTCTCAGTCTTTCTTCATTGAATATGATGTTAGCTGTGGGTTTTTCAAAAATGCTGTTTATAAGATTGAGGAATGTCTTTTCTTTTCCTAGCGTTTTGAGTGTTTTTATCATGATAGGGTGTTGATTTTGTCAAATGCTTTTTCTGCATCAATTGAAATGATCATATGGTTCTTTTCTTTTGTTCTGTTAATGTGGTGTATTACACTGACTGATCTTCTAATGTTGAGCAACTCTTGAATTCTTGGGATAAATTCCACTTGATCATGGCATATAAGGAGCCCTGGTGATGCAGTGGTTAAACATTCAGCTGATAACCGAAAGGTTGGTGGTTCGAACCCACCAGCAGCTCTGCGGGAGAAAGATGTGGCAGTCTGTTTCCATAAAGATTACAGCCTTGGAACCCTATGGGGCAGTTCTACTCTGTCCTGTAGGGTTGCTATGAGTCGGAATTGACTTGATGGCAATGGGTTTGGTTTTGGTAAGCATGGTGTATTATCCTTTTAATATGTTTTTGGATTTGGTTTGCGAGTATTTTGTTGAGGATTTTTGCATCTATGTTCATAAGGGATATTGGTCTGTAGTTCCTTGTGGTGTCTTTTTCTGGCTCTGTTATCAGAGTAATACTGGCCTCACGGAATGAGTTAGGAAGTGTTCCCATTTCCTCTATTTTTTGGGGAAAGTTTAAGAAGGATTGAGGTCACTTCTATATATGTTTGATAGAATTCACCAGTGAAGCCATTTGGTCCAGGAGTTTTGTTGTTGTTGAGATGTTTTTCACTACTGATTCAATCTCTTCACTTATTATGGGTTGGTTGAGATGTTTTATTGCTTCTTGAGTCAATGCAAGGTTTATATGTTTCTAGGAATTTGTCTGTTTCATCCAGGTTATCTAATTTGTTGGTATGCAGTTGTTCATAGTATTCCCTTATGATCCGTTTTATTCCTGTTTGGTCAGTTGCAATATCCCCACTTTTATTTCTATTTATAGATTTTCTCTCTTTTTCTTCTTCAGTCTAGCTAAAGGTTTGTTGATTTTACTGTTCTTCGCAGAAAACAAACACCTGGTTTGGTTGATTCTTTCTCTTGTTTTTTTTTTTTTTTTAATCCTCTATTTAATTTATCTCTGTTCTGATCTTTGTTATTTCCTTCTTCTGGTTGCTATGGCCTTAGTTTTCTCTTCATTTTCTACTTCCTTAAATTGTAAAGTTAGGTTATTGATTTGTGATCTTTCTTCTCTTTTAATATAGGTGTTTACAGCTATAAATTTCCTTCTGAGAATCGCTTTCATTGTGTCCCATAAGTTTTTGTATGTTGTGCTTTCATTTTCTTTTAACTCTAAGTATTTTCTGATTTCTTCTTTGATTGCGTCCATTGGTTATTTAACAGTGCGCTGTTTAATTTCCATATATATGTTTATTTTCCAGTTTTCTTCTGTTATTAATTTTAACTTCACTCCATTGTGGTCAGAGAAGATACTTGTATGATTTCGATCTTTTTAAAACTTGCTTTGTTAGCTAACATATGGTCTGTCCTGGAGAATGATTAATGTGCACAGGAGAAAGAATATATATTGTGCTGTTGTTGGGTGGAGTGTTCTGTATAGCTATTTGGTCTAGTTGTTTTATAGTGTCATTCAGGTTCTCTATTTCCTTATTGATCTTCTTTCCAGATGTTCTATTCATTCCTGAAAATGTGTATTGAAGTCTCCAACTATTGTTGTAAAGCTGTTTATTTCTCCCTTAAATTCTATCAGTTTTTGCTTTCTATATTTAAGAGCTCTGATATTAGGTGCATATAATATTTATAATTGCTATAACTTCTTGATCAATTGACCCTTTTATATAATGTCTTTTTTTGTCTCTTATAACAGATTTTGACTTAAAAACGTTTTCGTCTGATATTAAAATTGCCACACACCTGGTCTTTTTTGATTACAGTTTGCATAAAATGTTTTTCCCCCATACTTTCATTTTCAATCTATTTGTGTCTTTGTGCCTAAGGTATGTCTCTTGCAGACAGCGTATAGATGAGTTATATATTTTTATCTAATCTGCCACTCTTTGCCTCTTGATTGGAATGTTTAACACATTTACATTCATGGAAATTACTGATAAACGACTTATTTCTGTCATTTGTTATTTGTTTTTTGTGACTTATGCCTTCCATGTCCCTCTTTTTCTCCAGTGCAGACTTCTTTTGTGTATAGGGTTTTTGTTTGCGTGTGTGTGTTCAATCATTTTGTTTCCCTTCTTTCTTATTTTTGTGTGTATTTTTCAGATATTTTCTTTGTGGTTACTATGTGTATTACTTTTAACATCTCACATTTATAACAACCCAGATTAAAGTGATACCAACTTAATTTCAGTAGCCTACAAAAATGCTATACTTATACCACTATACTGCTCCTCCACCCTCCATTTATGCTGTTGTTATCACCAGTTATATATTTTTATACATCATGTGCCCAGTAATGTTTTTATGAATTTGTCATAGTAAAGCATGAGGACATAACCACTAGACTTACTAAGCAAATAGACCTTAAAACCTGCCTTTATACTTGCTCCAGCAATTACCTTTAATGGATATCTTTTTTTTTTTTTGCTACGTACAGCTTCAAATTATTGTCTAGTGTCCTTTCTTTCTTATACGAAGGACTCCATCTGGCAATTCTAGTAAGGCAGGTCTAGTGGTTATGAACTCTCTGAGTTTTTGTTTATCAAGGAAAATCTTAATTTTGTCCTCATTATTAAAGGGAAGTCTTTTTAAAACATTTTATTGTATTTTTAGTGAAAATACACACAGCAAAACACATTCCCAGAGGGCGGGGCCGAGATGGTAGAGTAGTCAAATGCTTCTGGTGTTCCCTCTTACAACAAAGACCCCAAAAAACAAGTGAATCGATTATACATAACAATCTAGGAGCCAAAAAAATCAAAGGCAAAGTTGAGGAACAGGACTGAGTGGCAGGGGAGGGAGACTGTTCGGAAGCAGAGAAGAGTTGCCAGACCTGACCCAGCGAGAGCCTGAGCCTTGCAGCCTGGATCAGCTCGGGGGTGAGTTGTGAGGCAAGCAAGCAGCAGCCCTTGGGAGGTATTTTCCACACCAGGAGAAACTCAGTGGCAGAGAGTCTCCTCGGCCATCCAGAACCAGTGAGAAGCAGCCCTTGATTGGCGAAAGTTAAGTACTTGCATCCGGCCTGCTGTGCAGATCAAAGACAACCCCCTTAGGGAAAAACCTCTCTCCCATTTACCTCCCCGTTCCCTGCTCTGCACTGGGTCCTGGACCAGCTTCAGCAATTACTGAGTTCCCTGGGCCAGAAGTAGGACACCTCATGGGCCCTGAGCCATTCTCCCAGCCTTGGAGAATGAACAAATTAACAAACAGGGAAAAAATAATCTGCTGGCTCACCTAAGCCAGGAACTCAGGGTAGGCACAGCTCCTTTGCCTAGGCACAAGCATAAGGGATCCAAGGACTTTGAGTGCCTTTCACCCTACATAGACTTGTGTGGGCCCATTTCAGCAGTGTAGGCCCTCATTACCACAGTATAACAGGGTATACACCTGAAGTCCAACTTCAACTGTTGCAGCTGTGAAGGAGCAGGTTCGTGACATTTGACACTGCTCTGCCATTAAGCAGGGTTTTCACCTACCCACATCAGGGGCCTGAGGACTGGTGGCTCCACCCATGCCACCTAGCCACCTACTACAGGGGCCCATGAATAAGAGGTGTACTCTAGTCCTTATAGCTAATAGCATTGGGTGCTCATAGTCTGGCTGCAAAACCCACCCATCTATGTGCTCTAGGGAACAGGGACATGCTTCCTTCTGGACACTCAGGGGGTAGCCCCCTGCCTTGCTCAGCCTGTTTCCCCCTGCTGCAGCCAGAAGCCTGTGCCTACGCCAATCACCCATGCCTGTCTAAAACTGTATGTGAGAGCCTGCAACACACACTTGTTGGCCAACTACCTGGACACGTGAGCTGAATCCATACAGGAGGAGTGGGCAGACTCCTCGGCTCACATAGTCAGTGGCAGGTCTGGCCACCTGGGTCAGGATATTGGAGCTTCAAGGGTGGTGACTGGGCTAGCTCACAAGAGCAGACTATTTGGGCATATCAAAACAAAACAAGAAGCTAGGGCACAGTAAGCAAACATAAACACATATAGTAACTTATCGATGGCTCAGATACAACAGTCAATATCAAATCACATAAAGAGGCAGTCCATGATGGCTTGAGCCAGTTCCCAAAATAATCTAGTTTTCCAGGGGAAGAAAATTTCTTGGAATTACCGGAGACAGAATACAAAAGATTAATATACAGAATTCTTCAAGAGATTAGGAAGGAAATTAAGCAAAATGCAAGACACACAATAGAGGAAATTAAAAAGACTAGAGAAGAGCATGATGCCAAATTTAACAGGCTACAAGAATCCATAGAGAGACAGCAATCAGAAATCCAGATTAACAATAAAATTTCAGAATTAGACAATTCAATAGAAAGCCATAGGAGCAGAATTGAGGCAATGGAAGTCAGAATTAGTGAGCTTGAAGAAAAAGCACTTGACACCAACTTATTTGAGGAAAAATCAGATAAAATGATTTAAAAAAATGAGGAAACCATAATAATTATGTGGGATTCTATCAAGAGGAATAACCTATGAGTGATTGCAGTACCAGAATGGGGGATAA
>NW_004444006.1:12778821-12780582 GCF_000243295.1 Trichechus manatus latirostris
AAAAAAATCAAACATATGGAAACTGAACAACCCCTTGCTCAAAAACTACTGGCTTATAGAAGAAATTAAGGATGGAATAAAGAAATTCATAGAATCAAACAAGAAAGAAAACACATTCTACCAGAACCTATGGGACACAGCAAAAGCATTGCTCAGAGGTCAGTTTAAAGCAATAACTGCACACATTTAAAAAGAAAAAAGAGCCAAAATCCCTACAACTGGAACAAGTAGAAAGAGAACAGCCAAAGAAGCCCTCAGTTGCCAGAAGAAAGGAAATAATGAGAATTAGAGCAGAATTAAATGAAACAGAGAATAGAAAAACAATTGAAAGGGTTAACAAGTCCAAAAGCTGGTTCTTTGAAAAGATCAACAAAATTGATAAACCACTGGCCAAACTGACAAAAGAAAAACAGGAGAGGAAGCAAATAACTCATATAAGAAAGGAGATGGGTGATATCACAACAGACCCAACTGAAATTAAAAGAATCATAACAGAATACTATGAAAAACTGTACTGTAACAAATTTGAAAACCTATAGGAAATGGACAAATTTCTAGAAACTCACTACCTATCTAAACTAACACAAACAGAGGTAGAACAATTAAATAAACCCATAACAAAAGTAGAGACTAAAAAGGTACTTAAAGTCTCCCAACAAAAAAAGCGCTGGCCCGGACGGTGTCACTGGAGAATTCTACCAAATTTTCAGAGGAGAGTTAACACCACTACTACTAAAGGTATTTCAGAGCATAGAAAAGGATGGAATACTCCCAAACTCATTGTATGAAGCCAGCATAACCCTGATACCAAAACCAGGTAAAGACACCACAAAAAAAGAAAATTAGAGACCAATATCCCTCATGAACGTTGACGAAAAATCCTCAACAAAATTCTAGCCAATAGAATTCAGCAACATATCAAAAAAAATAATTCACCATGATCAAGTGGGGTTTATACCAGGTATGCAGGGATAGTTCAACATTAGAAAAACAATCAGTGTAATCCATCAGGTTAATAAAACGAAAGACAAGAACCACATGATCTTATCAATCGATGCGTAAAAGGCATTTGACAAAGTCCAACACCCATTCATGATAAAAACTCTCAACAAAATAGGAATAGAAGGGAAATTCCTCAACATGATTGAGGGCATTTATACAAAGCCAACAGCCAGCATCATCCTAAATGGAGAGACTTTTAAAGCATTTCCCTTGAGAACGGGAACCAGACAAGGATGCTCTTGATCACCACTCTTATTCAACATTGTGCTGGAGGTCCTAGCCAGAGCAATTAGGCTAGGAAAAGAAATAAAGGGCATCTAAATTGGTAGGGAAGAAGTCAAAGTATCTCTATTTGCAGATGATATGATCTTACACACAGAAAACCCCAAAGAATCCACAAGAAAGCTGCTAGAACTAACAGATTTCAGCAAAGTTTCAGGACACAAGATAAACATACAAAAATCAGTTGTATTCCTTTTTACCAACAAAGAGAACTTTGAAGAGGAAATCACCAAATCAATACCATTTACAATAGCCCCCAATAAGATAAAATACTTAGGAATCAAACTGGAGAGGTAAAAGACCTATACCATAAAAACTACAAGACACTACTGCAAGAAACCAAAAGAGACTTGCGTAAGTGGAAAAACATACCTTGCTCATGGATAGGAAGATACAACATTGTGAAAATGTCAGTTCTACCCAAAGCGATCTACAGATACAATGCAATCCCGATCCAAATTCCAGCGGCATTTTTTA
>NW_004444006.1:12782330-12789335 GCF_000243295.1 Trichechus manatus latirostris
AAACAGAAAGGGCCACAGAAACCAGAGACTTCATCAGCCTGAGACCAGAAGAGCCAAATGGTGCCTGGCTACCACCAATGACTGCCCTGACAGGGAACACAACAGAGAATTCCTGATGGAGCAGAAGAAAAGTAGGGTGCAGAACTCAAACTCCAGTAAAAAGACCAGACTTAATGGCCTGACTGAGACTGGAGGAACCACGGAAAGCATGGCCCCCGGATTCTCTCTCAGCCCAGAACTAAGACAATTTCTGAAGCCAACTCTTCAGACAAAGATTGGACTGGATTGTGGGACATAAAATGATACTCGTGAAGAGTGTGCTTCTTAGCTCAAGTAGATACATGAGACTAAACGGGCAGCTTCTGTCCATAGGTGGGATAAGAAGGCAGAGAGGGTTAGGAGCTGGTTGAATGGACATGGGAAATTGGGGTGGAAAGTAGGAGGGTGCTGTCACAGTATAGGGAGAGCAATTAGGGTCACATAACAATGTATGTATAAATTTTCGTATAAGAGACTAACTTGAAATGTAAACTTTCACTTAACTACAACAATAAACAAAAAAAAAAAAACACACTCCCATCCAACAATTTCTACACATAATGTTCAGTGACATTGGTTATGTTCTTCACATTGTGTAGGTATTTTCATTATTTCCGTTCTAGTTGTTTCACTCCCATTAACTTAGTCTCACTACCGCCCCCCCCCCCAACTTCTCATCTATACTTTAGAGTAACTTGTCTATTTGGTCTCATATAGATAATTTTTTAAAAGAGCACAGTACTCAAGGGGAACATTCTTTAATTTTTGAGCTAACCAGCTATTTAGTTAAAAGGTGACTTTAGGGCATAGTTTCACTTCAAGGTTTAAAGAGTATCTCAGGGAGTCCTCCCATCTCAATGGGTCCAGTAAGTCTGGATTCTTTAAGAATTTGAAGTTCTGTTCTACATTTTTCTCTCTTTCTATAAGGATCCATCTATTGTGTTCCTGATCAGACCATTCAATAGTGGTAGCTGGGCATCCTCTAGTTCTTTGGGTCTCAAGGTAGAGGACACAGTGGTTCATGGAGACAATTAGTCCTGTAGTACGGTTCTTTCTCTGATTCATAGGTTTCCTTCATTGTCTTTTTCTCCAGATGAATAGAGACCAATAGTTGTATCATAGATGTTCACTAGTAAGCTTTAAAGGCCCCAGACACTACTTATCAAACTAGGAGGTAGAACATAAACTTTAAGAACTATATTATGCCGATTGCCTGAATTGTCTTACGTGACCAAGACCTTGTCTTCAAACCAAGAAAACTAATCCCATGAGGTGATAATCTGTGTCTAAGAAGTATCAGCATCTGTAGCTGCTATTTGCTTTATTATATGTTTTTTTGGCTGTTGTTGTTGTTGCAAAATAATAAATAACATACCATAGGAAAATTTATCCTGTTTCTTGTGTACAACTTAGCGGCATCAATTACATTATTCAAACCACACAAACTTTATTCATATTTGGTGCCACCTTTCCAATCACCATAAACAAAAAGTGACTACCACCTAGAGAATGATTCCCTCTCTACCCCTTCCCACATCTGGTAGCCACTAATGAACACTGGTCTCTGTATATTTCCTATTCTTGTCATTCCATAAAAGTGAGATCATACAAATTTGTATTTTTGTGATTGACTTATTTCACTCAGCATAATGTCCTCCACGTTTGTCTATGCTGTGAGATGACTCGGGAACTCCTTTTTCTTTATAGCTGAGTAGCATTCCATTATGTGTATGTACCACATTTTGATTATCCATTCATCCGTTGATGGTCACTTAGGTTGTTTCCATCCTTTTGCTATTGTGAATAGTGCTGCAATGAACATAGGTGTGCATATGTCTGTTTGCGTCACTGCTATTAGATCTCTAGGGTATATACCTAGGAGTGGGATTGCTGGGTCATATGGTAGTTCTATTTTTAATTTTTTGCGGAATTGCCATACTATTTTCCACAACAGTTGTACCATTTTACATTCCCACCAGCAATAGGTAAGGTTCCAGTCTCCTCACATCCCCATCAACATTTGTTGTTTTGTGTTTTTTTGATCAATGCCATTTTAGCAGGGGTGAGGTGGTATCTCATTGTAGTTTTGATTTGCATCTCTCCAATGACTAATGACGATGAGCATCTTTTCATGTGTTTGTTGGCTGCTTGAATATCTTCTTTGGTGAAATGTCTGTTCATGTCCTTTGCCAATTTGCTGATTGGGTTATTTGTCTTATTGTTGTTAAGGTGTAGAACTTTTATATGTATTTTGGATGTTAGACCCTAATCGGACATATTGTTCTCAAAGATATTTTTCCCAGTCTGTAGGTTTTCTTTTTACTGTTTTAATAGTCTTTTGATGAGCATCAGTATTTATTTTTTATGAGGTCCCAGTTATCTAATTTGTCTTCTGCTGTTTGCCCATTTTCAGTTGTGTTTTGATAATCAATCATTTAAAAAAATTATGCCTCATGGTTTTGCCTCTATGTTTTCTTTCAAGAACTTCATAGTTTTAGCTCTAACATTTAGGTCCTTGATCCATTAGTGGTTAGTTTTTGTGTATGGTGTAAGGTATGTGTCCTGTTTTATTTTTCTCCATGTGGTTATCTAATTTTGCCAGTACCGTTTGTTGAAGAGACTGTTCCTTCCCCGTTGAAAGGACTTAGTACCCTTGTTGAAAATCAGTTGTCCATAAATGGATGGATTCATTTCTGGGCTCTCTATTTTATTCCATTGGTCTATGTGTCTATTGTTGAACCAATATCAGAATGTTTTGATTACTGTAGCTGGATAGTATGTCTTGAAATTGGGAAGTGTGAGGCCTCCTACTTTGTTCTTCTTCAAAATTGCTTTGTCTGTTTAGGATCTCTTTCCATATAAAGTTGATTGTTAGCTTTTCTACTTCAGTAAAGAATACTGTTGGATAGACCAGGATTGCATTGCATTGGGTAGTATTGATATTTTCATTATATCCATGAGCAAGGAATGTCCTTCCATTTATGTAAGTCTCCTTTAGTCTCTTGTGGCAGTGTTTTATAGTTTTCATTGTAGAAGTCCTATATTCCTGGTTAGGTTTATTCCTAGGTATTTTATTATTTAGGTGGCATTGTAAATGGTATTGTTTTCTTGATTT
Organism: Trichechus manatus latirostris; assembly: GCF_000243295.1. Lineage (NCBI taxonomy): Eukaryota > Metazoa > Chordata > Mammalia > Sirenia > Trichechidae > Trichechus > Trichechus manatus. The sequence goes on from NW_004444006.1 coordinate 12,785,485, forward strand.
CATTTTCAGATTTCTCCTTGTTGGTATAAAGAAACCCAACTAATTTTTGTGTGTTGATCTTGTACCCTGTGATGGTTAAGGTTGTGTGTCAACTTGGCTGAGCCATGATTCTCAGTGGTTTGGCAGTTATGATGTGGTTTGGCAGTTATGATGTAGTTTGGCAGCTATGTAATGATGTAATCAACTCCATAATGAGATCTGATATAATGTAATCACATCCATGATGAGATCTGTAATGAGCAGCCTATCAGTTGAAAGGGAGTTTCCTTGGGGGTGTGGTCTGCATCCAATATAGGCAGACTTTCTGGCAAAGCTCGCTGGTTTTTGCTCTCTCTTAATCCTGCAGCTGGCTTCTGTTCATCTGACCTCTGGTTCATGGGACTCAAACTAGCAGCTTACCTACCAATCTTAGGATTCATCAGCCTCCACAGTCTGTGAGCCAGAGGCCTGCTGTCTGACTTGATAATCTTGGGTTTGCCAGTCCCTGCAGCTACATGAGTCAGAAGAAGCCTGCAGCCTGACCCATGGACTTGGGACTTGCCAGTATCTATAATAGCATGAGCCATTTCCTTGAGAAATCTCTCTGTATATGTATTTAAGTAGCTCTGGTGGTACAGTGGGTAAGAGATCAGCTGCTAACCAAAAGGTCAGCAGTACGAATCCATCAGTCAATCCTCAGGAACCCTATGTGGCAGTTCTACTCTATCCTATAGGGTCACTGTGAATTGGAATCAACTTGACGGCAACAGGCTTGGTTTTTTTGATATATATATACACACACACACACACGCACACACACACACACACACACATATATATATATATACCCCCTTCATTAGTTGTGCTTCTCTCGAGACCCAGCCTAAGAAATTTGGTACTGAGAGTGGTTCTAGAGAAAAAAAATTTTAAGGATGAGTTTTCTAAATTGGTACTCAAATCTGGTTAGTCTTAAAGCTGTGGATGACTCTGCTTCCAGTAGTACAGAGGGCACTGCTAATCCATGGCATGACATCACAATAGAAATACACAAGACATCAACACCAATAGATCAGGTACTGGTGAGAGGAGAGGTTCTAGGTGATTATATGTTTGATACCTGTCATGGATTGAATTGGGTCCCCCAAAAATATGTGTATCAATTTGGCTAGGCCATGATTCCCAGTATTGTGTGATTGTCCACCATTTTGTCATCTGATTTGATCTTCTTATGTGTTGTAAATCCTACCTCTATGATGTTAATGAGGTGGGATAGGCGGCAGTTATGTTAATGAGGCAGGGCTCAATCTGCAAGATTGGATTTTGTCTTGAGCCAATCTCTTTTGAGATATAAAAGACAGAAGCGAGCAGGGAGACAGGGGGACCTCATACCACCAAGAAAGCAGTGCCAGAGCAGAACACATCCTTTGGACCCAGGGTTCCTACGAGAAGAAGCTCCTAGTCCAGGGGAAGATTGATGAGAAAGACCTTCCTCCATAGCTGACAGAGAGAGAAAGCCTTCCCCTGGAGCTGACACCCTGAATTTGCACTTCTAGCCTACTAAACTGTGAGAAAATAAATTTCTCTTTGTTGAAGCCATCCACTGGTAATATTTCTGTTATAGCAGCACTAGATAACTAAGACAATACCTTTCCACAATTTTGTCAGGATGAGAAGTATAAGGAAGTTTGTTGGTTGGTCTTTCTTTCACTAGAGAAAGTGGTGAAAGAAAGAGATGAGCTTAGGGCTTTCGAGTCACAGCTCAAGCACCACATAAATGACCTAAAAAGTTCCACTTGTGCCTTGAAAGAAAGTCTTATTTCTTGTAGTAACAGAACTGATATTGCTGAAAACCAAACCCAGGGTCTTATTGTAAGAGTGGCTGATTTAAATGTCGATTGAATTCCCAACCTTGAATGGAGTCTGAAGTTAAAGTGAAGGTGTTGATTGGGAAGAAATAGGATCCTGAAACTTGAGATGAGGATGGGAAGATAATCAGTAATCTGAGGACACTGGACCCCTAAATTATGTTGAATCACTCCTACCAACAGAACCAGCACACTCATTCTCATCTGAAGAGATTACTCCATCTTTGTCTGTTAAGCAACCCTCACCAGTAAAACCATTAGCCCCTCCACCTCCATTTGATGAGATTAACCCAGCTGTGTCTGAAGAGACGTTATGTGAGTCATCCCTGGGGAGTCTTCTGACTCATTGCCTGGAGCATTGCCTGAGGCAGATGTCTTACAAGACGTTGCTGAATGTTCTCAGAACACATCCTCACCACCCATATTGGCTTCTAGACCTATAACTCATCTTAAGTCCCAGCAAGCCCCAGAAGGTGAAGTACAAAGCATTACCCAGGAGGAGATATGCCACACTCCAAAAGAACTGCTTGACTTTTCTAATATGTAAAAACAGACACCTGAGGAATATGTGTGGGAATGACTATTAAGGGTGTGGGATAATGGTGCAAAGAACATAAAGTTGGATCAGTCTGAGTTTACTGATATGGGCCCACTAAGCACATATCCTTCATTCAATGTTTCTACTCAAGAGATTAGGAAAGGATCTAATAGTTTATTTGGTTGGCTCACTGAAGCAGGGATTAAGCGGTGGCCCACAGTAAATCAAGTTGAAGTGCAGAAACTGTCTTGTTATATTGTAGAAGAAGGAATCCAAAGGCTTAAGGAAATTGGCATGTTAGAGTGAATTTATCAGGTTAGATACACAGACTCAGCCATAAAGTGCCCAGAGGACACGCCTTTTACAACAAAGGTGAGGAACAAATTTGTGAAGGGAGCTGTAACATCCTTGAAGACTGCTGTGATTGCTACTTTATGTAAGTCAAATTTGACAGTGGGAACTGCCTTAACTGAATTAACACACCTATAACTATAAGTGGGGCCGACTGAACCCCAAGGAGGTAGGATCCAAGTGGTGGCAATCAGTCAACAAAGACAAGGTGGGCGTGGTTACCGTAATGCACAGTGGAGTCAAAGCAATAATCAGAATAGTCTGACACCTATGGATTTATGGAGTTGGCTATTTTGTCATGGTGTCCCTAGGAGTGAAATAAATCAGAAATCTGCTAAATATTTAGTTGATCTCTACAAGCGGAAGAATTCTAGGTCAAGTGAATGGCAGTCTAACTCAAATCACCCCAATAGAGAGTCACGGCCGCTCAATCAAATCCCAGACATGAGCCTGTTTACAGAACCACACCCCTTGAATGAAGATGATAGGTCCCTTGAGGAAGGATCACACTACACAGCCAAAAATTTATACTGTTAATCTTTCTCCCTGCCTTCCCCAAAGGAATTTACAGCCTTTTACGAGAGTGACTGTTCATTGGGGAAAAGGAAATAATCAGACTTTTCAGCGATTACTGGATACTGGCTCCGAACTGACACTAATTCCAGGAGATCCAAAATGTCATTGTCGCCCACGAGTCAGAGTTGGGGACTATGGAGGTTAAGTTATTAATGGAGTCTTAGCTCAGCTTCGGTTCACAGTGAGTCCAGTGGATCCCCAAACTCATCTTGTAGTGATTTCCCCAGTTCCAGAATGCATAATTGGAATAGATATACTCAGCAACTGACAGAACCCCTACATTGGATCCCTGACAAGTGGAGTAAGTTCTATTACGGCAGGAAAAGCCAAATGGAGGTCATTAGAACTGCCCCTACCTAGGAAAATAGCAAACCAAAAGCAATACTGCATTCCTGGAGGGACTGAAGAGATTACTGCCACCATCAAGGACTTGAAGGATGCAGGAGTGGTGATTTCCACCACATCCCCACAACTCGCCTATTTGGCCTGTGCAAACAACATATGGATCTTGGACAATGACAGTGGGTTATCAAAAACTTAAC
>NW_004444006.1:12789593-12817884 GCF_000243295.1 Trichechus manatus latirostris
TATCATAAATTTAGTCCACAGGGAACTTGATCACCTTTCCCTTCCACAAGATGTCACACTGGACCATTACATTGATTGCATTGTGCTTATTGGTCCTAGTAAGGAAGCAGTGTCAATGATTCTGAACTTATTGGTAAAACATTTGAATGCCAGAGGGCGAGAAATTAATCAGACAAAAATTCATGTGCCTTCCACCTCACTGAAATTTCTAGGGGTTCAGCAGTGTGGGGCATGTCGAGATATTCCTTCTAAAGTGAAGGATAAGTTATTGCATCTGGCTCATCCCACAACTAAAAAGGAGGCACAAAATCTGGTGGACTTTTTTGGATTTTGGAGGCAACTTACCTCTCATTTGGCTGTGCTACTGAAGTGTCTTTATCAAGTGACTTAAAAAGCTGCTAGTTTTGAGTGAGGCTCAGAACAAGAGAAAACTCTGCTACAGGTTCAGACTGCTGTGAAAGTGGCTCTGTTACTTGAGCCATATGATCCAGCTGATCCAATGGTGGTTGACTTGTTAACGGCAGCTAGAGATGCTGTTTGGAGTCTTTGGCAGGCCCCTGTTGGTGAACCACAGTGCAGACCCTTATGATTTTGGAGCAGAGCCCTGCCGTCCTCTACAGATAACTACTCTACTTTTGAGAAAGGGCCTTTGGCTTATTACTGGGGCTTAGTAGAGACTGAACATTTAACCATGGGCCACCATATCACCATGCAGCCTGAGCTGCCCATCATGACCTGGGTGTTGTCTGACCAACAGAGTCATTAAGTCAGATGTGCATGGCAGAACTTCATCACTAAATGGAAGTCATATATAAGAGACTGGGCCTGAGTAGGACCTGAAGTCACAAGTAAGTTGCACCTTGAAGTGGCCCAAATGCCCATGGTCTCCATTCCTGTCATATTATCTTCCCTCTCCCAGTCTGCACCTATGGCCTCATGGGGAGTTCCTTGTGATCAATTGACTGAAGAAGAGAAAACTCATGCCTGCTTTACAGATGGTTCTTTGCAATATTCAGGCACCACTCAAAAGTGGACAGCAGCTGCACTACAGCCCCTTTTTCGGATCTCCCTGAAGGGCAGTGATGAAAGGAAATCCTCCCAATGGGAAGAACTTCCAGCAGTGCACCTGGTTGTTCACTTTGTTTGGAAGGAGAAATGGCCAGATGCGTGACTGTATACTGATTCATGGGCTGTGGCCAATCTTTTGGCTGGATGGTCAGGGACTTGGAAGGAAAATTGTTGGAAAACTGGTGACAAGGAGATATGGGAAAGAGGTATGTGGATAGACCTCTTTGAATGGGCCAGAGAAGTGAAGATATTTGTGTCTCATGTGAATGCTCACCAAAGGGTGACCTCAGCAGAGAAGAATTTTAACAATCAAGTGGATAGGATGATGCATTCTGTGGAAATCAGTCATTCTCTTTCCCTAGCCACTCCTGTCATTGCCCAATGGGCTTATGAAAAAAGTGGCCATGGTGGCACGGATGGAGGTCATGCATGGGGTCAGCAACATGGACTTCCACTCACCAAGGCCGACTTGGCTACAGCCACTGCTGAGTATCCAATCTGTCAGCAGCAGAGACCAACACTGAGTCCCCGATATGGCACCATCCCTCGAGGTGATCAGCCAGCAATCTGGTGGCAGGTTGATTACATTGGAACGCTTCCATCATGGAAAGGGCAGCATTTTGTTCTTACTGGAACAGAAACTCTGGATACGGATTTGCCTTCCCTGCATGCAATGCTTCCGCCAAAACTACCATCTGTGGACTTACAGAATGCCTTATCTGCCATCATGGTATCACACACAGCATCACCTCGGATCAAGGGACTCACTTCACAGAAAATGAAGTGCAGCAATGGGCCCATGCTCATGGAATTCACTGGTCTTACCATGTTCCCCATCATCCTGAAGCAGCCGGCTTGACTGAAAGATGGAAAGGCCTTCTAAAGACGATTACGCTGTCAGCTAGGTGTCAGCTGGGTTTGGGCAATGTTCTCCAGGAGGCTGTATATGCTCTAAATCAGCATATATGTTGCTGTTTCTCCCATAGCCAGGATTCATGGGTCCAGGAATCAAGGGGTGGAAATGGGAGTGGCACCACACACTTATTACCTCTAGTGACCAACTCTCAAATGTTTGCTTCCTGTCCTTGTGACTCTATGCTCTGCGGGTCTAGAGATCTTAGTTCCAAAGGGAGGAATGCTCCCACCAAGAGACACATAACTGATTCCATTCAACTGGAAGTTTAGAACGCCACCCAGCCACTTTGGGCTCCTTATGTCTCTGGATCAACAGGCAAGGAAGGGAGTTACTGTACTGGCTGGTGTGATTGACCCTGACTACCTAAGGGAAATCAGATGGATATTACATAATGGAGGTAAAAAAGAGTATGTCTGGAATATAAGAGATCCCTTAGGACATCTGTTAGTACTACCATGCCCAGTGATTAAAGTCAATGGAAAACTACAGCAATTCAATTCCAACATGACTACTAATGGCCCAGACCCTTCAGGCTGACCCACCAGGCAAAGAACCACGATCAGCTGAGGTGCCCGCTGAGGGTAAAGGGAATACGGAATGAGTAGTGGAAGAAGGTAGTTCTAAATACCAGCTACAAGCACATGACCAGTTGCAGAAACGAGAACTGTAATTGTTATGAGTATTTCTTCCTTGTATGTGTGCATCAAATATTTTTGTTTCCTTCACTTATAAAATATAATATGTAAACAGGGCTAGTGCATTTCCGGTAGTACCCACGTTAGTTTTATCATGTTAGGTGCAAGTATGACTTCATAATTGTCTTTATTTAGAGATGTGTATGGGTGCCAAGTTGACAAGGGGTGGACTATGATGGTTAAGGTTTTGTGTCAACTTGGCTGAGCCATGATTCTCAGTGGTTTGGCAGCTATGATGTGGTTTGGCAGCTATGTAATGATGTAATCAGCTCCATGATGAGATCTGTTATATTAGCCAATCAACTGAAAGGAATTTTCTTTGTAGGTGTGGCCTGCATCCAATATAGGTAGACTTTCTGGCAAAGCTTACTGGCTTTTGCTCACTCTGGATCCTGCAGCTGGCTCCTGTTCATCTGACCTCTAGTTTTTGGGACTTGAGCTAGCAGCTTACCTGACAATCTTGGGATTCATCAGCATCTGCAGCCTGTGAGCCAGAGGCCTGCTGTCTGACCTGCCAATATTGAGTTTGCCAGCCCTGCAGCTATGTGAGTCAGAAGTCTCCAGCCTGACACATGGACTTGGGACTTTCCAGCCTCTGCAATCAAGTAAGCCATTTCCTTGATATAAATTGCTCTCTCTATGTAGTTATACACTTCAGTAGTTTTTCTTCTCTAGAGAACCCAGCCTAAGTCATAACCTGAAGGAAAGTCTTGCTATATACACTATTTTTGGTTGAAAGTTCTTTTCTTTCAGTATTATAAATATGTCATTCGATTTTCTTGTGGCTTCCAAGATTTCTTGGGAGAAACTGGCACTTAATCTTATTGGGGATCCTGTCTTTGTGACTATTCATTTTTCTCTAGTTGCTTTCGGGATTCCATCTTTGTCTTTGGTTTTTTTGAGACCTTGATTATAATGTCTCTCAATGTGGATCTCTTTTGGTTTATCCTACCTGAAGTTCATTAAGCTTCTTGAATTTGTAGGTTTATGTCCTTTGCCATATTTGGAAAAAAATTTAAATAATATTTTATTGTGCATTTGATGAAGGTTTACAGCAGAGTTTGGGTTCCCACTCAAAAATTTCTACACAAATCTTTTTTTTACTGTGAGTTATATGAAGGCTACAGAGAAAATTAGTTTCTCATTAAACAATTAACACATGTATTGTTTTGCAGCTTTGATTGCCAACCCCACGATGCGTCAACACTCTCCCCTTCTTGACCTTGGGTTCCCCATTACCAGCTTTTCTAATTCCCTCCTGTGTCCTCGTCCAAGCCCCTGGGCTGGTGTGTCCATTTACTCTTATTTTTTTTATGGGTCTGTCTAATCTTTCACTGAAGGGTGAACCTCAGGAGGGACTTTAGTACTGAGTTAAAAGGGTGTCCAGGGGCCTAACTCTCTGGGCATCTCTAGTCTCTGTCAGTCTGGTAATTCTGGTCTTTTTTTGTGAGTTAGAATTTTGTTCTACATTTTTCTCCCACTGTGTCTGGAATCTTCTATTGTGATCCCTGTCAGAGCAGTTGGTAGTGGTAGCTGGGCACTGTCTAGGTGTGCTGGACTCAGTCTGGTGGAGGCTACGGTAGCTGTGGTCCATTAGTCCTTTGGACTAATCTTTCCCTTGTGTCTTTGGTTTTCTTCATTGTCCCTTACTCCAGATGGGGCGGGACCAGTGGAGTATCTTAGATGGCTACTCACAAGCTTTTAAGACCCCAAACACTACTTCCCAAAGTAGGATGTAGAACATTTTCTTTTTAAACTTTTATGTCAATTGAGCTACCTGTCCCCAAGACCGTGGTCCCCAGCCCTCAGTCCAGTAATTTGGTCCCTCAGGGAGTCTGGATGTGGCTATGAAGCTTCCATGACCTTGCCAAGGTCAAGTTGTGCTGACTTCCCCAGTATTGTGTACTCTTACCCTTCACCAAAGTTACCACTTATCTATTGTCTAGTTAATGTTTTTTCCTCCCCATGCCTCCCATCCCTTGTAACCATAAAAGATTGTTTCTTTCTGTATGTGAACCTTTTCAAGAGTTTTTATAACAGTGATCTCAAACAATATTTGTCCTTTTGTGATTGACTTATTTCACTCAGCATAATACCCTCCAGATTCATCCATGTTTCACAGATTCATCATTGTTCCTTATCGTTGTGTAGTATTCCATTGTGTGCATGTACCATAGTTTTCTTATCCATTCATTGGTTGATGGGCTCTTAGGTTTTTTTCTATCTTTTGCTATTATGAATAATACTTTAATGAACATGGGTGTGCATATGTCTATTTGTGGGATGGCTGTTATTTCTATAGGATATATTTCTAAGAGTGGGATAGCTGGATCATCTGATATTTCTATTTCTACCTTTTTAAGGAAGTGACATATCATTGTCCAAAATGGTTGTACCATTTCACATTGCCACCAGCAGTGCATAAGAGTTCCAATCTCTCTGCAGCCACTCCAACATTGGTTATTTTCTGTTTTCTTGATTCGTGGCAGTAATGTCAGAGTGAGATGGTATCTCATTGTAGTTTTTATTTGAATTTCTCTAATGGCTAGTGATTGTGAGCATTTTCTCATGTGTCTGTTAGCCACTTGAATGTCTTCTTAGGTGAAGTGTCTGTTAATTTATTTTGTACATTTTTTAATTGGATTATTTGTCTTTTTGTTGTATAGTTATTGGATTTTCCCATAGATTTTAGAGATTAGACCTCTGTCAGATTTGCATAACCAAAAATTTTTTCCAAGTCTGTAGGTTCTCTTTTCACTCTTTGGTGAAGTTTTTGATGAGCATAACTGTTTAATTTTTAGAAGATTCCAGTTATCTAGCTTATCATCTGTTATCTGTGTATTGTTAGTTATGGTTTGTATCCTATTTATGCCATATAACAGGGCCTCTAGTGTTGACCCTATTTTTTCTTCTATGATCTTTATAGTTTTGGAATTTATATTTAGGTCTTGATCCATTTTGAGTTAGTTTTTGTGTATTGTATGAGGTATTGGTTCTATTTTATTTTTTTACAGATGGACATCCAGTTTTGCCAGCTCCATTTATTAAAAAGACTGTCTTTTCCACATTTAATGGACTTTGGGGCTTTGTTGACTATCAGGTGACCGTAGATGGATGGATTTACATCTAGGTTCTCAATTCTGTTCCATTGGTCAATGCATCTGTCATTATACTGGTACCAGGGTGTTTTGACTACTGTAGTTGAATAGAAGGTTCTGAGGTCAGGTAGTGCGAGTCCTACTTTATTCTTCTTCTTCAATAGTGCTTTACTTATCCTGCGCCTATTTCCTTTCCATATAAAGTTAATGGTTAGCTTTTCAATCTGGTTAAAGAATGTTATTGGTATTTGGATCAGGAATACGTTGTATTTGTAGATTGCTTTGGGTAGAATTGACATTTTCATAATGTTGAGTATACCTATCCATGAGCATGGTATGTTTTTCCATTTAGGTAGGTCTCTTTTGGTTTCTTGAAGTAGTATTTTGTAGTTTTCTTTGCAAAGGTCTTTTACATCTCTGGTTAACTTTATTCCTAAGTATTTTATTTTTTTAGAGGCTATTATAAATAGTATTGCTTTCCTGATTTCCTTTTTCGTAGTTCTCTTCATTGGTGTATAGGAATCCAACTGATTTTTGTATGTTTTTCTTGTATCCTGCTACTCTGCTGAATCTTTCTATTAGTTCCAGTAGTTTTCTTGTGGAGTTTTTGGGTTCTCTATGTATAGTATCATATCATTAGCAAATACAGACAGTTTTACTTCTGATGCCCTTTATTTCTTTTTCTTTCGTTATTGCTGTAGCTAGGACTTCCAGCACAATGTTAAATAGGCATGGTGATTAAGGGCACCCCTGTCTTGTTCCTGTTTTCAAGGGGAATGTTTTCAGCCTCTCTCCATTAAGAATGATGTTGGCTGTTGGTTTTGCATAGATGCCCTTTATTATGTTGAAGAAATTTCCCTTCTATACCTATTTTATTGAGAGTTTTTATCTGGAATGGGTGTTGGACTTTGTCAAATGCCTTTTCTGAATCACTTGAGATGATCATGTGATTCTTTTCTTTCCTTTTATTTATGTGGTGGATTACATTGATTGATTTTTCTAATGTTGTACCATCCTTGCATAGGGAAAGTTTAACTTCTTCATTACCAATTTGGATGCCCTTTATTTCTATGTCTTGCCTTACTGCTCTAGCTAGGACTTCCAGCACAATGTTAAATAGGAGTGGTAATAAAGGGCATCCTTGTTTTGTCCTTGTTCTCAAGGGGAATGTTTTCAGCCTCTCTTCATTAAGAATGATGTTGGCTGTTGTATTGTATAGATGCCCTTTATTATGTTGAGAAATTTCCCTTCAATATCTATTTTATTGAAAGTTTTTATAAGGAATGGGTGTTGGACTGTATTGAATGTCTTTTCTGCATCAATTGAGATGATCGAGTGATTCTTTTCTTTTGTTTTATTAATGTGGTGGGTTACATTGTTTGATTTTCTAATGTCAAAACACCCTTGCATACCTGGTATTAATCCCACTAGATCAAGGTGTATTTTTTTATATGATGTTGAAATCTGTTACCTTTTTTTTTTTGCTGAGAATTTTTGTATCACTATTCATGAGAGATATTGGTCTGTAATTTTCTTTTTTTGTGGTGTCTTTGCCTGGTTTTGGTATCATGGTTTTGCTGGCTTCATAGAATGAATTTGGAAGTTCCCTTCCTTTCCTATGTTCTGAAATAGTTTCAGTAGTACTGGTGCAAGCTCTTCTCAGAATGTTTGGTAGAATTCTCCAGTGAAGCCGTCTGGGCCAGGGCTTTTTTTTGTTGGGAGATTTTTTTTGTTTTGTGTGTTTTTTTTTTTTTAACCTTTTCAATCTCTTCTCTTGTTATCAGTCTGTTCAGATTTTCGATCTCAGTTTGTGTTAGTTTAGATGGGTAGTGTGTTTCTAGAAATTTGTCCATTTCCTCTAAGTTTTCAAATTTGTTGGTGTATGGTTTTTCATAGTACTCTGTTATGATCCTTTTTATTTCTGTTGAGTCTGTTGTAATGTCCCCCATTTCATTTCTTATTTGCATTATTGCATCCTCTCCTGTTTTTCTTTTGTCAGTTTGGCCAGTGGTTTGTCGATTTTGTTGATCCTTTCAAAGAACCAACTTTTGATTTTGTTGATTCTTTCTATTGTTTTTCTATTCTCTGTTTCATTTATTTCTGCTCTGGTCTTTTTCATTTCCTTTCTTCTGGTGGCTGTGGGCTTCTTTTGCTGTTCTCTTTCTATTTTTTCGAGTTACATAGCTAACATTTTGATTTTATTCTTTTTTTTCTTTTTTGATATGTGCATCTGTTGGCTGCCAACCAATAGCTGTTCCTTGGAAACCCTATGGGGCAGTTCTACTCTGTCCTATAGGGTCGTTATGAGTCGGAACCCAACTCGACAGCGACAAGTTTTTTTTTTTAAATATCTATTTGTATAAATTGACCTTTGAACACTGACTTTGTTTTGTCCCAAAGGTTTTGGTATGATGTGTTTTCATTCTTGATTGTAGGAATTTTTTTATTCCATCTTTGATTTCTTCTATTACCCAGTGGTTTTAAAGCAAAGTGTTATTCAGTTTACATGTATTTGATTTTTTTTCCTTGCTGTTTCTATTGTTAATTTCTATATTGATGGCATTGTGGTCAGAGAAGATGATTTGTATTATCTCAATGTTTTGGATTTTGTTCAGGTTGCTTTGTGGCCTAAGATGTGGTCTATTCTGGAGAATATTCCATGTGCGTTGGAAAAGAATGTGTACTTTGCAGCTATTGGGTGGTGCATTCTATATATTTCTGTGAGGTCAAGTTGGCTGATTATGCCTTTTAGGTCTTCTGTATCTTTGCTGAGTTTCTTTCTAGATGTTCTGTCCTTACCAGGAGTGGTGTGTTGAAGTCTCCTAGGACCATGGTGAAGCTATTTCTCTTTTCATTGCCGTTAGAGTTTGTTTTATGTATTTTGGAGCCCTGTCATTGGGTGCATAGATATTTATTATCGTTATGTCCTCATGGTGGATTGTCACTTTAATCATTATATAATATCCTTCCTTGTCTTTTATGGTAGGTTTTATTTTAAAGTTTATTTTATCTGAGGTTAGTATTGCCACTCCTGCTCTTTTTTGGTTATTTTTCTCCATCCTTTGATTTTTAATATATTTATGTCTTTGTTTCTAAGGTGTGTCTCTTTTAGACAGCATACTGATGGGTCTTGCTTTTATCATCCATTCTGTCACTCTCCGTCTCTTTATGGGTGCATTTAAGCCATTTACATTCAGTGTGATTATTGATAAGTGTGTGTTTATTGTCATTTTGTAATGCTTTTTCTCTGGTGCTGACGTTTTCTTTGTTCCTCTTACTCTCCTGTGTTGAATTCCTTTTGTTTGTGGATTTTTTGTTGTTGTTTCTTTCATTGTTGTAGATTTTGTGTTTACTGAGACTTTATGTTTTTCTTCATTTTGATGAGTAGGTTTGATAACTTTCTTTGGGGTTACCTTGAAATTTACCCATATCTTCCTAAGTTTAAACCAGTTTTTTATTACTTGATGTTACCTTGACTTCCTCTCCATTTGAAAGTTCTATACCTACAATATTTATTCCGTCTTTTATTGTTCTGACGTTGTTGTCATTTACAGATTGACCTCTGTGGTTCCCTGTTGTTAATCTTTTAGTTTTATTTTATCCTTGAGAGTTCGTTACCTAGGTTGGTATCTGGCTGACGTCCTAGATTCAGATTGTTATCTGATGTTGTTGGTTCTCTATACAAAGGACTCCCTTTAATAATTCTTGTAAGTTTGGTTTGGGTTTTACATGTTCCTTTTATTTATGTTTATCTGGAATTGTCCTAATATCACCATGATATTTAAGCAAGAGTTTTGCAGGATATATTATTCTTGGTTGGCAATTTTTTTCTTTCAAAGTTTTATATATGTCATCCCATTGCCTTCTTGCCTGCATTTTTTCTGTGAGTAATCAGAGCTTAGTCTTATTGTTTCCCCTTTGTATGTGACTTTTCATTTTTCTCAAGCTGCTGTCAGGATTCTTCCTTTGTCTTTGATTTTAGTGAGTGTGATTATGATATGTCTTGGTGATTTTCCTTTGGGGTCTGTCCTATAGGGTTTCGTTGATCTTCTTGGGTGGTTAGCTTTTCATCTTTCATGTTACTAGGGAAGTTTTCTGTCAGTAAATCTTCAATGATCCTCTCTGTGTTTTCCATTTTCTCCCCCTATTCTGGAACTCCAATCACATGCAGTTTTTTGCTTTTGATAGTATGCCACGTTTTTCTCAGGGTTTCTTCATTATTTTCTCTGTTTTTCCCCAAAGTAGTATCCAAAGATTTGTTTTCAATTTCTCTGATCCTGTCTTCCATTGTTTCAAATTTGCTCCTAAAACCTTCTATTGCAGTGTCCATTTCCGAAATCTTGTTGTCTTTTTGAATTTCTAATTGCTGTTTTTTGTATGATTTCTGTGTCTATTTTAACAGTTTGTTCCTGTGTTATTTTCCTGAATTCTTCCATTGCTTGTCTGAATTTTCCCTGATTTTGTCTGTATTTTTCATGATTTTGTCAATTTTTCCTTATTTTTGTCTGTGTTTTTCTTCATCTCTTGGAGTGCCCTGATTATTAGAGTTTTGAATTCCCTATTACGTAGTTTCAGTGTCTTTTCTTCTACCAGAAGGTCTTGAGATGTATTATTTTGCCACTTTCTGGATCCATCTTGTCCTTTTTTTTAAAATATGTTTTAATATTGTTTACTGTCTTCAAGGCATTCAGGAATTATTTTATTTGTATATTGATTGTAGATTTGCTTGTTTCATCCTGGTTTTTTGTTTTATTTGGTTATGTCTGGGCAGGCGGCCTGGGCGTACTTTGTTGCATGCTCATCTTTGGGTACGATGCTTCTGACCACCTTGTCCAGTTGGGCAGGGCAAGTCACTCAGCTATGGTGCAGCAGGGCAGGTCTAGCAGGAGCTGACCTGGGCGGGGCCAGGGGCAGTGCAGGGAGGAGTCCGATGGTCCACGCTGGTGCTGCTCAGGGGTTTGGCACCTGTTGCACAGTGCAGATAGGCATGAGGGAAGGGAGAGGATGTAATGTGTGGCTCTAAGTGTGTGAAACAAAAGAAAGAAGAGAGAGAAATAGAAGGAAAACAAAACTAAAAAAGTAAATAAAATGGCCGTGTGGTAGGAATCAGCAGGCGAGAGTGGGGCTGCCCTGGCAAAGCCATGTGCTAGTGACTCTCTATCTTGTGTCTTGGCCTGTTGAGAAGAGGCGTGGGTGGCTCACAGGGCTAGGTGGGCAGGAGAAAAGAAAGGAAAGAAGGGAAAAAGAGAGAAGAAACAAAAAAAAAAAAAAGAATACCAAAAATTATGGTGCTGAGAAGCTGGTCAATGGAGATGGGGTGGAATTGGGGTGGTGGTGAGCTGATGTCTCCCTCACTGGGTGGCATGGCACAGCCTATCAGGAGGGGGCGGAGGCAGCACAGGGCCTTGATGGGATGAAGAAGTAAAGGGGAGAAGGGGAAAGATAAAGAAAAATAAAAAATATGTGGCACTGAGAGAGCCAGCCTATGGGGGCAGTGCAGACCCAGGGATGCCATGTGTCAGAGGATCTCTAGTCAAATGGTACAGCACAGCACATAGAGAAGGGGGGGTGATGTATGGGGCTAGGTGAGTGGAAGAAAAGAAAGGAACGAAGGGAGACAGAGAGAGAAGAAACAACAAGAACAACAAAAAGGAAACAAGAGCAAAAACAAACAAAACAAAACAAAAAATCTCACTAAGGGAGCCTGTCAATGGGGGTGACGCAGACCCAGGGAGGCTGTGTGCTGGTGGCTCTCTGGCTGAGCTGTGTGGTATAGCCCATCAAGAAGGGGCAAGGACAGCACATGGGGTAGCAGGGCCGGAGAAAGGAAAGGAAGGAAGGAACAGAGAAGAAACAAACAAACAAACAAATCCAAAAACACAATGATAAAAAAAACAGTGCTGAAGAAGCCAGTCGGTGGGCGCGGGGTCGACCCTGGCAGTGGTGAGCTTATGTCTGTGGCCCATTGGAAAGCAGTGGAGTCTGCATAGAAGGAAGAAGGGTCAGGGGTGGGAAAGCGTGTATCCCTGGTTACCAGGTGCTCTGTCTCCTGTTGGGAGCTCCATGAATTGCCTTCCTGTACTCCCTGTCCGCCGTTCTTGATGACTGAAGTCCAAGATGGCGAATCTGTGCGTTGTTAGCTAGTAGGGGACATCCACTCCGTAGCTCTCCTCATTCTGTGTTCTCTGTGAGTTTCTTATTACATTCAGTACTGAACAGAGTTCTTTATCCCTTCATTTAACACTTAGGGTTCCAGGATTGACGTTTGTATCTGTTTTAATTAGCTTTTCCGGTCTTTGCTATAGAGGGACAGCATGGCGCTTTTGTCTATAGCACCATGTTGGCTCTGCCTCTCTACACAAATTCTTCAGTGACATTGGTTACATTCTTCACAATGCCTGTACATTCTCAGGCATTGAGAATGTTCTGGTTCCGTTTCCATTAATCTATTTTTCCTGCTCCCTTATGTCCTTGTCTTTGTTTTAAAGTAATTGTTGACTGTGGTCTCTTTTTCTCTGTAAAAGTAGAGACCAATAGGTGTATCTTAGATGGCTGCTTGCAAGCTTTTAAGACCCCAGACTCTACTCACCAAACCAGGACTTTATGAACGTAAACTTTATGAACTACATTATGCTAACTGACTGAGATGTTCCACAAAGACTATGGTCCTAATCCTTCAAACCCAGATATCCAATCCTGTGAGGTGTTTGCTATGTCTAAGAAGTATTCATAACTCTGCCCCCTGTGAGCTTTATTATATATATGAATATATGTGCATATAGTCACAGAGACACATATACACATGCATACACCTATATATACACAAATATATACTCACATATACGTATCTCATATATATATATATATATACTCACATATATGCCTACATACCTACATATATACCCACACATGTACTTTTTGGTTGTTTTGCTTTGTTTCAATATTATATACACTATAGTAATTACCAGCAGGTCCTTTTTCCTTGTGTACATTTTAGTGACATCGTTTATCTTCCTCAAGCTGTGTACACTTCATTTTCATTTGGTGTTACCTTTCCCATCACCAAAAATAACAAGTGTCTACTATCTAGAGACTAGATCCCCCTTCCCCCCACCACTAATGAACATTAGTTTCTATGTATTTGCCTGTTCATGTCATTTCATAAAAGTGAGAACATACAATATTTGTTTTTTGGTGACTGACTTATTTCACTCAACATAATGTCCTCCAGGTTCATCCATGTTCCAAGATGTTTTGGGAACTCATTTTTCTTTATCATTGAGTAGTATTCCATTGTATGTATGTACTATATTTTACTTATTTATTCATCCATTGATGGTCACTTAGGTTGTTTCCATCTTTTTGCTATTGTGAATAGTGCTATGATGAACATAGGTGTGCATATGTCTGTTAGTGTGACTTCTCTTAGAGCTCTAGGATATATACCTAAGAGTGGAATTGCTGGCTCATATGACAGCTCTACCTCTAGTTTTCTGAAGAACTTTCAGACTGTTTTCCTCAGCAGCTGTACCACTTTGCATTCCCACCAGCAATGGATGAGGGCCCAATTTCTCCGCATCCCCTCCAACACTTGTTATTCTGTTTCTTTATCTTAGTCATCCTAATGGGAGTGAAATTGTATCTCACTGTGGTTTTGATTTGCATTTCTCTGATGACTAATGACATTGAGCATCTTATCATGTGTCTGTTGGCCATTTGAATATCCTCTTGGTGAAGTATCTGTTCATGTCCTTTGCCCATTTTTTGATTGGTTACTTGTCTTTTTGTTGTTAAGTTGTAAACGTTTTCTACATATTTTAGATATTAGACGCTTATCAGTTATACTGTTCCCAAAGATTTTCCCCCAGTCTATAGGTTGTCTCTTTACTCTTTTGATGAACATGAGTATTTAACTTTTATGAGGTTCCAGTTATCTATTTCATTTTCTGTTGTTTGTGCATTTGTTGTGTTTGTTCTTTTTTTTTTTTTACCTTTCTGTATAACTTTGTTTTATTGTTCTCACATAAAGAGAGAGACAAAAACAGAAAGGACTTTTAAAGGTCACAAGTGTCAGCCAGTGAGGGTTGCTATAGATTTTAGATGTCAACTTAGATTTATAAACTTAATTTCACTCTGTGATTGATTCTTCACTATAGGAGGTAGGAAAATGGCCTTCTCATTTCACTTCACACAAATAGGAAATAGGATAAGAATCAGTGGTTTAAATTGTAAACAGTAAAAGAAGTGATTTATTCACTGAACAAGTATTTATCTCATGTCTATTATGAACATTAATCCAGAGATCTTAACTGAAGACCCAGAATGTTGCTACTATCTACTTGTTCTCAATGAAAAGAGAGATTAGGTCCATCCACTCAAATAGAGAAGGGAGGAAAGTTCTCACATAAGCCAAAGATCTCACTTTTTATAATGATTTCAGCTGCTTTCCCACACCGTTCTGTTGTTACATATTGTTACTAGTATTTCCACAGACAGCCAAATGTGCTGCCATTTTTCTGGCAGGTTCATTCTGCTTCTTTGAATTAAATTGGGCAAATTAACAGGTTGCTACATCTGACTGATGTAGTGGAGGTGGTGCTCTGTGGTGGTATGGACAAGCACAGTATTGAAGACCTGAGTTTGAGTATACTGGCTCTGACACTAACCAGCTGTGTAACATTGGGAGAGTCATTTCCCTCTCTAGGCTTTTAATTTCTCATCTATAAAAATGGGGATAGTAATATTAATCTCACAGAGCTTGTGTGAGGCTCAAATATGAAAGTGCTTCATAACTGACACAATTGTGTGTGTGTGTTCATGTGGGTGGGGGTTGTTTTGTTTTTTGGGAGCAAAGTGGTCTTCTCCAGCACAAGTATCTAACAATCATTGGGGTTTCTCATCCAAATTGAGTGTATTCTTTATTAAATCAGGGCTGTCATTATCCTAAAAGAAGTTTGCATATTCTCCGCTAAAGTTTGCTAATACGGATGAAATATTTAAATGCCTAGTGATCACTTCTTCTAACTTCTCTCTCTGTGTAAAAAGCCAAACTTTTCACTGCTTCAGAGGTGGGGTTTTTGGATAGCATAGTACAGGAGAGAGAAAAAGATGGTGATAATAAATAGTACTGAAGGTATCAAGGGACTTTAGAAATTAAATAGTCCAACTTTCTCATTTACAGCTGAGGAAACAAGAGTTTGAACATAGAGATGAATTGTTATGATGATAATAATAACGGCTAGCATTTACAAACTGCTTACTTTGTGACAGGCACTGTTCTGACTTCTTTACATGCATTATCTCATTTAATCCTCACAATAATCCTCTGGAGTAGATACTATTATTATACCCATTTACAGATGAGGAAACTGAAGCAGGAGAGGTTAACTTGCCCAATGTCACGTGATTAGAGAGTAACACAACACAAATAATGCAAGGAATTTCTGGCATTTTTTTTTCATTAAAAAATTTTTTTTTTGTACTTTAGATGAAGTTTACAGAACAAATAGTTTCTCATTAAACAGTCAGTACACATATTGTTTTATGACATTGGTTAACAACCCCATGACATGTCAACACTCTTCTCAACCTTGGAGGACCTTTTTTTTTTTTGGTGAAAATATACATAGAAAAGTTAAACCATTTCAAAAGTTTCTACATGTATAATTCAGTGACATCGATTATATTCTTCCAGTTGTGTTGTTGTTCTCACTATCATTTTCCAAATTATTACATCACCATTATCTTCAACTCACTGCCCCCTAGGCTTCCCATCAAGCCTTTTGAGTTGCTGTTGTCAATTTGATCTCACATAGATAATTCTGCTTTTTGTACCTTAGATGAAGGGTTGCAGAACAAATAGTTTCTCATTAAACAGTTAATACACATATTGCCCTATGACAATGGTTAGCAACCCCATGACATGTCAACACTGTACCTTCTCAACTTTGGGTTCCCTATCACCAGCTTTCCTGTCCCCTCCTGTCTTCTAGTCCCTGTCCCTGGACTGCTGTGCCTCATTAGTCCTGTTTTGTTTTATGAGGCTGTCCAATCCCCGGCTGAACAGTGAACCTCGGGAGTGACTTCACCACTGAGCTAACAGGGTGTCCGGGGGCCATACTCTAGGGGTTTCTCCAGTCTATCAGGCTAGTAAATCTCACCTTTTTTGTGAGTTAGAATTTTGTTCTACATCCTTTTCCATCTCTGTCCAGGACCCTCTATTGTGATCCTGGTCAGAGCAGTCAGTGGTGGTAGCCGGGAACCATCTAGTTGTACTGGACCCAGTTTTGTGGAGGCCTTGGTAGCCATGAAGATTGGATGAACCCCTGAAACTATTACCCTGAGATAATCGTTAAACTTTAACCCAAAAATATTCCCTGAAGTCTTAAGAAGACTTCAATAGTTTAGCTTAACTAGTAAAAAATGTCTGCCTTGAGCATAATTCTCTTTTAAGAACTATCTATATGGGATCAGATTGACAACAGCAACAGGAAAGATTAAACAGGAACCTTAGAGGGCAGTGAATTTATGTTAATGGGGGTGAAACAACTCAGAAAAGGAGGATGAGAATGGTTACAAAACTCAAAGAATGTAATCAATTTCACTAAATGGAACATGTAGAAACTTGTTGAATTGGTGTAGGTTTTGTTGTGTATAGTCTCAACAACAATAAAATAAATAAAATTATGTATTTTAAGAAACCACACTGTCTGCTGAAAACTACACTTTTAAATATGACTTCAAGACCTTTCATGATCTGGTCCCGTTTTATCTCTCCGGTTTTGTTTCCTACAGTTCATCCTCATGTTACTTGCACTCCAGCAAACAGTTTGCTGGACTTGTAACATATTTTCCCAACTCATTACTTTGGCTGTAATACTTTCTATTCCTACCCCTTTGCCATCTCTACAGGTCCAAATGTTACCCATTCTTCAAGACTCAGCTCAAGTGTTATTCAGTTCACTTAATGATGACCTCTACCTCCTCTATGCTTCTGAAACTCTTCAGCCTGGACTTACTCACCAGGAAGGGCTTTTATTCTAGTTCAGCCAGGGAGAGAGGATGACAAGAGAACCTATACTTTTTATCAGTTTCCTAGACCCCTGCCTGCCTCACAAGTTTGTCATAAGGATATAATGAGACAACAGGTGTCAAAGGGCCTGATGAACTGTGGAGCACCATAAGGGTCATTACTGCATTTTGGATATCCCATTATTTTTTAGGTGTTAGAAAGAAAGGTCCTTTAAATGTGTGCCTATTTGTAGGAAGGCAAAATTACATTTCTTATCCATATTAAATAAAATTTAAAATGTCAAAATTGAATAAGCAAAAGGGCAAGAAATAGAAGGTAACATGGCCAAATGAAAATAATGATTTTTATTAGGTGAGGAGAGTGTGGACAATTACGGTCTTGAATTTCTGTTGTTTCTACTATATAAAGGAAAACAAAAAGATGCGAAAAGTGAGAGGATAGTTGCATGAAATTAGATGTGTGTGTGTTCATAGAATTTGTTTGATTAGTAAAATCTGTGTTCATTTAGAAGCCCAAGAGAGGTCTTATGTTCTTTGTGAATAGAGGGCAAAAGTGCTATAAAATGAAGCGTGGCTACAGGCCCAGGTTTTATTTATATGTCTATGTGTGTATGTATAAAACCCACCTCCATGCTAAAGGATGACACTCAAAAGCCTTTAGAGATACAGTGACATCTGCTATGGGGGAGTCACACTTGGGATAACTTGATTGACCATTTTTGGCATATGCTGGTCTAAATTGGCTCTTCCATTGGCTAAGAGTCTTTTCTGAATTTGTCCAACTCTCAGCAGGCACATTTCCATCTGGTTAAATTTAGAACTCAAGCTGTTTTTTTTTTTTTTTTTTTTTTTAACTATCTTACACTAATACCAGTCTCGGCAAAAAGTTCTTACATATATCACCCCTCGTACTCCTATAAAAAGCATTTTTATTTCCTTTTGTTTTAAACCAGGGGTGAATGATATGGTTGCTGGGGCTGTTGGAGACTGGACTTTGAAGAATATTAAGGATAGATTGTATATATGTATATGGAGCCCTGGTGGCGCAGTGGTTAAAGTGATCAACCGCTAACCAAAGGGTAGCAGTTCAAAACCACCAGCAGCTCCGCAGAAGAAAGATGTGGCAGTCTGTTTCTGTAGAGATTTACAGCCTCAGAAACCCTATGGGGTCACTATGAGTTGGAATTGACAGCAGTGGGTTTGGGTTTTGTTTTTCTCGGTTTTATATATATACATATATACGCATATATGTATGTATACATATTTGTGTATATATACACACAAATGAATACATCTGTAATATACCCATATATATATAACAGATGACACAACATTTGCCAATTCAGCATCTTAAAAAGACATGAAAGGGGATCAGGAGGAAGAAAATGCAGACATCTGCAGAAACTAGTGTGCTTAAATGGTAAAACAAGAAGCTAACATGTTAGGTGCCTGCATTCTTTCAGTGGAAGGAGGTAGCCCTGATGAATAGCTGCTTAGTGCAGACAGAGCCTTCTGCTGCATGGGTCTTGCATGGTTTCTACATTAAGCGATAGCTTTTGGGACAGTGAATCATATTATCAAGTCATGTAGATGATTAGAAGATAGTTGACGATAAGCAAAGTCATATGATTTCCACCCTAGATATACTAAATCAGAATCTACATTTTACCAAGATCCCCAGGTTCCTGGGAACTTGTTAGAAATGCAAATTCTCAGCAGGAAACTTGTTAGAAATGCAAATTATCAGCAGAGGTTCCAACCGGAACCAACTGGTTTGAAGCCTTTCTCTGAGTGGGTTCAAGCCACCAACCTTTCTGTTAGTAGTCAAGCATTTAACCATATGCACCACCCAAGGACTCCATGTCATGTTCAACTACTGTATAAATAAATTTTAACCCCACTGGAGTGGCCTGTATCAGGAAACACTCTCTTAAAATCTGTCTTCCAGTTCAAACCTCCATGCCTGGCCTCCAGAGGAACACTATTTTCCCATTAAATCTCTGGCCTCAATGTGAACAATTTCCTCTTAGCTTGGTTTCCTTTATCACAGCTGTGAAAGGCTGAAATTTTTTAAAAAGACTTGAAAAAATATGAAGGAAGAACACAAGGAAAATAAAGTATACTAAATGAAAAATGATCAAGCATCCAAAGAACTTGTTTCTAATTCCACACTAGTTAACTTGCTTTTAAGGCTCCTAAGTCATGTCTCATATCTTAGTCTGTCTTCTTAGATATTTTCACTTCAGTCCCTAGGTACTGGCCAATACAACTTCCCAGACACCTTGACTGCTTTCCCATCATCCATGTGGCAAGTACCGATGTATGGATAAGGATGACTTATCCTTCCTTTCCTTTCTTCCATCAAGTATTCACACCTCCAACCGTATATGGCTAACAACTCAGTTCTAGTTTCCTATCTGACATTTTGTCCACAACTGATTGGTTACTGACATAACTAATACTACTACGTTATTGCTGTCAGGTGAGACCCTGACAGCAGTAATAGAGGAGTAACATAAAGCCTTGCTAAATTCTTTTATTACAGACTCCTATAAAATAACCACAGCCTTGCTAAGAATTATAGGGCCTTTTGTCATAGATTTGTCTCTACGAGAGTCTTCTCTATAGATCTGAACTCATCAGGGAAAAGGTCTATATTAGTTTTCCATTGCTGTGTAACAAATTACCACAAATGTAGCAGCTTAAAACAACATCCATTCATTACCTCACAGTTCTGTAGGCCAGACATCCAGGCATGGTATAGCTGGCTTCTCTACTCAAGGTCTTATAAAGTCAAAATTAGGGTGTTTGCTGGACTACTTTCTTTCCTGGAGACTTCAGGGAACAGTCCACTTCCAAGCTCATTCAGGTTGTTGGAAAATTCATTTCCTTGTAGCTGTAGGATAGAGATCCCTATTTTCCAGCTATCTGTTCACTGAAGACCGCTCTCAGCTCCTAGAGGCTGCTTCTCTCAATCAACAGTTTACAACATGGGTGTTTGTTTTATTACAAGCCAGCTGGAGTACATCTCTCTGAATTCTTCTTTTGCTTCCAGTTGAAAAAAACTCTACTTTTAAAGGGCTCACGTGTGATTAGGACAGGCCTACTAGATAATCTCTCTATTTTAAGATAGACTGTACCATAAGACTTAACCCAATCATAGGAATCAAAAACCTCATCTTCACAGTCCCAGGAATTATGCAGGGCATGTACACTGGGGTGGGGGGGGAAGGAATCTTGGTGGATATCTTACAATCCTGCCTGCAACAAAGATATGCTGTTTTTCCTTTTTTAAAAATTCCCTTGAATAGTTGATTCTCCATTTAGAATAAAGGCTGAATACAGTTTCCCAATTGATGTGCCATGAACAGGTAACAGGTAAGATCAAATATTGGTTTCCTCACCCATTGGGAAGCTCACTCAGAGCTTGGGTGACATGAGCCACTAGTCTCAGTGAACTCCAACTGTGAACTGCCTTGGTCACATACTCCAAGAAGTTGTGCTAATACTAGAATTTTCTATGTGTGATTGACGTGAAAAAGATCAGGAAGCATGAGTGCAGTATTTTTAGAAAACAAAAACAAGTTATTTAGACCAATATGAAAGGTTCTAAGAACTTAGATCTGATAACTCTCTATTCTAGACAAAGACTGTATGATATTTTACTGTGCCTTCAACGGGCAAGGTGATACTTAGAATATAAACATGCTACCCAAGATTTGTGGGTGGGATGGACAGTATACTTTAGTTAAAACTGAATTGATTTATGTATAAAACAATAATTATAAATCTATGTTAATGGGCATGAAATATATAAAGATGTAATTTGTGACAATAACAATATAAGAGGTAAGGGAAGGAGCTGTATAGGAGGAGACTTTTTGTATACTATTGAGGTAAAGTTGATATTAATTCAAACTAGATTGTTATAAAATTTAAGATGTTAATTGTAATCCTCAGAATAACCACTAAGAAAAAACCTAAAAAATATACAGAAAAAGACATGAGAAGGGAATTAAAAAGGTACACTACAAAAAATCAATTAAACATAAAAGAAGGCAATAATGTTGAAAATTAGAAGAAAAAATGGTACAGCCGCTGTGGAAAACAGTGTGGCAGTTCCTTAAAAAACTTAAAATAGAACTACCATATTATCATACAATTTCACTCCTAGGTATATATCCAAAAGACTTGAAAGCAGAGACTCGAAAAGAGACTTGTACACCAATGTTCATTGCAGCACTATTTACAATAGCCAAAAGGTGGAAACAACTTAAATACCCATCAACAAATGAATGAATAAACAAAATGTGGTACATACGTACAATGAAATACTACTCATTCAGTAAAAGAAACGAAGTCTTGATATATGCTACAATATGGATGGAGCTTGACAACATCACGCTGAATGAAATAAGGCAATCACAAAAGGACAAATAATGTATGACCTCACTTATATAAAAAGAAAATGTGAACGTACAGAGACTAAAATTTATTAGTGGTTACCAGGGGCAGGCGGGAGGGTAAAAAGGGGGATTAATGGTGATCAAAAAAATCACACTGATTAAGGGTAGGGTTGCACAGTCAATTATTGTAATTGCTGTCAATAAGTAGTACACCTGTAAAAAGTTGAATTGGTAAAAGTTGTGTGACAGATATATTTACAACAGTGACCAAAAAAAAAAAAAAGAGTAGCTGCTGAGGCTGCTTATTTACAAACAAACACCTCATGGAATTTGGTTCCTTGGTTTGAAGGTTTAAGGTCATGGTTTCATGAGCTATCCCAGTTAAGTGGACTAATAACGTATTTAGTGCTTCTATTCTACCTCTTAGTTCGTTGTGTAGCGCCCGCGGTTTTAAAAGCTTGCGAACGACAATTCAGAGCACAACAAATTGGTCTCTATTCACCTGGAGCAACAGAGGAAGAAGGGGAGTCAGGAATAGGGGAAGGATATGGAATATGTGGCTAATTGCCTCCATGAAACACTGCCTCCTTTTCCATGAAACCAGAAGAACTGGATGGTGCCTGGCTACTATTACTGAACATTTTGATCGAAGAATCCATAGCAGAATCCTGATCAAAAGAGGGGAAAAGTAGAACAGAATTTAAAATTGTCATGGACTCTAGACTTTCTGGAGCCATGGGGGGTGAATGAGCCCCTGAAACTATTGCCTTGAGATAATCTTTGAACTTTGAGTCAAAAATATCCCCTAAAGTCTTAAAACCAAACAATAGTTTAGATTAACTAGTAAAAAGGGTCTGCCTTGAGCATTACGCTCTTTTAAGAACTATCTATATGGGATCAAACTGACAACAGCAACTCAAAGGATTGGATGGGAATCTTAGGGGGCAGTGAGTTTATGTTAATGAGGAACAACTCAGAAAAGGAGGGTGAGAATGGTTGCACAACTCGAAGAATGTAATTGAAGTCACTAAATCGTACACACAGAAACTGCTGAATTGGTGTATGTTTTGCTGCATGAATTCTCAACAGCCGCAACAAAATAAACAAAATTTAAAGAAAAAAATTAAGGAGCAAAAACCTACAGTAACTATTTTACCTGTAAATAAGTTAAACTCTCAGCTAAAAGGTCAAGATTGACAGAATGCTAAAAAAAAAGTATAACCATATGCCGTATATATGAGACTTATTTAAATACAAAGATATAAACAGGTTGAAAGTGAAAAAATGGAAAAAGATATTCCATCCAAATAGTAACCAAAAAAGAGCTGGGGTGGCTATATCGATATCAGATGAAATAGGCTTTAGGTTAAAAAAAAATTGTTACAGTAGACAAAGAAGCACATTATATATTGATGAAAGCATCAACCAATCAAGAAGATATAACAAGTATAAACATATACACCCCTAATAGAGCCTCAAAATATATGAAGCAAAAACTGACAGACTTGAAGAGAGAAAAAGAGTTCTACAATAATAGTTGAAGAATTCAATACCCCACTTTCAATAATGGATAGAACAACAAGAAAGAAGATCATTAACGAAATAATGTACTTGAACAACACTATAAACCAACTAGACCTAACAAACATATGCAGAGCACACCACACAACAACAGCAGAATACACAGTCTTCGCAAGTGCACATGGAAGATTCTCCAAGATAGACCAATGTTAGGTTCCAAAACAAGTCTCAAAAAATTTAAAAAGATTGAAATCATATGTGATGGTTAATTATATTTGTCAGTTTGGCTAGGCAATGATTCCCAGTGGTTTCGCCAATCACTAGTCAGACATTGGCCAGACATTGCTGCTCCATAGTGTAGTGTAATGTAATGTAATCATTTTCCATGGTGTGATCTTATATGGTCAACCAATCAGCTGAAAGGGGACTGTCCTTGGAGGTGTGGTCTGCCTCCAGAATATAAATGGATACTCTGGGAGAGCTCACTCTCTATCTCAACTCTGTATTCTCTTTGCCACCTGACCTACAGATTTTGGGATATAAACCTGCAGAAGTCTCCAGTCTGCCACCTGACCTACGATTTTGGACCTGCCAGCCCCAACAATTGCATGAGCCATTTCCCTGAAGTAAATCAATCGCTCTCTCCCTCTCCTCTCTCTCTCTCTCTCTCTCCCTGGTTCTGTTTCTCTAGAGAACCCTGACTAAGACATCACAAAGTATTTCTTCTGACTACAATGGCATGAAACTAGAAATCAATAACAGAAAGAAAATTGGAAAATTCACAGATATGTAGAAATTTAACAACATACTCTTAAACAACCATTGAGTCAAAGAAATCACAAGAAATATTGGAAAATACTTTAAGATGAATGAAAATGAAAACACAATATATCAAAAATAGGCAGATAAGGAATTTACAAATTTTTTAAGGTAAATACTCTTTACTTTAGAGAAAAATCTCTACCATTTTTTTAAACAGGGAGAATTAAGCCTCTTTTTTTCCTATCTTACTTTTAATTTGTATTTTTCCTTACAGCATGTCCACGAATGACCACTAAAGTGCCATAAGTATTGATTTTGGGGTTACAAATAAATTTTAGTGAGTAGGCAAATTTACAGATAAGCAATCCATGAATAATGAGGATCAACTGTACTAGCAAACAGAATCCCAGCAACATATTAAGAGGTGGGATTTATCCTGGGAAGAAAAGGGGTGCTTAACATACAAAAATCAGTCACTGTATACACCACATTAATTAAATGAAGGAGAAAAAAACCCCACCACATGGTTCTCTCAATTAATGCAGAAAAAGCATTTGAGAAAATCTCAAACCTCTTTAATAATAAAAAATACTCAAGAAACTAGGAACAGGTGGGAACTTCCACAACTTTGTAAAGGGCATCTATGAAAAACCCACAGCTAACATCATACTTAATAGTGAAAGACTATGTTTTCCCTCTAAGATCAGGAACAAGACAAGTATGCTTGCTTTCACCATTTCTATTTCAACATTGTGATGGAAGTTCTAAACCAGAGAAATTAGGTAAGAAAAAGAAATAAATGGCATCCAAATTGGAAAGAAAGAAAGAAGTAAAACTACTCTATTTGCAGAATACATTAAAAACCATTAGAGTTAATAAATGAATTCAACAAAGTCGCGGGATACAAGATCAACACACAAAAATCACTGCTATTTCTGTTCACTAGCAATGAACAATACTAAAAGTAAAGGAAGAAAAAAAGTCATTTACAATAGCATATAAAAGGAATAAAATACTTAGGAATAAATTTAACCAAGGAGGTCCAAGACTTGTACACTGAAAACTACAAAGCATTGCAAAAAATAAAAATAAAAAAAAATAAAGAAGACCTAAATAAATGGAAAGAATCCCTTGCTCATGGATTTGATAGATTTAAGATTATTAAGATGACAATAGTCTTCAAAACTATCTACAAGTTCAATGCAATTCCTATCAAAATACCAATGGCCTGTTTTGCAGAAAGGAAAAGCTGACCCTAAAATTTATATGGAATTTCAAAGAACCCTGAACAGCCAAAACACTCTTGAAAAAAGAACAAAGCTGGAGGGCTAAAACTTCATGATTTCAAAACTTACTACCAAGCAACAGTAGTCAAAACTGGCATAAGGATAAACAAAACCCATTGCCGTTGAGTTGATTCCAACTCATAGCAACCCTATAGGACAGAGTAGAACTGCCTCATAGGGTTTCCAAGGAGTGGCTGGTGGATTTGAACTGCCAACCTTTTGATTAGCAGCTGAATGCTTCACCACTGCACCACCAGAGCTCTGGCATAAGGATAGACATATAGAAAAATGGAATAAAATTAAGACTCAGTAAACCCGTATGTCCATGGTCAATTGAATTTCAACAAGTGTTCCAAGGCCATTAAATAGGGGAAAGAATAGTCTTTTCAACAAATGGTCCTAGAACACTGGATACATACATGCGAAAGAATGAAATTGTACCCTTACTTCCAATCATACACAAAAATTAACTCACAATCAATCAAAGACCTAAATGTAAGAGCTAGCACTATAAAATTCTTAGAAGAAAACATAGGGGTAAATATTCATGACTTTTGATTAGGCAATGACCTCCTAGATATAACTTCATAAGAACAAGCAACAACAACAGAAAAACACAGATAAATTTGGACTTCATCAAAATTAAAAACTTTTGTGCATCAAAGGACACTACCAAGAAATTGAAGAGACAACCCACAGAACAGGAGGAAATATTTGCAAATCATATATCTGACAATGGTCTAGTATCCAGAATATATAAAGACCTCTTACCACCCAACAACAAAAAGACAAAATAATCTAATTTTAAAAAATGGGCAAAGGACATAAATAGATATTTCTCTCAAAAAAGATGTAAAAATGGCCAACAATCACATGCAAAGATGTTCAGTGTTATTAGTCATTGTCATTTTTGTTGTGTGCTGTCAAGTTGATTCCGATTCATAGCTACGCTATAGGACAGAGTAGAACTGCCCCACAGGGTTTTCTAGGTTGTAATCTTTACAGGAACAGATCACCATGTCTTTTCTCCAACGGAGCTGTTGCTGGCTTCAAACCGCCGACTTTTTAATTAGCAGCCGACAGCTTAACCATTGTGCCACCAAGGCTCCTTCATTAGTCATTAGGGAAATTCTAATCAAAATCACAGTGAGACACCACTTCACACCCGCTAAGATGGCTATGATAACAATAATAATAAAATGGAAAATAACACGTGTTGGTGTGGATGTGGAGAAATCGTAACACTTACACATTGCTGGTGGGAACTTAAAATGGCCCAGCCACTGTGAAAAACATTTTGATGGTTCCTCAAAGGGTTAAACATAGAATTCTATATGACACAGAAATTGCACTCCTAGGTATATACCCCAAAGAATAGAAAACAGGTCTCAAACAAAAACTTGTCCACAAATGTTCAGCCCTATTCACAATAGCCCAAAAGTGGGTATAACCCAAATGTCCATCAACGGATGAATGAATAAGCAAACTATGGTAAATCCATAAAATGGGATATTACTCAGTCATAAAGAGACTGTATTTTTATATAGTAACAACAAAAATCCAAAAATAAATTTTAAAAATATTGCAATCACATCAAAAAGTATAAAATATTTGGAATAAATTTAACAACCAAAATGCAAGACATGCACCCTTCAAAACTACCAAACATTGATGAGAAAAATTAAAGAAGATCTAAATAAATGAAGAGACATTTCATGTTAATGTTAAGACTCACTCAACACTGTCAAGATGGAAAGTCTCCTTAATTTATAAATTCAATGCCATCATTATCAAAATCCCAGTAGGCTTTTTTTTTATTGGTAGAAATTGATAAGCGATCTTAAAATTTTATGGAAATAAAAAAGACCTAAAACAGTCAAAACAATTTTGAAAAAGAACGAATTTATACGACTTAATTTCAAAACTACTGTAAAGCCACCATAATTAAAGACAGTGTGCAACGATAGGCAAATAGATGAATGGAACACAATTGAGCATCCAGAAATAAACCTTAACATTTATAGTCACTTGATTTTTGACAAATACTGCAACAGCCTTTTGATGAGGGGAAAGGATAGTCTTTCCAACAAACAGTGCTGGGGCAATTAAATTTCCATATATAAAAGAAGAACTTAGATCCTTACCTCACACCATACAAAAAATAACAAATAACTGTAGACTGAAATCTAAGAGCTAAAACTTTAAAGATTTTAGAAGAACACATAGGAGAAAATATTGACCGTAGGTTGGGCAGAGTTCTTAGATATGATACCAAAAGTATGATCCATAAGAGAAAAAAATTGATAAACTATGACTTTACCAAAATGTAAAACTTTTGCATTTCAAAAGACATCATTAAAAAAATTGAAAGAGGAACCACAGACCGGGAAAAATATTTTCAATACATATGTATCATAAAAGACTCGTATCCAGAATATATAAAGTCTTACAATTCAATAACAAGAAGACAAACACCTACATTTTAAAATAGACAAAAGATATGAATATTTAACGAAATAAGATATACAAATGTCTAAAAAGCACATGAATAGATGATCAACATCTTTAGGCATTAGAAAAATGCAAATTAAAGAACAACAGTGAGATACCACTACATACTATTAGAATGGCTAAAATTAAAAAGACCGACCATACCAAGTGTTGCTGAGGATATGGAGAAAATGAATTCCTCACACATTGCTAGTGGGAACATAAAATAGCAAAGCCATTTTGGGAAATAGTTTGGCAGTTTCTTAAAAAGACAAAAACATACCATGCTGTTGTTAGGTTCCCTCGAGTTGGTTCTAACTTACAGCGACCCTATGTGCAACAGAACGAAAGACTGCCCTGTCCTGGGCCATCTTCAAAATCTTTGTTATGCCCATTGTTGCAATCACTGTGTCAATCCATCTTGTTGAGGATCTTCCTCTTTTTCCCTCACCATCTAGTTTACCAAGCATGTCCTTCTCCAGGGACTGATCCCTCCTGATAACATGTCCAAATTACGTAAGACAAAGTCTCGCCATCCTTGCTTCTAAGGAGCATTATGGCTGTACTTCTTCCAAGACAAATGTGGTCATTCTTCTGGAAGTCCATTGTATATTCAATATTCTTCGCCAAGACCATAATCCAAAGGCATCAATTCTTCTTCGGTCTTCCTTATTCATTGTGCAGCTTTCGCATGCATATGAGGTGACTGGAAAACACCATGGCTTGGGTCAGGCACACCTTAGTCCTTAGAGTGATATCTTTGCTTTTTAACGTTTTAAAGATGTCTTTTGCAGCAGATTTGCCCAAGGCAACAGGTCATTTGACTTCTTGACCACTGCTTCCATGGGTGTTGATTGTAGATACAAATAAAATGAAATCCTTGACAACTTCAATCTTTTCTCCGTTTATAATGATGTTGCTTATTGGTCCATTTGTGAGGATTTTGGTTTTCTTTATGTTGAAGTGTAATCCATACTGAAGGCTGTAGTCTTTGATCTTCATCAGTAAGTGTGTCAAG
>NW_004444006.1:12817995-12819541 GCF_000243295.1 Trichechus manatus latirostris
AATAAAACACAGGTAAACATCTTTCTGGTATTCTCTGTTTTCAGCCAAGATCCATCTGACCTCAGCAATGATATCTCTTGTTCCAGGTCCTCTTCTGAATCCGGCCTGAATTTCGGCAGCTCCCTGTCGATGTACTGCTGCAACTGCTTTTGAATTATCTTCAGCAAAATTTTTACTTGTGTGTGATAATATTATTATTTGATAATTTCCACATTCTTTTGGATCATCTGTCTTTAGAATGAGTACATACATGGATCTCTTCCAGTCAGTAGGCCAGGTAGCTGTCTTCCAAATTTCTTGGCATAGATGAGTGAGTACCTCTAGTGCTGCATCCATTTGTTAAAACATCTCAATTGGTATTCCATCAATTCCTGGAGCCTTGTTTTTTGCCAATGCCTTTAGTGCAGCTTGGACTTCTTCCTTCAGTACCATTGGTTCCTGATCATATGCTAACTCCTGAAATGGTTGAACGTTGACCAATTCTTTTTGGTACAGTGACTGTGTATTCTTTCCATCTTCTTTTGATGTTTCCTGCATCGTTCAAAATTTTCCCCGTAGAATCCTTCAATATTGCACCTCGAGGCTTGAATTTTTTTCTTTAGTTCTTTCAGCTTGAGAAATGCCAAGCGTGTTCTTCCCTTTTGGTTTTCTAACTCCATGTCTTTGCATATTTCATTATAAGACTTCACTTTGTCTTTTCCAGCTACCCTTTGAAATCTTCTGTTCAGCTCTTTTACTTCATCATTCCTTCCTTTCGCTTTAGCTACTCTATGTTCAAAAGCAAGTTTCAGAGTCTCTTCTGACATCCATTTTGTTCTTTTCTTTCCTTTCTGTATTTTTAATGCCCTTTGCTTTCTTCATGTATGATGTCCTTGACGTCATTCCACAATTCGTTTGGTCTTCGGTCATTAGTGTTCAATGCATCAAATCTATTCTTGAGATGGTCTCTAAATTCAGGTGGGATATACTCAAGAACATACTTTGGCTCTCATGGACTTGTTCTAGTTTTTTTCAACTTCAATTTGAACTTGCATATGAGCAATTGATGGCCTGTTCCACAGTTGGCCCCTGGCCTTGTTCTGACTGATGATATTGAGCTTTACCATCCTCTCTTTCCATAGATATAATCAGTTTGATTCCTGTGTATTCCATCTGGTGAGGTCCATCTGTACAGTCATTGTTTATGTTGGTGAAAAAAGGTATTTGCACTGAAGAAGTCGTTGGTCTTGCAAAATTCTATCATGTGATCTGTGGCGTGATTTCTAACACCAAGGCCATATTTTCCAACTACTGTTCCTTCTTCTTTGTTTCAAACTTTCTTATTCCAATCACTAGTAATTATCAATGCATCTTGATTGTATGTTTGATCAATTTCAGACTGCAGAAGCTGGTAAAAATCTTCAATTTCTTCATTTTTGGCCTTAATGGTTGGTGTGTAAATTTGAGTGATAATCATATTAATTGGTCTTCCTTGTAGGCATATGGATATTATCCTATCGCTCACATTGTTGTACTTCAGGATAGATCTTGAAATGTTCTTTTTAAC
>NW_004444006.1:12819641-12834889 GCF_000243295.1 Trichechus manatus latirostris
CTGTCAGTTTGTCACACTGTGATGACTTGCTTGTTGCTGTGATGCTGGAAGCTATGCTACCAGTATTTCAAATACCAGCAGGGTCACCCATAGTGGACAGGTTTCAGCTGAGCTTCCAGACTAAAGTAGACTAGGCGGAAGGACCTGGCAGTCTACTTCTGAAAAAATTAGCCAGTGGAAACCTTATGAATAACAGCGGAAACTTATCATATGACCTAGCAGTTCCACTCCTACGAAGCTTCTTGAAAGAAATGAAAATATATGTCCACACAAAGACTTGTATACAAATGTTCGTAGCAGTATTATTCATGATAGTCCCAAACTGGAAACAATCCAAATGTTTTATCAATTGATGTATGGATAAACAAAATGTGGTATATCCACATAATGGAATACTCTTTAGTAATATATAGGAACAAACTGATACATGTTACAACATGGATGACCCTCAAAATATTATCCTAAGTGAAAGAAGCCAGAAGCAAAAGATTAGCTATTGTATGATTCCAATTATATGAAAGGTCCAGAAAAGACAAATTTATTGATAGAAAGCGGATCGGTATTTGCCTAGGGCTAGGAGTGGGAGTGGAGATTAATTGCAGACATTCTGGAGGGAGTTTTTTTGTGGTGATGGAAATGTTATAATACTGGATTGTGGTGATGGTTGTAGAATTCTATACATTTATTAAAAATCACTGAATTGTGCACGTTCAATAGATGAATTTTTAGGCATATAAATTATTCTTCAATAAAGTAAAAAAGCTGAATTGAGCTGTAATAACTTTTAGTGAGCTTTTGAAGTCTTGCTTTCCAAAGAACAACAGATTATTGATTACCTTGAACCTATGGTCTCCCTTTCCTGTCCTAGACTCATGTAAATTTACTGACAAAGCTCTTAGCACATATTAAGTTTTTTTTTAATTATAATATTTTATTGTGTTTTTGGTGAAAGTTTACACAGCAAATTAGGTTCCCATTTAATAATTTCTGTAGATATTGTTCAGTGACATTGTTTACATTTTTCAAAATGTGTCAGCATTCTCATTATTTCCATTCCGGCTATTTTGTTTCCATTAATCTAGCTTCCCTAACCCCTCTTGCCTTCTTATCTTTGCTTTAGGGTAAATGTTGACTGTTCGGTCTCATACAGATGATTTTTCTAAAGGAGAATGGTACTCACAGGTGATATTGTTTATTTTACGAGCCAATCTATTATTTAGCTGAAAGGTGACCTCTGGGTGTGGTTTCACTATAGAGTTTAAAGGGTATGTATCTCAGGGCAAATAGTCTCAGGGGTTCTCTGGTAACCACCAATGAACATTGATCTCGGTATATTTCTTATTCTTGTCATTTCATAAAAGTGACAGCATACAATATTTGTATTTTTGTGATTGACTTATTTCACTCCGCATAATGTCCTCCAGCTCTATCCATGTTGTAAGATGACTTGGGAACTCCTTTTTCTTTATAGCTGAGTAGTATTCCATTATATGTATGTACCACATTTTGATTATCCATTCATCCATTGATGAGCACTAGGGTTGTTTCCATCTTATTGCTATTGTGAATAGTGCTGTAATGAACGTAGTGTGCATATGTCTGTTTGTATCACTTCTATTAGATCTCTAGGGTAT
Source organism: Trichechus manatus latirostris (assembly GCF_000243295.1). Lineage (NCBI taxonomy): Eukaryota > Metazoa > Chordata > Mammalia > Sirenia > Trichechidae > Trichechus > Trichechus manatus. Next base: position 12,821,276 of record NW_004444006.1, read on the forward strand.
ATACGTAGGAGTGGGATTGCTGGACCATAAGGTATTTCTATTTCTAGCTTTTTGAGGATACACCATAACATTTTCCTTAGTGATTATATCATTTTACAATCCCACCAGCAGTGGATAAGGGTTCCAGTCTCCCCACAACTTCAACAGCATTTGTTGTTTTCTATTTTTATCAGTGCCATTTTAGCAGAGGTGAGATGGTATCTCATTGTAGTTTTGATTTGCAGCTCTCTGATGGCTAATGATTGCGAGCATCTCTTCATGTGCTTGTTGGCTGTTTAAATGTTTTCTTTGGTAAAGTATCTGTTCATGTCTTTTGCCCATTTTTTAATTGGGTTGTTTGTCTTTTTGTTGTTGTTGAGTTGTTGAAATTTTCTATATATTTTAGAGATTAGACCCTTATTAGCCATGTTGTTCCCCCCAATTTTTTTCCCAGTCTGTAGGTTCTCTTTTTACTCTTTCAATAGTCTTTTAATGTGCGCAAGTATTTAATTTTTAGGAGGTCCCAGTTATCTAATTTATCTTCTGTTGTTTGTGTATTTGTTGTTGTGTTTGATAATCTGTGAAAAAAATTAGTTCCCGTTGTTTAGTCCCTATATTACCTTCCAGGAACTTTATAGTTTTAGCTTTAACATTTAGGTCTTTGATTCATTTTGAGTTAGTTTTTGTGTATGGGGTGAGGTATGGATACTGTTTCATTTTTCTGCAAATTGATATCCAGTTTTGCCTGCACCATTTGTTAAAGAGACTGTTTCTTCCCTATTGAATGGATGTTGACCCCTTGTTGAAAATCAGCTGCCTATAGATAGATTTACTTCTGGGCTCTCAATTCTATTTCATTGATCTATGTGTCTGTCATTAAATCACTACCAGACCACTGTGATTACAGAGGCTGTATAGTATATTTTGAGATTGGGAAGTGTGACACCTCCTACTTTGTTCTTCTTCTTCAATATTGCTTTGTCTTTTTCCTTTCCATACAAAGTTGCTAATTAGTTTTTCCATTTCAATAAAGAATGTTGTTAGAATTTGGATTGAGATTGCATTGTATCTATAGATTGCTTTGGGTACTATTGACTTTTTCACAATGTTAAATCTTCCGGTCCATGAGCATGGCATGGTCTCCCATTTATGTAGGTCTCTTTTAGTTTCTTACAGTAATGTTTTATAGTTTTCATTCTATAGGTCTTTTACATCCCTGGTTAGGTTTATTTCTAAGGTATTTTACCTTTTGAGGGCTATTGTAAATGACATTGTTTTCTTGATTTCCTTTTCAGAGTTCTCCTTGTTAGTGTAAAGGAACCCAAATGATTTTTGTGTGCTGATTTTGTATCTTGCCACTTTGTTGAATCCTTCTATTAGATCCAGTAGCTTTCTTGTGGAATCTCTGGGATTTTCTGTGTATAGCATCATGTGATCTATGAGTAGAGATAATTTTACTTCTTCCTTTCCGATTTGAATAATCTTTATTTCTCTTTTTTGCCTTATTGTTCAGGCTAGGACTTCCAGAATAAGAGTGGTAATAATGGGCATCCTCTTCTTGTTCCTGTTCTCAAGGGTAAGGCTCTCAGTCTTTAATTTCTTTGAGAATAATGTTGGTGGTTGATTTTGCACATATGCCCTTAATTATGTTGAGGAATTTCTCTTCTATTCCTATTTTTCTGAGTTTTTATCAGGAAAGGGTGCTGACTTTTATCAAATGCATCTTTTGCATCAATTGAGATGATCATGTGATTCTTTTCCTTTGTTTTATTTATATGGTGAATTACATTGATTGATTTTTCTAATGTTGAACCACTTTGGCATTCCTGGTATAAATCCCACTTGATCATAGTGTATGGTTTTTTTTAAATATGTTGTTGAATTCTGTTCGCTAGAATTTTGTTGAGAGTTTTTGGGCCTTTATTCATGAGGGATATTTGTCTGTATTCGTCTTTTATTTGTGATGTCTTTACTTGGCTTTGGTAACAGGGTTTCATAGAATGAGTTAGGAAGTATTCCTTCCTGTTCTATGTTTTGGAAGTGTTTGAGTAGAATTAGTATCAACTCTTCTCTGAATGTTTGGTAAAATTCCCCATGAAGCCATCTAGGCTGGGGCTCTTTTTTGTTGGGAGTTTTTTGATGACATCTTCAACCTCTTCTTTTGTTATGGGTCTGTTTAGAATTTCCACCTCTATTTGTGTTAGCTTAAGTAGGTAGTGTGTTTATAGAAATTTGTCCATTTCTTCTAGGTTTTCAAACTTGCTGGAGTATAATTTTTCATAGTATTCTGTTATGATCCTCTTTATCTCAGTTGGATCTGTTATGAAGTTTCTAATTTCATTTCTTATTTTGGTTATTTGCATCTTCTCATTTTTTCCTTTGTCAATTTGGCTAGTGGCTTGTTAATTTTATAGATCTTTTCAGAGAACCAACTTCTAGTCTTGTTGATTCTTTCTATTGTTTTTCTGTTTTCTATTTCATTTATTTCTCCTCTGATCTTTATTATTTCCTTTCTTCTGGTAGCTTTGATATTCTTTTGCTCTTCTTTTTATGTTTGTAGAAGTTGTCAGATTAAGTTGTTGATTTTGGACCTTTCTTCTTTTTAATGTATGCATTTATTGCTGTAAATTTCCCCTTGAGCACTGCTTTTGCTGCATCACAAAGATTTGGTTATGTTGTGTTTTCTTTCTGGTTTGATTCTAATTATTTTTTAATTTCACTTTTAATTTCTTCTATGACCCAATAGTTTTCTAGTTGTGTGTTATATAGATTCCATGTATTTAATTTTCTTTGTTCTTCCTCTTATTGATTTCTAGTTTCATACATTTATGGTGAAAGGGGATGCTTTGCATAATTTCAATCTTTTTAAATTCACTTATGCTTGCTTTATGGCCTAAAATATGGTCTATTCTGGAGAATAGTCTATGTGTGTTGGAGAAGAATGTGTATTGTGCTGCTGTTGAGTGGTGTGTTCTATGTCTGTGAGGTTCAGTTGGTTAATAGTGTTATTTAGATTTCTGTATTTTTATTGATTTTCTTTCTAGTTATTCTGTCCATCATTGAAAGTGGTGTATTAAAATCTCCTACTATTATTGTAGATCTATTTCTCTCTTCAATTCTGTTAGGGTTTGTTTTATAAATTTTGGAGCTTTTTCATTGGGTGCATAAAATTTATAATTGTTATGTCTTCTTGGTGAATTGATCCTTTAATTATTATCTAACGTCCTTCTTTGTCTCTTTTAATAGACTTTGACTTAAGGTCTATTTTATCAGATATTAATATTGCCACTCCTGCTCCCTTTTGTTTAATGTTTGCTTGGTATATTTTTTCCATCCTTTTATTTTTAGCCTCTTTATATCTTTGTGTCTAAGGTGTGTCTCTTGTACACAACAGGTTGATGGGTCATGCTTTTTTATCCATCTGCCTCTTGACTCATGCATTTATTCCATTTACTTTCAGTGTGATTATTAATAGGTAAGAATTTACTGCTGCCATTGTGGTGGTAACCATTTCTTTGTTCTTTACTTTCTGTGCTGAGTTCTTTTTGTATATGAATTTTCTTTTCTTATCATTTATTACTGTTTTTGTATTTACTGATGCTTTTTGGTTTTCTTCTTTATTTTGGTTGAGTAGATTTATTAATTTTCTTTGTGGTTACTCTGATGTTTACATTTATCATCCTATATTTAAAACAGTGTGTTATATCTTGAAATTGCCTTGACTTCCTCTCCATATGGAAGTTGTATAACTACACCATTTGTTCCCTCTTTTGTTTTGAAGTTGTTGTCATTTACAATTGAATATCTCTGGTTCCCTGTAACCAATTTTGTAGCCTTATTTTGCTTTTGCAAAGTCTTTATCTGGCTTGCTATCTGGGTGATGTTGTTATGTGTCTTTATCTCAGGTTGTCTGATATTGTTGGTTTTCTATCTGAAGGACTTCCTTTTATATTTATTGTAGGGTTGCTCTGGTTGTTTCAAATTCCTTTAATTTCTGCTTATCTGGGAATGTCCTAATTTCACCCTCTTTTTTAAAAACAACATTTCAAGGATATATGGTTCTTGGTTGACTGTTCTCTTTCAGGGATTTGTAAATGTCATCCCATTGCCTTCTTGCTTGCATGGTTTCTGACTAGAAATCAATGATTAATCTTATTGAGGCTCCTTTGTAAGTGATATTTTGCTTTTCATGAATTGCTCTCAAAATTATTTCTTTGTCTTTCGTTCTGGGAAGTTTGATTATGATATGTCTTGATGAATTTCTTTTGGGGCCTAACCTGTATGGGGTTTGTTGAGCTTCTTGGATGGAAATCTTCTTGTCTTTCATGATATTTGGGGAGTTCTCTAACATTATACCTTCAAAAATTCTCTCTGTATTTTTTCCTCTCTTCCCCTTCCTGTATTCCTAATATGCATATATTATTCCTCTTGATGATGTCCCACATAACCCTTAGGCTTTCTTCATTTTTCTTCAGTCTTTTTTTCTGTTTGTTCCTCAAACAAATTAGTGTCAAGGGATTTGTCCTCTATTCCATTGATTCTTTCTTCCATTGATTCAATTCTACTTCTGTGGCCTTCCATTGAGTGGTTTATTTCTGATGTTTTATTTTTAAGGTTCTGAATTTCTAGTTGTTGTTTGTATATGGTTTCTATTTCTCTGGTGAGTTTGCCATTTTGTTCTTGTACTGTTTTCCTGAATTCTTCTAGGTTGTTTTCTGTGTTTTCCTTGATATCTTTGAATAGCCTAAATATTAATCTTCTGAATTCTTTGTTGGATAGTTCTGTTATTAGTTCTTCCTCAGAAAGGTTTTCCATCCCTTTATTTTGCTCCTTTACTTGACCCATCTCATCCAGGTTCTTCATATGATTTGTAGTTGAATGCTGTTTTTAAGACTTTAAGGTTCTATTTTATTTGTTTATATATTTCTTTGTTGATTGTATGTTTACTTGTATTTTTGCACTGTTTTGCTTTTGTTTTGATATATCTGGAGTTTAGCTTTTTCCTATTCTCTTTATATTGTCTACTTTCCTTTGTATTGTTTTCTTCGATGTTGCTTTGTAGTATTGGTCTGTGTATGACTATGATGCTGCCAGTTGGTTGGGAGTAGCCTTCTCTCACTGGTAAGTATGATGGGTCACATACACATAGGAATCCTCTGTCATTGTATATGTATGTCTTCCCTTGTAGGCTTGCATGAAGTTGTGTGAGCAGGACTCTTCCCTGTTGTGGGCCTCCAAGTGTCCAGTGGCCAGGATCCCTCTACAGTGCTTGTGGGAACTTGTGGTTCTTCCATGTTGGTGTGTGCTGTTAGTGCAGCCTTTGGAGAGGCCTGCACCACCACCACCACCACCTGTACCACTGCCACTACCTGCACTGCTGCCACCACCTGTACCCCCCACCCAAACTGCAGCCTCCACCTGCACTGCTGCCACCACCCACACCTCAGTCACCACCTATACTGCCTCCATCACCTATATAGCTGTCACCAGCCATTCTGTTGCCACCACCCATACTGCCACCACAACCCATACCACTACAACAACATACAATGCTGCCACCACACACTCTGCTGTTGTTTTTGCAGACCCAGGGATGCAGTACAACTGTAAAGGGTGAGGAAGTCCCTCTGCTTAGTTATGGATTGATGTCCTAGTGACAGGGAGAGGGCTGGGAGTCTCTGTATATGCTCAGACAGCCTGAGGGAATAGGTAGAGTGTGGGATGGGCATGTGGTGGACATGTATTCTAGGGCACCTTGCCTCAGGGGCCAGGAGAGGTATATGGTGAGCTTGGGCAGGGTGGAGAGAGTGGTGAGAGCTGCCTAGATATATCACTGCATAGGCCAGGTGAGGTGCATGGTGGGCTCAGGCCAGGCAAAAGAAGCAGTGGTCAGTTCTCTGAGGCTCCTTGCTGTGCAGGCTGGGTGATGGGAGCAATAGGGTGTTTCTGGTGCTCCTTGCTGTGCAGGCTGTGCAGTTGGAGCTATGGGCATGTCTCTGGGGATCCTCTCTGTGTGGGCCAGGCAGGGGGAGCTATGGTAGTGTCAAGTGTTGGGGAGTTGCTGAAGGCACCTTACCACATAGGTGATGAAGGCAGGGATGCCTACTCAAATGGGAAGGGAAAGAGAATCGGTATGATGCTGGTCAAGGAGGAAACTTCTGATTATTACTCTGCTATTTCACTATTCAGTGGATGTCTCCCACCCAAATGGATGTGCACCACCACTGATAGGAAGTTCTGTCACTAGTTTCTAAGTCCCTCACTTCTCTGCATTCACTTGCAACTCTGAAGCTCTCGCCCACCTTCCTGCACTCACCCTTGTCCTTCCACAGAATTGCACTTCCTGTCTTATCAATCCCCTGTCCTGAGGCTCCAATGATTCAGTCCACCCCACTTTGCTTCAGTGACACTTCCCTGTGTTTTCCTAGTTTCAAAGCTATGGGACTCCCTTGCATTTCCTTCTCAGGCTAGTTTGGACCCAGCAGATGACTTGCGTACCTTGTTTCTTTCTAGGTTTGTTCACTCAGTATCTCTGCCTCCAGTTGTGTTTTTGGTGAGGTTGCCTTCCTGAGCTCCTCACCTGGGTATGTGGCCTGCTGCTGTCTCAAAATGGCCACATTGTGCCAGGCCAGCCAGCCGGGCATGGACTCTGAGGATCTCCATGCTCCTGATGGTTTCTTTCTAAATCTCTTTCCAGTCAGTGCTCAGTCCAATTCTTCAAACTTCCCTTTGATGTGCAGGGATCCAGGGCCATTGTATCTGTTTCACTTGGTTTCTCAAGTCTTTGTTGTAAAGGGAATATTAAGGTCATCTATCTAAGCTGCCATCTTTTTCCCGTCTTACATAGTAAGCTCTTGATAAAGGCTAGATTTTATTATTATTATTACAGGACGTCAGAGCCATAAAGAACTTGAGAAATGAACTAGTTCAACTTCCTTCATTTTAAATATGAAGATACTAAGGTCCAGTCAAGAGAAAGTACTTGCCAATGGTCTCGAAACTTACAAGAATATGACTCTCTTCTTTATCCAGTGTCCTTTTCATTTTACAAAAAGACTGAAAACATGCAGATGTCTCAATCTTTGATCCTCTCACTAGAAAACTCTACTGGTTTAGATCAGGGGGCTTCACCTTAGATAAAACAAAACTGGTTGGGTTCTGGTTTGATGCACATATCTAAATTTGTGAAGACCCTGTCGAAATCCGCTCACTTTTCTTCAAGGGGAGAGGGCCATGGCCAAGGTTCACACATCCCCACTTTACTGATCCCTTCTTCTCCTTTTTATTTGAAGGACTTAGTTAAATTTTTTATTAGATCTCAACAAGGCAGAAAGAAAAATCAGAAAAGATGGTATTGGTGATTAACTAAATTATGCATTCCTCAGCCAGCACAAGGAAGTAGGGGAATTGGAATCAAGTGCTGGAGCTTACAACTGTGACTTGTTAGCTAATTTGGGTGGGGCATTGCAGAAGAGAAGGATGAATTTAAAGGCCTAAGCGTCCACAGCTCACAATCAGTGAGCTTTGTAGGCAACCAGTTCACAATGCCCAGGACTTTGTAGCTGCATCTTGGTCCTGCTTGAGTGATGAAAGTATTTTGATTAGGAAAAGGCATTATGCTTTATGTAATTATCTTGCTTTTTTCTTGAATCAAAAAATGTAATCAAGCGTGCCTAAAAATCTGCTAACAAAAGGGTAAAGTTTAATAGCTGGGACTTAAGACCAAGTCACAATGCGTTTAATCACAATAAGAGGAGAACAACAAGAACACATCATTTAGGAAATAGGTCTTACGAAGAAAGGCTAGAGAATGAGGCTGATTTCATTAAGTGAAGAATTTGGGGTATCATTCAGTTGACAAGTATTTACTGAGCACTTACTATGTGCAAAGCATTGTGCTATACTAATTGTTATGGATTAAATTGTGTCCCCCCAAAATATGCATTGTAAATCCTAACCCCTATACATATGGGAATGGGTTTTCTTTGTTATATTAATGAGGAGCATTAGTTTAGGGTGCATCTTAAGTCAATCTCTTTTGAGAGTATTGAGAGGTAGTTAGGAAGCTTGCATTCCAGTCTTGGCTCTGCTATTGATTGTTGTCAAGGGGCCATGTTACATACGTGGCCAGTAATACATGGGGAATACATACATGCCTCTGCCTTCAAGAAGCCTACAGTTCAGTAGGGGAGATAAGAATACATACACAAAAATATATATATAGAAATTTAAAGAAATTATGGTTTAGTGTCATATTAATGGTATAAATGGCTGTGGCAGTTAAGAAGGGAAAAATAATTTCCTAATAGAATGATTAGGGAAGGTTTCACAGAAGGAATGGACAGGATTTCATGTGTGCATATATTAGAAGGTCTTTGAAAATTTGAAAGGAAACTGTATGGAGGATGATAGTGTATCTGTTCTTAGTTTCCAGGAACAGTAAGAAGAGAATAGGCTGAAAATACATCAGAGGGATTTGGAGGAAGATACGAAAATTAGCTTCCTAATTCTATGGACAGTGAAGCACTGGAAGACACAAGAAAAGAGAAAATTAGCAACTTTTTTAAGATGAAGATTGGACAATCATATACCTGTGATGGTTTAAAATGACTACTTCCTACAGGCAGGTAGATAGGATTAGATGAATGCTTACTTTTTTCATTCCATGTAAAGGTGCACATTACACATGCCTCCTTGAATATCTTCCATAAACACCTCAATTATAACATATTTGAAAAGGAAGTTATCGCTCCAAAGTCCTTCAACAACAATCAATAGCAGAGCCAAGACTGGAATGCATGCTTCCTAACTTCCTCTCAATACTCCACAGTCCATACTCCTTCTCAGATGATACGTTAATTTTTTTTTAAATCCTCTTCATTAGGAACTGTCAACTATGCTTTGCTTATGACATTTTTGCTCATTCCAAATTTTAGTTCCTGGAAAACTTTTAAAAACATTACACTGGAATTTATTAGAGATTGGTTCTTGATACTAGACAGAGTTGGCAGGGTCTGTAGATTGAATTCCAAAAAAGTCCCACCATTAACATGGACATTTTAAAGTTTGAAGTGTGTGATAGTCCTTGTGAATTCACCAAAGGGCAGGGCAAAACCTGATCTTAGAAGTTGCTTTCTCTTAAAAATCAGAGCGCATTTTGATAAAGGGAATAACCAGATGAATTAGTCATGTTAATATAAGATTAGTCATTCAAACAACAAATTGAGCTCCTATTATGTGCTAGGCATGCATAAATTAGAATTTCACTTTTTCCTTTTAATAATTGGGCCAAAACACATGTAAGCAAAGAGAAATTGGGAATCTATATCTGGGTTACCAAACATTGCCCCTTTATTTTGGTTGTAAGTTCTTGAACATTGTTTATGGATGGTGTCTTAGTTATCTAGTGCTACTACAACAGAAATACCACAAGTGTATGACTTTAACAAACATAAATTTAGTCTCTCATAGTCTAGTAGGTTTCAAGTCTGAATTCAGGGCACCAGCTCCAGGGGAAGGCATTCTCTCTTTGTTGTCTCTGGAGAAAGATCCTTGTCATCAACCCTTCCCTGCTCTAGGAACTTCTCAGTGCAGGGACTCCAGGTCCAAAGGACGTGCTCAGCTCCTGGCACTACTTCCTTGGTGGTATGAGGTCACCATTCCAAGTTTCAGGATCCCATTTTTTCCCAATCAATGCCCTCATTTTAACTTCAGACACCAGTTGTGGTTGGGAATTCAATTAGCATTGTAATTCAACCACTCTTACCATAAGACTCCAGGTTTGGTTTTAGGCAATATCAGCTCTGCTACTACAAGAAATAAGGTTTTCTTTCAAGGCACAAGTGGAAACTTTGAGGTCGTTTATGCGATACTTGAGCTTGATTTTGAAGCCCTGAGCTCATCTCTTTCTTTCACCATTTTGTCTGCTGAAATAGAACCAACCAACCAGCTTCCTTATACTTCTCATTATGACAAAATTATAGAAAGGTATCAAACATGCCATCACCCAGAGCCTTGTCTCTCACCAATACCTGATCTATCGGTGGTGATATTTTGTGTATTTGTATTGCCATCTTATGCCATGGATTAGCAGTGCCCTCTTTACTTGGAAGCAGAGTCATCAACAGCTTTAAGACTAACCAGATTTGAGAACCAGTTTAGAAAACTCATCCTTGCAGTTTTGTTTCTCTAGAACTGCTCTCAATACCAAATGTCTTAGGTTGGGTTCTTTAAAGAAGCAAAACCAGTAAACCATATAGATATATATACCAAAACCCAAAAAGCCCATTGCTGTCAAGTCGATTCCAACTCATACCAACCCTATAGGACAGAGTAGAACTGTCCCATAGGGTTTCCAAGGAGCGGATGATGGATTCAAACTGCCAACCTTTTGGTTAACAGCCAAGTTCTTAATGACTGCACCACCAGGGCTCCATATATATATATACATATATATATATACATATATATATATATATATATATATATATATATAGACAGATACTTATATCAAGGAAAAGGTTCATGTTGTTGTAGAGGCTGGAACGCCCCAAGTCCATGGGTAAGGATAGAGGCTTCTTCTGATTCATGTGGCTGCAGGGACTGGTGAATCCAAGATCAGCAGGTCAGGCAGCAGGGCTTTTGCTTGCTCTGGATCCTGCAACTGGCTCCTGTTTGTTTGACCTCTAGTTCTTGGGACCTGAGGTAGAAGCTTACTTACCACCTTGCCTGCTGATTTTGGGATTTGTCAACCTTCGCAGCCTGTGAGCAAGAGCCTGCTGTCTGACCTTCCAGTCTTGGGTTTTCCAGCCCCTGCAGCCACGTGGATCAGTTTCTATCTGACCCACGGACTTGGGACATTCCAGCCTCTAGAACCACAGGAGCCATTTCCTTGATATAAATTTTTGTCTCTCTCTATATATATTTATATACTTTACTGGTTTTGCTTCTCTATAGAACCCAGCCTAAGACAGACGATTACATTGTGTTTGTGTGCGTGTGTACACATATACAAATATACTTGAAATGTTCGTTCTGATGAAAAAGGATTTTATTATGATAACATAGGTGTAAGAAGACTCAATCAACAGTCTATAATTCCAAGTAAGATAGACCAGTAGGGTTACTAGGAGGATAAAGTATAAATTGTCCTAAGTTTTTCTTCTGTTCTGAAAAGATTTGGGTATACATCCCATATCTTGATTCAGATAAAAGACTAGGATGAGCCTAAAATTACCAAAAAGTTTTTTTTATTATGAATAAACTCAATCTTTACTGCTGTAAGACAAGAATATTTACTCTTGTTTTGCATTAATAATACGAGGAGGCTGTGTAAGAGTAGGAAAAAGTTGGCCTCATAATGAGGAGGAGTCTTGGTTTCTTCAAACTTTGTAATTCATTTATTCATTCACTCACTCAGATATGCATACAACAAATACTTATTGAGTATCTACATTGTGCTAGTTGCTGGAGATACAATGGTGACCACCACTATGTGACTTTAGGCGAGTCACTTCTCTTCTTGGGCTTGAATTTTCTCATCTATAAAATGAAAGTCTGGGACTTGGGTCTTTAAAAAACACCTTTAATCCTTTTTTAAAAACACCTTTAATCCTGAAGGAAAGAGATAACAGTGTGAAAATGCTTTATTAATGGCAAAATACTATAAAAATGTAAGAGTATATTGCTAAGTTGTCCAAAGATAACATACACTACAATTGGTTTTCCCACACTTAAGTTCAAGGGTGGTTACTTTATTTGTTGTTGTTGTTATTAGGTGCCATCGAGTTGGTTCAGACTCACAGTGACCTTATGTACAACAATGAAACACTGCCTAGTCCTGCACCTTGCTCACAATTGTTGCTATGTTTGAGCCCATTGTTGCAGCCACTGTGTCAATCCTTCTCGTTGAGGGTCTTCCTCTTTTTCACTGACCTAATCAGACAATGTTCTGCCGCTATTCATAAGGTTATCATTGGCCAAGTTTTTTCGAAGTAGATCACCAAGTACTTCTTCCTAGTCTGTCTTACTCTGGAAGGTCCACTGAAACCTGTCCACCATGAGTGACCTTGCTGGTGTTTGAAATACTGGTGGCATAGCTTCCAGTATAACAGCAAAACACAAGCCACCATAGTATAACAAACTGATAGATGAGTGGTACTTTATTTATGGAGCTCATATAGCTTACTCCAAGTCATAGTTAAGACCATGACCCCCTCTGTGTTCAGAAACCAATTTCCTTGTTCGACAGGAGGCCACATTTCTAATAAGCCTTGGAGCTTCAAGTCATGAGTCCAAATTCAACATCTAGAACGCTTTTCAAATATTTTGGTGTCAGCAAAGAAAAACAGGAGACGATGCAAATAACCCAAATAAGAAATGAACTTGGAGACATTACAATAGACCCAACTGAAATAGAAAGGATCACAATAGAGTATTATGAAGAATTATACTGTAACAAATTTGAAAACCTAGAGGAAGTGGATAAATTCCTAGAAACTCACTCCCAAAGTTATGTTGAAAGTCTGAACAGAACCATAACAAGACAAGATATTGGAAAGGTAATTTTAAAAAATTCCAACAAAAAAAGCCCTGGCCCAGATGGCTTCGCTGGAGAATTATACAAAACATTCAGAGAGGAGTTATACCAGTACTACTCAAAATATTTCAAACTAGAAAAGGAAGTGACACTTCCAAATTCATTCTATAAAGCCAGCATAATCCTGATACCAAAACCAGGCAAAGATACCACAAAAAAAGAAAATTACAGATCAATATATCTTATGAATATCAACACAAAAATTCTCAGCAAAATTCTAGCCAATAGAATTCAGCATCATATCAAAAAAAAAAAAAAATAGACCACGACCAAGTAGGATTCATACCAGGTATGCAAGGATTGTTCAACATTAAAAAACTGATCAACGTAACCCACTACATAAATAAAAGGAAAGAAAAGAATCACATAATCATCTTAATTAATAAACAAAAGGCATTCGAAAAAGCCCAACACCCATTCCAGATAGAAACTCTCAATAACAAAGGTATAGAAGGGAAATTTCTCAACATAATAAAGGGCATTTATGAAAACTAATGGACAACATCATTCTTACTGGAGAGAGACTGAAAACATTCCCCGTGAGAACAAGAACAGGACAAGGATGCCCTTTATCACCACTCCTATTTAACATTATGCTGGAAGTCCTAGCTAGAGCAATAAGGCAAGAAAAAGAAATAAAGGGCATCGAAATTCGTAATGAATAAGTTAAACTATCACTGTTGGCGGATGATATGATACTATGCATAAAAAACCCAAAAGACTCCATGACAAAACTACTGGAACTAATAGAAAGATTCAGCAGAAAAGCAGGATACAAGACAAACAAAAAATCAGTTGGATTCCTATACACCAACAAGGAGAACAATGAAAATGAAATCGGGAAAACAATACCATTAATAATAGCCCCCCAAAATAAAGTTTTTATGAATAAATCTAACCAGGGATTTAAAACACCTACATAAAGAAAACTACAAAACACTACTGCATGAAACCAAAGAGATCTACATAAATGGAAAAACATACCATGCTCATGGACAGGCAGACTCAACATTGTGAAAATGACAATTCTACCCAAA
>NW_004444006.1:12837071-12838168 GCF_000243295.1 Trichechus manatus latirostris
TAGTCAGTGTCACTGAACTGTGCATGTAGAAATTTTTGAAATGGTGTCTCTTTGGTTATGTATATTTTCACCAAAAAAAAAAAAAAGGTGGAGAAGTGAGAGGGTTGACATGTTGTGGGGTTGTTAACCAATGTCATAAAACAATATGTGCACTACTGTTTCATGAGATACTATTTGTTCTGTAAGCCTTCACCTGAAGTACAATAAAAAAATAAAGAAAGAAAAAATTGACCGTATTGGAAACTAAAACTGAGAAAAAAATTTAATATATCTGTTGATTAATCCCTGGTGGGATCTCTGAAGACTTTTCATTTTTTTCTAATTTTATTTATTTATTTATCCTTTTTTTTCCTTTAATTTTTTCTCCATTTCTCGTTCTTTTTCTCCCCACTCCAAGGGCAAGCTCACTTAGCACTATTTTTTGTTTGTTTTTGCCCCCTGTTTCTCTCTCCTCCCTCTCTTCTTTCCCATACCCATCTTAATTCCACATATCACAATCTCCCCCCTCCATCCTGCCTACCTGCCAGTGCATTGATCATCACGTCAATGAGCAACACAAGCACAGCCTACCAGAACCTGCCCTGCATTGCTTCCTAGCCTGCCCCGTAGACCCTAGTGTGTGCCACAAATAACCTGTCCCAGAAACTCCCCTTCAGCTGGACCTGTCCTCCTGCATGATAGCTGAGCGACTGACCCTGCCCATTGGACAAAGAAGCAAAAAGTATCGTGCCCACAGATGAGCAAACAACAAAGAACTCACAGCATGCCTGTTCAGACGTAACCAAATAAAACAAAAAAGCAGGATGAAACAAACAAATCTACAATCAATAAATGAGGAAAATAATTACTGAATGTCTCGAGGACAGCAGGCAATATAAAAACATTAAAAAAAAGGACAGGACGGTTCCAGTAGGCATCGAAAATAAAACACCAGATGACTTCCCAGTAGAAGAAAAGGCACTAGGACTACCTGATAGGGAATTCAAATCTCTAATATTCAGAGCTATCCAAGAGTTGAAGCAAAAAGCAGACAAAAATGAAGAAAAAAGACAAATTCATGAAAAATACAGACAAAAAAATGGAAGAATTCAGGAAAA
>NW_004444006.1:12840603-12843053 GCF_000243295.1 Trichechus manatus latirostris
CCCCCAAAAAATGAAATGGGGGACATTATAACAGACCCAACTGGAATAAAAAGGATCACAACAGAGTATTATGAAAAACTATACTGCAACAAATTTGAAAACCTAGAGGAAATGGATAAATTTCTAGAAACACCCTACCTACCCAAACTAACACAGTGATGTTAAAAATCTGAACAGACCCTTGACAAGAGAAGAGATTGAAAAGATAATTTAAAAAACTTCCAACAAAAAAAAGCCCTGGCCCAGAAGGCTTCACTGGAGAAGTCTACCAAACATTCAAAGAAGAGCTTATACCAGTACTACCGAAACTATTTCAGAACATAGAAAAGGAAGCGACACTTCTGAATTCATTTTATGAAGCCAGCATAACCCTGATACCAAAAGCAGACAAAGACACCACAAAAAAAGAAAATTACAGACCAATATTGCTCATCAATATAGACGCAAAAATTCTCAGCAAAATTCTAGCCAATAGAATTCAGCTTCATAAAAAAATAATACACCACTTCCAGCAACACGGCGCTCTAGGCAGAAGCACCACGCCATCTCTCCACAGCAAAGATCCAAAAAACTAAGCTAAACAGAGAAAACAGCAATCCTGAAACCCTAAACTTCAAATGAAGAGATAAAGAACTCAGCCAAGCACCAAATGGAATAAGAAACTGACAGAGAACAGAGAGTGAGGAGAGATACATGCAGAGGTCCCCCATCAGCTAATGCAGCGCGGATCCACCATCTTGGACCTCTATCAGAAACCAGTGAACAGGGGGTAGAAGAAAGCAGCTTCACAGAGCTTTCAGCAGGAGACAGAATAACCAGTAACCAGCAATATACGCTTTCACACTTCCCACCCTTCTTCACCCCCACTCGGCCTCCTCTACTTCCCGCGGCCACAGTCTCTTGGCCAGGAAGTATCTGCTGCTTGGATTCCTCCCACCCCCCTGGTCGACTCCCTGAGTGCCATTCGTTGGCTGCTGGTGTTGCTTTTTTTCCACTCTTTTGATTTCTTCCTTACCTCTCACAACCTCCCCCTCCTTTCTCTCAAATACCTGGATCCGTGTGCCATCTTTGCTTCTTTCTAATGGGCTGTGGAGCTCCACTCGAGTGTGGAACTACTTCCTGGTCTGTGCTTCCATGCTGGTGGGATCCTGGGGCTTTTTTGTTTGTTTGTTCTGAATTCTTTGTTTTCTTTTTCTTTTCTCTAGTTAGGAGCCCGTACTGTCCGGGCAGTGCTGAGCAGATTGGGACCTACCCCCTAAGCTTACACAGACACACAGAGGGATCCCTGAGAGCATTTCTTTTTTTGTGGGTTTTTTTTCTGTTTTTTTTTGGGGGGGGGGATTCTTATTCTATATTTTAAAATTTGTTTTGTTTTATTTTCCCTCCTTTTCCCTTTTTGTCTTTCTTCATTACTCAGTTTCTCATCTCTCTATACCTTCTTTCTCTTCCTGTCCCCTGAATACCTAATGCTGAGTGACAACTCTACGCCTTCTATCCAGGCTGTACTTCAACACCTGGGAACGACTTCAACAGACCTTGTAGCCACACTGGTGGGATCCCTGGGAGCTTTTATTTTTTCTTTCTAATTTTTATTTATTCATTATTTTCTTTTCTTATCTTTTTTTTCTTCTTCTTCTGCTTTTTGTTTTTCTCCATTTCATAGTCTCTCGTCTTTCCACTCTAACAGCAAGCTCCCCTAGCACTCTTTTTTGTTTGTATGTTTTTGGCTCCTGTTCCTCTCTCCCATACCCATCTTAGATCCACACTTCACAATCTCCCCCCTCCATCCTGCCTACCTGCACCGTGTGCTTTACATCACACTACCAAGCAGCACAGGCACGGCCTACTGGAACCTGCCCTGCACTGATTACTGGCCCACCCTGATGGCTATAGTGCCACCAACAGCCCATTCCAGGAACTCTTCTTCAGCTAAACCTGCCCTGCTGTACCATATCTGTGCGACTGACCCTGCCAATTGGAGAAGGAGGCAAAAAGTATCGTGCCTGCAGATGATCAAGCAAAGAACACACAGCCCGCCTGCTCAGACATAGCCAAATTAAAAAAAAAAGGATGAAACAAACAAATCTACAATCAATAATCGAGAAAAATAACTACTAAATGCCCTGAAGACAGCAAACTATATCAAAACATTTACAAAAACAGGACAAGATGCTTCCAGTAGGTGTCCAAAATAAAACACCAGATGACTTTCCAGTAGAAGAAAAGGCACTAGAACTACCTAATAAGGAATTCAAATCCCTAATACTCAGAATTATCCAAGAGTTGAAGCAAAAAGCAGACAAAAATGAGGAAAAAATAGACAAATTCATGGAAAAGGCAGACAAATTCATGGAAAACACAGAAAAAAAAATGGAAGAATCAGGAAAATAATACAGGAACAAAATGCCAAAATAAATTCACAACTAGAAATTATACAAAAACAACAATTA
>NW_004444006.1:12843741-12845578 GCF_000243295.1 Trichechus manatus latirostris
AACTTCAGACCTATAGAAGAGGGAATAAACAGTATAAGTATAGAACCTTCTAATGGAGAGGAAGGCAAGGTGATACAAAGTAATAATAGACTGCTTCAAACTTAGAAAGATGGGGTAAACGAAGGATGGGAGGGGTGAGGGGAAATACAAAATAGACAATAGATAAGTGGTATCTTTGGTGAAGTGTGAGACAGTACACAATAATGAGGAAGCCAGCACAACTTGTACAAGGAAAGGGCATGGAAGCTCCATAGACACATCCAAAGTCCCTGAGGGACTGCATTGCTGGGCCAAGGGCTGCGGAGACCATGGTCTCAGGAAACATCTAGCTCAATTGGCATAACAAAGTTTATAAAGACAATGTTTTACATTCTACCTTGGTGAGTAACATCTGAGGTCTTAAAAGCATGTGAGCAGCCATCTAAGATACTCCACTGGTCACACCACTTCGGGAGCAAGGGAGAATGAAGAGAACAGGATACAAGGAAAAGATTAGTCCAAAGGACTAATTGTCCACAGCTACCAAGGCCTCCACTAGACTGAGTCCAGTA
Source organism: Trichechus manatus latirostris (assembly GCF_000243295.1). Lineage (NCBI taxonomy): Eukaryota > Metazoa > Chordata > Mammalia > Sirenia > Trichechidae > Trichechus > Trichechus manatus. Next base: position 12,844,293 of record NW_004444006.1, read on the forward strand.
CAGCTTGATGGTGCCCGGGTACCACCACTGACTGCTCTGACTGGGATCACAATGGAGGGTTCTGGACAGAGCTGGAGAAGGATGTAGAACAAAATTCTAACACACACAAAAAAAAGACCAGATTTACTGGCCTGGAAGAGACTGGAGAAACTCAAGAGTATGCCCCCAGCCACCCTTTTAGGTCAGTGATGAAGTCACTCCCGAGGTTCACCGTTCTGCCAGGGATTGCACAGCCCCATAAAACAAAACCAGACTAATGAGGCACAGCAGTCCAGGGACAAGGACTAGAAGGCGGAAGCAGACAGGAAAGCTGGTGATAGGGAACCCAAGGTTGAGTAAGGACAGTGTTGACATGTAGTGGGGTTCTTAACCATTGTGATAGGGCAACGTGTACTACCTCTTTAATGAGAAACTATTTTGTTCTGTAAACGTTCATCTAAAGTGAGAAGAGCAGCAGAATTGGAAGAACGTAATCAATGTCACTAAACTGCGCATGTAGAAATTTTTGAAATGATGTATCTTTGGCAATGTATATTTTCACCACAAAAAAAAAAAGGTCGAGAAAGAGAGGGTTGTCATGTCGTGGGGCTGTTAACCAATGTCATAAAACAATATGTTTACTGACTGTTTAATGAGAAACTATTTGTTCTGTAAACCTTCACCTAAAGTACAATAAAATTAAAAGTTCAAAAAGAAAAAAAAATACACCATGATCAAGTAGGATTCATACCAAGTATGCAAGGATAGCTCAACATTAGAAAATCAATCAACGTAATCCACCACATAAATAAAAGGAAAGAAAAGAACCACATGATCATCACAATTGACGCAGAACAGGCGTTTGACAAAGTCCAACATCCATTCCTGACAAAAACTCTCAATAAAATAGACATAGAAGGGAAATTTCTCAACATAATAAAGGGCATCTATGTAAAACTAATGGCCAGCATCATTCTTAATGGAGAGAGGCTGAAAACATTCCCCTTGAAAACAGGAACAAGACAAGGATGTCCTTTTTCACCACTCCTATTTAACATTGTGCTGAAGTCCTAGCTAGAGCAATAAGGCAAGAAAAAGAAATAAATGGCATCCAAGTTGGTAGTGAAGAAGTTAAACTGTCCCTATTTGCGGATGATATGATATTATACACAGAAAACCCAAAAGACTCCAAGGAAATACCACTGGAACTAATAGAAAGAGTCAGCAGAGTAGCAGGATACAAGATAAACATACAAAAATCAGTTGGATTCCTATACACCAATAAAGAGAACGATGAAAAGGAAATC
>NW_004444006.1:12846483-12868236 GCF_000243295.1 Trichechus manatus latirostris
TGGGCAAAGGAAATGAACAGACACTTCACCAAAGAAGTCATTCAAGTGGCCAACAGACACATGAGGAAATGCTCGGAATCATTAGTCATTAGAGAAATGCAAATCAAAACCACAATGAGATACCATCTCACCTTGGCATTACTGCCAAAAATAAAAAAAACTGGAAATAACAAATGTTGGAGAGATTGCAGGAAGATTGGAACTCTTACACACTGCTGGTGGGAATGCATAATGATACAACCTTTTGGAAAACGATATAGTGCTTCCTTAGAAAGCTAGTAATAGAAATACTATACGATCCAGCAGTCTCACTTGTAGGAATATATCCCAGAGAAATAAGAGCCGTCACACAAATAAGCATATGCACACCGATGTTCATTGCAGCACTGTTCACAATAGCAAAAAGATGGAAACAATCTAGATGCCCATCAACAGATGAATGGATAAACAAACTATGATACATACACACAATGGAGTATTATGCAATGATAAAGAACAATGATGAATCTGTGAAGTATCTCATAACATGGATGAAACTGGAGCACAATATGCTGAGTGAAATAAGTCGATCACAAAAAGAAGAAATACTGTATGAGACCTCTACTGTAAAAACTCATGAAAAGGTTTACACACAAAAAGAAACAATCTTTGATGGCTATGAGGAATGGGAGTGGTAGGGAGGGGGAAATACTAAATAGACAACAGATAAGTGGTAACGTTGGTGAAGGGTAAGACAGTACACAATACTGGGGAAGCCAGCACATCTTGTACAAGGAAAGGGCATGGAAGCTCCGTAGACACATCCACACTCCCTGAAGGACCGAATTTCTGGGCAGAGGGCTGTGGGGACCATGGTCCCGGGGAACATCTAGCATAATTGGCATAACATAGTTTATAAGGAAATGTTCTAAATTCTACTTTGGTGAGTAGTGTCTGCGGTCTTAAAAGCCTGTGAGCAGCCATCTAAGATATTCCCCTGGTCTCACCTCTTCGGGAGCAAGGGAGAATGAAGAAAAGAAGATACAAGGGAAAGACTAGTCCAAAGGACTAAGGGACCACAACTACCACAGCCTCCAGCAGACTGAATCCAGTACAACTAGACGGTGCCCGGCTACCACCACAGACTGCTCTGACAGGGATCGCAACAGAGGGCTCTGGACAGAGCTGGAGAAAAATGTATAACAAAATTATAACTCACAAAAAAGACCAGACTTACTGGCCTGACAGTGACTGGAGAAACATCGAGAGTGTGGCCCCCGGACACACTTTTAGCTCAGTGATGAAGTCACTCCTGAGGTTCACCCTTCAGCCAAATATTAGACAGCCCCATAAAACAAACAAGACTAATGGGGCACAACAGCCCAGGGACAAGGACTAGAAGGCAGGAGGGGACAGGAAAGCTGGTAATAGGGAACCAAGTTCGAGAAGGGAGAGTGTTCACATGTCACGGGGTTGTTAACCATTGTCATAAAACAATATGTGTACTAACTGTTTAATGAGAAACTATTTGTTCTGTAAACCTTCATCTAAAGTACAATTTTAAAAAAACGAAGATCTCAAATCAATAGACTAACTTTACAACTTTAGAATTTAGAAAAGGAAGAGCAATCTGAGCCTAAATCTACTAAAAGGAAAAGAAAAAAGAAAAAGATCAGAGCATAAATAAATGAAATAGAGGATAAAAAAGCAATAGAGAGAATCAACAAAACCAGAAACTGGATTTTTGGAAAGATCCATAAAGTCAACAAATCTTTAGCTAGACTGACAAAGAAAAAGAGACAGAAGATGCAAACATCCAAAATTAGAAACAAAAATGGGGACAGTACAACTGACCATACAGAAATAAAAAGGATTATAAGGGAATATTATGAACAGTTGTACGCCAACAAATTAAATAAAGGAAAAGGACAAAATCCTATAAACACATAAAATCCCTACATTGACTCAAGAAGAAATAGCGGATCTCGATAGACCCATAACAAGAGAAGACATTGAAGCAATAATGGAAAAAACTGCCCAACAAAGAAAAGTCCTAGATCACATGGCTTCACCGGAGAATTCAATCCAACATTTGTAGATGAAGTGATTCCAATCTTACTTAAACTTTCCCAAAAAACAGAAGAGGATGGAACTCTTCCTAAGTCATTCTATGGGGTGAGCATTACCCTGATACCAAAGCCAAAGACACCACAAGAAAAATATAGTCTAATATCCCTTATGAATATAGATGCAAAAATCATTGACAAAATACTAGCAAACTGAATACAAAACCATATTTAAATGATTATACACCATGATCAAGTGAGATTTATTCCAGGAATGCAAGAGGGTTGTTCAACATTAGAAAATCAATCAGTGTCATACACCACCTTAACAGAACAAAGGTAAAGAACTAAATGTTCATCTCAATCAATACTGAAAAGACATTGGAGAAAATAACACCCTTTCATAATAAAAAACACTCAATGATATAGGAATAGAAGGGAAATTCTTCAATATAATAAAGGGCATTTATAAAAACCCACATCTAACATCATACTCAATGGAGAAAGACTGAGAGCTTTCCCATTAAGACCAGGAACAAAACAAGGATGCCCACTCTCATTGCTGCTATTCAACATCGTTCTGGAAGTTCTAGCCAGAGTAATTAGGCAAGAAAAAAAAAGTATCCAAATCGAGAAGGAGGAAACAAAACTATCCTTTTTCGCAGATAATATGATCCTATACATAGAAAACTCCAAACCTTCCACAAGAACTATTAGAACTAATGAATAAATTCAGCAAAGTGGCAGGGTACAAGATCGACACACAAAAATCAGTCAAGTTTCTATACACCAATAATGAGCAAGCTGAAAAGGAAATTAAGGAAACATCACCATTTAAAATAGTATTTAGCAATACTATCCACAATAGTCAAAAGGTGGAAACAACCTAAATGCTCATCAATAGATGAATGGATTAACAAAATGTAGTACATATGTACAATAGAATACTACTCAGCCAGTAAGAGAAATGAAGTCTTGATACATGCTACAATATAGATGGGACTTGAAGACACTATGCTGAGTGAAATAAGTCAATCACAAAAGAACGAATATTGTATGACCTCACTTACATAAAAAGACGAAAACAGGCAAATGTATAAAGACCAAAGTTTATTAGTGGTTAGAAGAGCAGGAGGAAGGGGGAAAGGGGGAGGTTATTGCTTATGGAGTACTGAGTTTCAGTTTACAGTGATGGAAAAAAATTGCATTGATTAAGGGTAGGGTTGCAAGGCAATTTAATTAATGTAATTGCTGTCAATAAGTTGTACACCTGTAAAAAGTTGAATTAGCAAAGTTGTGTGTTGTATTTACAATGACAAAAAAAGGAGTAGTTGCTGAGGCTGTTTATGTACAACCAAACACTTCATGGGATTTGGTTCCTTGGATTGGAAGTTTAGGATCATGGTTTCATGGGTCATCCCAGTTAATTGGCTTAATATTGTGTTTAGTGTTTCTGTTCTACTTCCTAGTTCGTTGCATAGTGCCTGGGGTCTTAAAAGCTTGCAAGCAGCCATCCAAGGTACAATTGGTTTCTATTCACCTTGAGCAACAGAGGAAGAAAGAGAGTCGAGAAAAGGAGGAGGAAATGGAATTTGGGACTAATTGTCTCCATGAACAACTGTCCTCTTTGCCTTGAGACCAGAACTGGATGGTGTCCAGCTACCACTACTGAACATTTTAATCAAATATTCTAAAGAAGAATCCTGATCAAAAGGGGGAAAATTCAGAACAGAATATCAAATTCTCAAGGACTTCAGACTTTCTGGAGCCATGAAGTCTATATGAACCCTTAAAATTATTGCCCTGAGATAATTATTAAACCATAAACCAAAAATATCCCTTGAAGTCTAAAACAAACAATAATTTAGCTTAACTAGTAAAAAATGTCTGCCTTTAGCATTGTGCTGTTTTTTTTTTCTTTTTTGGAATTTTTTTCTTTTTTTATCATGCTTTAGGTGAAAGTTACAGCTCAAGTTAATTTCTCATACAAAAATTTATACACATATTGTTGTGACACTAGTTGCAATCCCTATAACGTGACAGCACACTCCCTCTTTCCACCCCGGGTTTCTGGTGTTCCTGCAACCAGCTCCTGTCCCTTCCTGCCTTCTCATCCCGCCTCTAGACAGGAGCTGCCCATTTTGTCACGTGTATCTGCTTGAACTAAGAAGCACATTCTTCAAGAGTATTATTTTATGTTTTCTAGTCCAGTCTAATCTTTGTCTGAAGAGTGGGCTTCAGGAATGGTTTTAGTTCTGGGTTAACAGAGCATATGGGGCCATGGCTTTGGGGGTTCCTCCAGTCTCAGTCAGACCATTAAGTCTGGTCGTTTTACACGAATTTGAGTTCTGCTCCACATTTTTCTCCTGCTCTGTCAGGGACTCTGTTGTGTTCCCTGTCAGGGCAGTTATTGGTGGTAGCCGGACACCATCTAGTTCTTTTGGTATCAGGCTGATGGAGTCACTGGTTTACGGGGCCCTTTTGTCTCTTGGGCTAATATTTTCCTTGTGTCTTTTGTGTTCTTCATCCTCCTTTGCTCCAAGAGGGTTGGGACCAATTGATGCATCTTAGATGGCCGCTCCCAACATTTTAAGACCCCAGCCACCACTCACTAAAGTGGGATGCAGAACATTTTCTTAATAAACTTTGTTATGCCAATTGACCTAGAAGTCCCCCAAAACCACGGTCCCCAAAACCCTGCCCCTGATACTCTGTCCCTCAAAGTGTTTGTGTTCAGGAAACTTCTTAGCTTTTGGTTTAGTCCAGTTGTGCTGACTTCCCCTGTAGTGTGTGTCGTCCTTCCCTTGGCCTAAGATGATTCTTGTCTACTATCTAGTGAATTCCCCTCCCCATCCCTCCACCCTTGTAACCATCACAGAATGTTTTCTTTTGTGTTTCAAACTTTTCTTGAGTTCTTATCATAGTGGTCTCATACAATATTTGTCCTTTTGCGACTGACTGTAGGGTCGCTATGAGTTGGAATTGACTCGATGGCAATGGGTTTGGTTTTCTTTTTTAATTTCACTCAGCATAATGCCTTCCAGATTCATCCATGTTGTGAGATGTTTCCCAGCTTCATCATTGTTCTTTATCGTTACTTAGTATTACATTGTGTGTATGTACCATAATTTGTTTATCCATTTGTCTGTTGATGGGCACCTAGGTTTTTTCCATCTTCTTGCTATCGTGAACAGTGCTGCAATGAACATGGATGTGCATATATCTATTCGTGTAATGGCTCTTATTTCTCTAGGATCTATTGCAAGCAGTGGGATTGCTGGATCGTATGGTACTTCTATTCCTAGCTTTTTAAGGAAGCATCAAATCGATTTCCAAAGTGGTTGTACCATTTTACATTCCCACCAGCAGTGCATAAGTATTCCAGTCTCTCCACAACCTCTCCAACATTTATTATTCTGTGTTTTTTGGATTAGTGCTAGCCTTGTTGGGGTAAGATGATATCTCATTGTAGCTTTGAGTTGCATTTTCTAATGGCTAATGATTGCGAGCATTTCCTCATGTATCTGTTAGCCGCCTGAATGTCTTCTTTGGTGAAGTATCTGTTCAAATCCTTTGCCCATTTTTTAATTGGGTTACTTGTCTTTTTGTCGTTGAGGTGCTGCAGTATCTTGTAGATTTTAGAGATTAGACCTTTATTGGATATGTGATAGCCAAAATTTTTTTCCTAGTCCGTAGGTTGTCTTTTCACTCTTTTAGTGAAGTCTTCTGATGAGTGTAAGTGTTTGGTTTTTAGGAGCTCCCAGTTATCTAGTTTCTCTTCTGGTGTTTGTGTATGGTTAGTTATGGTTTGTATTGTATTTATACCATGTATTAGGGATCCTAGCATTGTCCCTATTTTTTCTTCCATGATCTTTATCATTTTAGATTTTATATTTAGCTCTTTGATCCATTTTGAGTTAGCTTTTGTACATGGTGTGAGATGTGGGTCTTGTTTCATTTTTTTCCAGATGGATATCCAGTTATGACAGCACCATTTGTTCAAGAGACTGTCTTTTCCCCCATTTAACGGACTTTGGGCCTTTGTGAAATATTAGCTGCTCATAGGTAGATGGATTTACTTCTGGGTTCTCAATTCTGTTCCATTGGTCTATATATCCATTGTTGTACCAGTATCAGGTTGTTTTGACTACCATGGAAGTATGTTGTTGTTGTTCGGTGCAGTCAAATTGGTATACCGTGGCAGTAAAATAGGTTCTAAAACCAGGTAGTGTGAGATCTCCCACTGTGTTCTTCTTCTTCAGTAATGCTTTACTTATCCGGGGTCTCTTCCCTTTCCATATGAAGTTGATGATTTGTTTCTCCATCTGGATAAAAAATGTCATTGGAATTTGGATAGGGATTGCATTGTATCTGTAGATTGCTTTGGGTAGAATTGACATTTTCACCATGCTGAGTCTTCGTATCCATGAGCAAGGTATGTTTTTCCACTTATGCAGGTCTCTTTTGGTTTCATGCAAGAGTATCTTCTAGTTTTCTTTGTATGGGTCTTTTATGTCTTGGGTTAGATTTATTTCTAAGTATTTTATCTTCTTCGGAGCTATGGTAAATGGTATTGATTTGATGATTTCCTTTTCGAAGTTCTCTTTGTTGGTAAAGAGGAATCCAAATGATTTTTGAATGTTTGTCTTGTATCCTGATACTTTGCTGAAATATTCTATTAGTTCCAGTAATTTTCTTGTGTATTCTTTGGGGGTTTCTGTGTATAAGATCATATCATGTGCAAATAGAGATACTTTTACTTCTTCCTACCAATTTGGATGCCCTTTATTTCTTTTTCTTGCCTTATTGCTCCGGCTAGGACCTCCAGCATAATGTTGAATAAGAATGGTGATAAAGGGCATCCTTGTCTGGTTCCCGTTCTCAAGGGGAATGCTTTCAGACTCTATCCATTTAGGATGATGTTGGCTGTTGGCTTTGTATAAATGCCCTTCATTATGTCGACAAATTTCCCTTCTATTCCTATTTTGTTGAGAGTTTTTATCATGAATGGGTGTTGGACGTTGTCAAATGCCTTTTCTGCGTCGATTGATAAGATCACACGGTTCTTATCTTTTATTTACATTGGATTACATTGATTGTTTTTCTAATGTTGAGCCATCCCTGCATACCTGGTATGAATTCCACTTGGTCATGGTGAATTTTTTTTTTTTTTTATATATTGTTGAATTCTATTGTCTAGAATTTTGTTGAGGAATTTTGCGTATATATTCATGAGGGATACTGGTCTGAAATTTTGTGTGTGTGTGTGTGTCTTTACCTGATTTTGGTATCAGGGTTATGCTGGATTCATAGAATGAGCTTGGGAGTATTCCATTCTTTTCTATGCTCTGAAATATCTTTAGTAGTAGTGGTGTTAACTCTTCTCTAAAAGTTTGGTAGAATTCCTCAGTGAAGGTGTCAGGGCCAGGACTTTTTTTTTGTTGGGAGTTTTTTTTTTTTATTACCTCTTCACTATCTTCTTTTGTTATAGGTTTATTTAGCTGTTCCACCTCTGTTTGTGTTAATTTAGGTAGGTAGGGTGTTTCTAGAAATTTGTCCATTTCCTCTAGGTTTTCAATTTTGTTGGAGTACAATTTTTCATAGTATGATTCTTTTAATTTCAGATGGGTCTGTTGTGATATTTTCCATTTCATTTCTTATTACAGGTTACTTGCTTCCTCTCCTGTTTTTCTTTTGTCAGTTTGGCCAGTGATTTATCGATTTTGTTGATCTTTTCAAAGAACCAGCTTTTGGTCTTGTTGACTATTTCAATTGTTTTTCTATTCTCTGTTTCATTTATTTCTGCTCTACTTTTTATTATTTCCTTTCCTTTGGTGCTTGAGGGTTTCTTTTGCTGCTCTCTTTCTATTTGTTTGAGATGTAGGGTTAATGTTTTGATTATGGCCCTTTCTTCTTTTTAGATGTGTGCATTTATTGCTATAAATTGACCTCTGAGCACTGCTTTTACTGTGTCCAAAGGTTCTGGTAGGATGTGTTTTGATTCTATGAATTTTTTTATTCTGTCCTTGATTTCTTCTATAACCCAGTAGTTTTTAAGCAAAGTGTTGTTCAGTTTCCATGTATTTGATTTTTGTTCCTTGAGTTTTCTGTTATTGATTTCTACTTTTATGGCTTTAGTGTCAGAAAAGATGCTTTGTAATATTTTGGTGTTTGGATTCTGTTAAGGTTTGTTTTGTGGCCTAATACGTGGTCTATTATGGAAAATGTTCCATGTGCGTTGGAAAAGAAAGTATACTGGGCTGCTGTTGGGTGGAGTGTTTTCTATATGCCTATGAGATCAAGTTGGTTGATCATGGCATTTAGATCTTCGTGTCTTTATTGAGCTTCTTTCTAGATGTTCTGTCCTTCACTGAAAGTGGTGTGTTGAAGTCTCCTACTACTATTGTGGAACGGTCTATTTCTCTTTTCACTGCTTGTTTGTTTTATGTATTTTGGAGCCCTGTCATTGGGTGCATAAATATTTATTATGGTTATGTCCTCCTAGTGTATTGATTATACAGTGTCCTTCTTTATCCTTTATGGTGAATTTAGCTTTAAAGTCCACTGTCAGAAATTAATATTGCCACTCCTCTTTTTTGAGTGCTGTTTGCTTGATATATTTTTTTTTCCATCCTTTGAGTTTTAGATTGTTTGTGTCTTTGAGTCTCAGGTGTGTCTCTTGTAGGCACCATATAGATGGATTGTGTATTTTTATCAGTTCTGCCACTCTGTCTCTTTATTGGTTCATTTAATCCATTTACATTCAGCATAATTATTGATAGGAATGAGTTTAGTGCTGTCATTTTGATGTATTTTTTGTGGTGTTGACAATTTCTTTGTTCTACTTAATTTTCTTTGCTGAGTCTTTTTTCTTTTTATCTTTTTTCATTGTTGTTGATTTTGTATTTGCTGAGTCTTTATGTTTTTCTTGTTTTTTATTTTGATGTGTAGGTTTTTCATTTTCCTTTGTGGTTACCTTAAAATCTACCTCTATTTTCTAAGTTCAGATCAATTTTTTATTTCTGGATATCGCCTTGATTTCCTCTCCATATGAAAGTTCTATGACTGCACTATTTAGTTCCTATTTTTTTGTTTTAATGTTGCCATCTTTTACATACTGATGTCTCGGTTTCCTATTTTCAGTGTTTTATCTTTGACTTATTTTTGTGACTTCCCCATGTGAGTTGATATCTGGTTGTTCTGTCCTGTGTTCTAGTCTTGGGTTATCTGATTTTATTGATTCTCTAGCTGGAGAACTCTCTTTTTTATTTCTTGTAATTTTAGCTTGGTTTTTACAAATTCCCTTAACTTCTATTTATCCGGTAATGCCCTAATTTCACCTTCATATTTGAGACACAGTTTTGCTGGATATATAATTCTTGGTTGGTAATTTTTCTCCTTCAAGGCTTTATATATGTCATCCCATTGCCTTCTTGACTGCATGGTTTCTGCTGAGTAGTCTGAGCTTAGTCTTATTGACTACTTTGTAGGTGACTTTTCGTTTATCCATAGCCACTCTTAAAATTCTCTTTTTATCTTTGGTTTTGGCAAGTTTAATTATACTATGTCTTGGTGACTTTCTTTTGGGATCTACCCTGTGTGGGGTTCGATCAGCTTCTTGTATAGATATTTTCTTGTCTTTCATGATATCAGGGAAGTTTTCTGCCAACAAATCTTCAACAATTTTCTCTGTATTTTCTGTTATCTCCCTCTGTTCTGGTACTCCAATCACTTACAGGTTTTTCCTCTTGACAGAGTCCCACATAATTCTTAGAGTTTCTTCATTTTTTAAAATTCTTTTATCTTACTTTTCCTCAAATAAATTGGTGTCAAGTGATTTATCTTCAATCTCACTAATTATAACGTCCATTGCCTCAATTCTGCTCCTATGACATTCTATTGAGTTGTTTAATTCTGAAATTTTATTGTTAATCTTTTGGATTTCTATTTGCTGTCTCTCTATGGATTCTAGCAGTCTGTTAAAATTTGTCATTTTGCTTTTGTATAGCTTTCCTAAATTCCTCTATTACTTTGTGTGTTCCTGGCTTGACTGAGTTTTGCATGATCTCCTTCCTGATATCTTGAAGAGCTCTGTATATTAATCTTTTGAATTTTACCTCTGGTAATTCCAAGAAGTTCTCTTCCTCTAGGAGGTTTCTTGGTTCTTTGTTTTGGTAGCTTGCTGAGGCTATCATGGTCTACCTGTTTATGATTTGATATTGACTGTTGTCCCTGAGCCATCAAAGAGTTATTATATTTATTTATGGTATATTTGCTTGCTGTGTCCTAACTTCTTGTTTTGTTTTGATGTGCCCAAATAGGCTGGGCGTGTGAGCTACTTTGGTTATTGGCATCTTTGAAGTTCTCATGTCGTGTCAACAGGTGGTTAGAATTACTATTAGGTATGTGAGCCCAGGAATCAATTTACTTTTCTTGTATGGATTCAGCTCAGGTGTCTAGGTCATCAGTCACTGAGTGTGTGCTTTATGCCCTGATCTAAAGTCCTAGATGGGCAAGACTACATAGGGGTGATTGAATCAGGCACAGGTATCTGGAAACAGTAGGGGATTATGTTCTGAGCAAGGTAGGGGGCTGATTGCTGCCCTGAGTTCCTAGGTGGAAGGCATGTCCCTGTCCCCTAGAGCACATGGGTGGGTGGATTTTGCAAGTGTACTTTTGACACCCAATGCTGTTGGCTATAAGGACTGGGAGTCCCTACTTATTCTTGGACCCCTGTCATGGGTGGCTAGGTGGAGTGGGTGAAGCCACCAGTCCTCAGGCCCCTGACGTGGGTAGGTGAGGACCCTACTTAATGGGCAGGGTGGTGTCAAGTGTCACAAATCTGCCACTCCGCCTTAGCTGTTGCAGTTGAAAATAGGCTTCAGGTATATACCCTTTTGTACAACCTGTTGAATGAGCCCACACAGGTCTAGGCAGGGGTGAAAGGCATTCGAAGTCCATGGACCCCTTATGCCTGTGCCTAGGCAAAGGGGCAGTGCCTGCCCTGAGTTCCCAGCTTAGGGGAGCTGGAGGTTTCTTTTTACGTATTTGTTTGCTCATTTTTTCCCTCCCCAAAGCTAGGAGACTGGTGCAGGCTCACAATAGGTCCCACTTCTGGCCTAGAGGCCATGACAACTGCTGAACACTGCCAGACCAGGACAGAAGCAGAGTGGGGAGGGGCAGACGAGGGGAAGAGAGGCATTTCCCAGAGGCGGAAGTGTTATTTTGATCCTGCACAGTAGGTTAGATGCTTGCACTTAACTTTCACAGATCCAGCACCGCTTCTCTCTGGCTCCAGAGGCTTGTGCAGACTCTCTGCTCCTCGGTTTCTCCCAATGTGGAAAATGCATCCTGAGCACTACTGCTTGCCTCAATCCACATGCGCCAAATGATCCAGCCTTCGGGGTGCTGGCCAGGTCAGGTCTGGCAAATCCTTGCTGCTTCTGAACTGTCTCTCCCTGCCCCTGCTGCTCAGTCTGACTCCTCAACTTTGTCTTTGATGTCCAGGGCTCCTAGATTGTCATTTATAATCAATTCACTTGTTTCTTCAGGTCTTTGTTGTAAGAGGGACCACAGGAAGTGTCTGACTATCCCGCCATGTTGGCCCCACCTCCACATTGTGCTCTTTTAAAGTCTATTTGTGACCAAATTGACAATAGCAACTCAAAAGATTAGATAGGAACCTTAACGGGCAGTAATTTTATGTTAACGGGGGAGGGACAACTCGGAAAAGGATGAGAATGATTGCACAACTTGAAAAATGTAATCAATGTCACTAAATGGAACGTAGAAATTGTTGAATTGGTGTATGTTCTGCTGCATATATTCTCAACAAGAACAACAACGAAAATAAATTATAAAATAGCATCTAAAAGAATAACATACCTAGGAATAAATTTAACCAGAAAGATGAGATTGGAAGGCTCGATATAGTTAAAATGTCAATACTACCCAAGGCAATCTATAAATTCAATGGAATTCCTACCAAAATTCCAACAGCCTTCTTTGCAGAAATGGAGAAGCCAATCCTCAAATTTATACAGAAAGGTAAAGGACCCCGAATAGCTAAAGCAATCTTAAAGAAAAATAAAGTAGAACTCACACATCCTGATTTTAAAACATACTATAAAGCCGGAGTAATCAAAACAGCCTGGCACTGGTATAATAGACACATAGACCAATGGAATACAATTGAGAGTCCAGAAATAAATCCATACACCTATGCTCTACTGACTTTGACAAGGGTGTTAAGTTCAGTAAATGAGGGAAAGAAGAGTCTGTTAAATAAATGATGCTGAGAAAATTGGGTTTCCACATGCAGAAGGATGGATGAATTAAGACCCAAGCCTCAGACCATACACAAAAACCAATTCAAAATGGATCAAGGACCCAAACGTGAAAACTAAAACCATAAAATTCTTAGAAGAAAATATGGGAGCGTGGCTGTGGGACCTATTTTTAAAGAATGGATTATCAGGTATAACAACAAAACATGAGTAGCAAAAGAAGAAATAGATAAATGGGACCTCATAAAATTTAAATGCTTTTGTTCATCACAGGACTTCATCAACAACCTACAGACTGTAAGAAAAATTTTCAGGAACAATATATCTGATAAGTGTCTAATATCCAAAATATATAAAATCTTCTACAACTTAACAACAAAAAGACAAATAACCCAAGGAAAAAATGTACAAACAATTTAAACAGACATTTCACCAGAGAAGATATTCAAACGGCCAAAAATTACAACAAAATATGACTAACATCATTAACCATTGTTGTTGTTAGGTACTCTCAAGTTGATTTCGACTCATAGCGACCCCTTATCACAGAGTAGAACTGCCCCATAGGGCTTTCTAGGCTGTAATTTTTATGGGAGCAGATTGCCACGTCTTTCTCCCATGGAGCTGCTGAGTGGGATCAAACATCCAACCTTTCTTCAGTTAGTAGCTGAGTGCTTAACCATTGCCCCACCATGAGCTACCACCTCACGCCCATTAGAATTGCAATGATTAAAAAAAAAAAGACAGAAAACAACAAGTGTTGACAAGGGTGTGGAGAAATTGGAACCCTCATTCGTTGCTGGTGGGAATGTAAAATGGTACAGTCACTGTGGAAAACAGTTTGGCAGTTCCTCAAAAAGTTGAAGGTAGAAATACTATATGACCCAGTAATCCCAATCCTAGGCCTATACCCCAAAGTAGTGAAAGCAGGAATGCAAACAGAAACCAGTGTTCACTGCAACACTTTTCACAATAGCTAAAAGGTGGAAACAACCAAAATGCCTATCAACAGATGAATAGATAAACAAAATGTGCCATATACATACAATGGAATATTACTAAGCATAAGGAGAAATGAAGTCCTGATACACGCCTGTTATGGACTGAATTGTTTCCCCCACAAAATGTGTGTCAACTTGGCTAGGCCATGATTCCCAGTATTGTGTGATTGTCCACCATTTTTTCATCTGAGGTGATTTTTCTATGTGTTGTAAATCCTACCTCTATGATGTTAATGAGGCAAGATTAAAGGCAGTTATGTTAATCAGGCAGGACACAATCTACAAGATTAGGTTGTATCTTGAGTCAATCTCTTTTAAGATATAAAAGAGAGAATTGAGCAGAGAGACAGGAGAACCTCCTACCACCAAGAATGAAGAACCAGGAGGGGAGCACGTCTTTTGGACCGGGGGTCCCTGTGCTGAGAGGCTCCTAGACCAGGGAAAGATTGATGACAAGGATATTCCCCCAGAACAGACAGAGATAGAAAGCTTTCCCTGGACCTGGCCCGCTGTATTCAGACTTCTAGCCTCCTAGACTGTGATTTAATAAAATTCTGTTTGTTAAAGTCATACACTTGTGGTATTTCTGTTATAGCAGCACTAGATAACTAAGACAATGCTACAACATGAATGAACCTTGAAAACATGCTGAGCAAAATAAGTCAGTCACAAAAGGATGAATTATATGACATACACAAATATATAGAAACCAAAGATTATTAGTGTTACCACGAGAGAGGTAAGAGGAGGAAAGGGGGAGCCTTTGCTTATGAGGCATTGCATTTATGTTAATGGTGGTGGAATAATTCTGAAAAGGATAGTGATAATGGTTGCACAACATGAAGAATGTAATCAATGTCACTAAAGTATACATGTAGAAATTAAACATTATCATTTTATATTTTACCATTTTACAAATTGTATTGTAAAATTTTACATTTCCACCAGCAATGAATAAGGGTTTCAATTTCTCCACATCCTTGTGAACACCGATTGTTTTCTGTTTGTTTAATCATTGCACTTCTAATGGGGGGTGAGGTGATATCTCATGGTGCTGAAACGGTTACGCACTCGACTGCTAAACCGAAAGGTTGGCAGTTTGATTCCACCTAGCAACTCCACGGGAGAAAGATGTGGCAATCTGCTCGCATAAAGACTCTTGAATTGGCAAATGTTTTGTTGTGTACATTTTCACCACAATAAAAACTTTTTTAAAAATATGAATAATCATAGAAAGTTCTTATGTCAAAAAATGTTGTTCCATAAAAAAGTAGCTAGTTCAGCTCTCAAAGAACTGCACAAGTACTTTTCCTTGAGACAACCATCCAGTGTGTGGCGGAAGTGCATACTTCCCATTTCATCTCACAGACTATTTTTAAAAATATGTGCTCAACATTTAATAAAATAACTTATACTGCTTCATCAAGAGTATTCTTAAATGAAACTAGCAAATTTTTAAACTGTAAATACATGACAGTGAAGAGTACAATAGCCAGTAGTACAGTGTCATGCCACTGTCTTGATTCATGTACTAGCAGTTTTACCTACCATTACTTTTGCACAATCAGTGCAAATGTCAACAGTTGTTCCAGGATAAACCATGAGATTAAAAAAAAAGTTATTCAACACTTTGCTTATTTCAGCAACAATTGTGTTTTTTTCCAAGCATTCACAGCAACTTCAGCCACATTTGTAGATTCATCCATTTGCAAGGCAAAATTATAATTCTGCACATGAGAAAATAAGTCATTCTTCACATTTGCAGCTAAAAATTTAATTAGATGAGTTACTGTATCATTGAAAAGTGGCAGCTCCATGATTTCTTTTACTGACTTTTCATTCAATAGGCATTAATTCAGCAACGTCAACTGTACAAAGCTTAGTCTCTTAGTTACTGGGTATGCTTTTCCAGACAATGAAATACGGTAATTTACCCATAAGATGCTTTGGTGGCTTTATTTCTAATTTGTAAAGCTGTAACTAACAATTTTTAGCTTTAAAGGGTTTATCATATCTGTTTAAAACATTCAATTTCTTTTTCTATAAACTTCGAGCAACTTAAATGGCACCATAATACTATCTGAAAATGTTCCGTTACATGAAACAGTTATGTAAATGTCTTATGTAACTATTACAATCTATAAAGATGAGAGAAATATAGTTTTCATCATAATTTTATTTACAGTTTTGCCCCGTTTCCTTGGAATATATTCCTCCCTTCCTTGAGTCAAAAAACTCTCTGATACATCAGCTTCAAAATGAAAAAGATTTTTAGCATCTTTTAGAGATGGTTGGTGCAACCGTGGGTTAAAAAAGTGATTCTTCCAGTCTCCCTTTCGTAAGTCAATGATCCATTTCTAAATATACAAATATATATTATAAATAAAGCTTTTAAAAAATTTAGCACAAAATATTAAATTCTAAAATAAGCTTTAAATAAAATTTTAAAATCTGGAAGAAAAAATTTTAAAATATTACTGCAAAACAAGACAAAAAAGTATATTTCCTGTGTTTCCTCATAGGCATGAGGAAAACTCCAGGATTTAAAAACAGTGATTTAATGGATGATGAGGTTACAGAGATTATAGCAGGTATAACCACAGATAGCTGGTGAGAACACAGTATAAGCACTGACATTAAACTGAGTAAATTTCTGAATATACCCATATTTATACCCTAAACCTATTACCTTAAAAAATTCTAGAAAATACAACACACACACATTAGCTGTCAGAACAATGACGTCATAACATCATGTAGCCTCCGAAAAACACTGTATACTTGTAAGAGAACGAGAGCGAAAAATGCAAATAATATCTTAGTATAATTATGAAAGTTGCTTTGACTTCACAGACACTGAAAGTGTCTCAGGAACTGCCAGACTATATTCTGAGAATCCCTGGTCTAGACTTTCTACTTCCCAATATGACATGGAGCCACTCATTTCATCAATTTCTACATGTTTCCTCACTGGCAAAGTGAAGGAAAATTAGACTGGGCCACCTTATGAAATTGCTTAGAAATCTTAGATATGAAGGTGAGGGAGGGATTAACAGTATAATTATAATGATAGTGTGAACCACTAGCAAAAGCGGTCTTTCTAAAAAGTCGAAGAGCCTTTCTTGTGGTATGAAGGAAAAAGAAAACCTGGAATTCAATCATTCCTACACATAGACATAAATATTATGTGTTACCATAATGTCTTTTGTCACAAAGTGGTAAGGTGGTTTTTTTGTCATTTATGCAAAAAAAAAAAGGAGTTATTCTGATGACTGATACTGTAGTTCCAAGACCTTGAGGAGACATTTGCTTAAAGAAGAAGCACTTGTATTCTCTCTCCCAGGAATGGACTTGTCCTCAAATTTTTACATTTTTTCCCCATGATTTTTATTGAGTGAGTGATATTATTATGAAATCTTTCACACAAGCACTAGGCACCAGGGTCTGAATAGTTTTACCTGTTAACCAGGCCTCATTGGAAATCTCTACCGCATACGTGGTAATAAAACTAATATGCAGTTTAATTTGCTCAGGTATTTTTAAGAGACAAATATTAATCATCCCTTCTTAAAGACATTAACTATAATTTCAATTATTAAATTAGAATAACTACACAAATCGATGCAGAGAGCATGCAAACAAGTTGTACTATGAGCTACAGGTTAAATGGTACATCAATGTATAGCATATGATCTTGAAATACGAAGATGAGTGTAATACCTCTGAGATCTTAGAGAGGGCATGACTCTGTCGGAATTATACTTTAATTTTTCCTAAACATAGACCATGAGAAATGTCAGGACCTTAGGGAAACCAAAATGCTGTGCACGTAAATATCATTTTTGAAAGGGATATTCAGCAAGAAATCTAGAAATCTGTTCTTTTCATTCTGTTTTGATTATTCAACCCCAAGAATTCTACCACATTTGAAACAAAGTGGTTATATCTGCTTAATAAAGCCTTACCACCAGAGTTTTATCAGAAAAGGAAGTCATCTGGGAAATAACTCATTCAACCAAAGGTTCACCTAGTCAATTCCTTTTTATTCAGTATCTGAAAATTTGATTCCCGGATTATCAATGCCTAAACTTTCATCTTCTTCTGGACTTCAGACCTTTGGTCATTTTGCTGCTCCCCATCTATGAATGGGCTAAAGTAAGATAAAAGGGTGAAAGGATAAATAATCAGTTTTCATGCCAATGAGTCTGGTGAATAGATATGAGGGTGAAATGAGATTTGATAATTATTTATGGATTCCACGTGTTTCTGAGACTTCCTGACTACCATGAAGTTAGCTAATAGTTGTTTTAGTGCTAGTTATTGCTGTATTAATGAGTGCTAGGTATTGCCTAAAAGGGAAAATAAATAGAAGGAAAGAACACATCTAGCCATAAAACTTTCAAGCTATATTAAGAAGGACAAACATGGGGGAAATTAGGTTTCAAGACTGTGGAATATTTAGAGGCATTATGTATTTAGAAGGGTTTTCTACAGAAAGGAGATCAGAATATGTTCTGAGAACAAAGTATTAGAGGAAGATAAGAAAACACCTTCAGAGAATGAATTCAGTTACAGAAAAGGGGAAAAAAACAGCTTCCCATGATTTACAGGACAAAGATATTCAGTGTTATATGTAACATTTGGTGGCATTATATTCGTTCGTACAATAGGTAAATATGAATCAGCTGTCTAGGTTGTATTTACTTGATGCCAGTTAACTGGTACTTGGGAATACTTAACGTGGTTCCACTTTTTAAAAGGTCTAAGGGGGACAGCAGTGGGCATTGCTACCTTAGTAAGATACGTGAAAGCTTCGACAAGATTCAACGTATGACAGGACAACAGGAACACGTTATTTTTCTTTGATTACTGAAAGCCCAACTGTTTTCGCATTAAATTCTTTCTTGGCTACAACTAAGTCAGAAATGATAAAAATCCATGGCCTTCAACTCCTGAAGATGGTAGTTCCCTTGTTAGGAGGAGAAATGCTTCGAATGAAGAAGAATCATCATTTTTTTCTGTCACCTGTTGCTGTGTGCTGTGGAGTCGATTGTGACTCATAGTGACCCTATAGGACAGAGTAGAACTGCCCCATAGGGTTTTCTAGGCTGTAATCTATACAGGAGCAGATTGCCAGGTCTTTTCTCCCACAGAGCGGCTGATGGGTTTCAACTGCAGACCTTTTGATTAGCAGCCACGTGCTTAACCACTGCACCACCGGGACTCCTTTTTTATCACCTAGAGGGGGGAAATGGTCTAACTTTGGCTTAATGAGTTCGCAACTTTGCCGAATCAATTGCTACTCTTAGCCTATACATTAACAGCATCTACTCTGTGGCATTTTCTTGTTTCTGGTACACTGATCCATTATCAATTCCATAATTAAATTCACACTGAACATTTCCTCCTTCATAGCTGCATTATGTGGTGTTAACTCAGAAAACTGCTTGTAAAGGAATGTCTGTCTAGCTCCTAAAACCGTGTAGGTCTATTTTTAGCTTTTTGAGGAACTGCTAAACTGTTTTCCACAGCAGTTGTACCATTTTGCATTCCCACCAGCAATGGATGAGGGTACTGATATCTCCACATCCTTGCCAAAATTTGTTATTTTCCTTTTTTTTTTAAGTCTTACCCATCATAGTGGGGGTGTAGTGGAATCTCATTGCGGTTTTGATTTTCATTTCCCTAATGAGTAATGACACTGAGCATCTTTTCATGTGCTTGTTGGCCATTTTCATATCTTATTTAGCAAAATGTTTATTCAAATTACATCACTACATAACTAACTGCCAAACCACTGAAAATCATGGTTTAGCCAAGTTGACACATACTCTTAACCATCACAACCAGTTTTACTCTCACCTTGCACCTTGGCATTTGTTACTGCCAGACGCATGCCGTTAAAGCACAAAATAGTTGGATTGATTTTTTACTATTGTTATAAATGCAAAATGTCAGATAATGAGACAGTCAATAAGTGAGGAGTAGGTGTAGTCCAGATATTAGACATTTATCAAATATATAGTTCCCCCAAATTTTCTCCCAGTCTGAAGTTTATTTCTTTACTTTGCTGACAAATTCTTTTGGTGTACAGTAGTCTTTAATTTTGATGAGATCTCATCTATCTATTTTGCCTTTTGCTTCCCGTGCCTTTGGTGTCACATATAAGAATTCGTTCTTGAGGTCTAGTTCTCTAAACAGTGCCCCAACATTTTCTTCTAAGAGTTTTATGGTTTTAGGTCATACATTTAAGTATTTGACCAATCAAAGTTAATTTTTGTATATGGTGTGAAATCTAGGTCTATGTTCATTCTTTTGCATGTGAAAATCCAGTTGTCCCGGCATTACTTATTAAAGAGATTTTTTTCCCACTTAATGGATTTAGCACTCTTGTCAAAGATTAATTGAACATAGATGAGTGCATTTAACCCTGGGCTCTCAATTTTATTCCATTGGGCTATATGTCTATCATTATGCCAATAACATACTGTTTTGATTACTGTAGCTTTATACAATAAAACTTGTGTAAGCTGAAACCTGTGTAACACAGAAACCTGTCAGAGAAGGAAAACTCAAATATTTTTCACTAAAATGAGTGACATAAAAGTGGTAACTCTGCACCCTGCTAAAGGTGGAAAAATTGCAAGACCCAGAAAAACAAGGCAGTCCTGTCCAGTTCTGGCTCTCACAGGTTTCACTGTAATATGTTTTGAGATCAGGAAGTGAGAATTCTTCTACCCTATTCTTCTTTTTAAAGATTGCTTTGGCTATTCGGGGCACATTTCAGTTCAATGAACCCAATGACAGGGCTTCAAAATACATAAAACAAACTTTAACAGTGCTGAAAAGAGAAATTGACATTTCCAAAATAACAGTAGAAGACTTCAACACGTCACTGTCGGTAAAGGACAGAACATCTAGAAAGAAACTCAACAAAGATACAGAAGAGCTAAAGGCCACAATCAGACAACTGACCTCATAGGCATATATAGAATACTCTACCCAACAGCTGCAAAGTACACATTCTTTTCCAAAGCACATGGAGTGTTATACAGTATAGACCACATCTTAGGCCACAAAGCAACCCTCAACAAAATCCAAAACATTGAGATAATACAAAGAGTCTTCTCTGACAACAATGCCATCAAAGTAGAAATTAATAACAGGAAGAGCAATGGAAAAAATCAAATACACGGAAACTGAATAACATCCTGTTTAAAAACCACTGGGTAATAGAAGAAATCAAACATAGAATCAAGAAATTCCTAGAATCAAAAGAGAATGTAAACACATCACACCAAAATCTTTGGGACACAGCAAAGGCAGTGTTCAGAGGTCAATTTATAGCAATAGAAGCACACATAAAAAAGAAGAAAGGGACAAAATCAAAACATTAGCTACACAACTTGAACAAATAGAAAGAGAACAGCAAAAGAAGTCCACAGTCACGAGAAGAAAGGAAATAATAAATATCAGAGCAGAAATAAATGAAATAGAGAACAGAAAAACAATAGAAAGAATCAACAAAACCAAAAGTTGGTTCTTTGAAAGAATCAACAAAATCGACAAACCACTGGCCAAACTGACTAAAGAAAAACAGGAGAGGACGCAAATAACCCAAATAAGAAATGAAATGGGGGACATTACAACAGACTCAACTGAAATAAAAAGGATCACGACAGAGTACTATGAGAAACTATACTCCAACAAATTTGAAAACCTACAGGAAATGGACAAATTCCTACAAACGCACTACCTACCGAAACAAACACAAACTAAAGTTGAAAATCTAAACAGACCGATAACAAGAGAAGAGATTGAAAAGGTAATTTAAAAAACTCCCCACCCCCCCCAAAAAAAACAAAAACCCTCGCCCAGATGGCTTCACTGGAGAATTATATCAAACATTCAGAGAAGAACTTACACCAGTACTAGATAAAATATTTCAGAACATAGAAAAGAAAATGATACTTCCAAATTCATTCTATGAGGCCAGCATAACCCTGAAACCAAAACCAGGCAAAGACACCACACAAAGAAAGAAAATTACAGACCAATATCTCTCTTGAATATAGATGCAAACATTTTCAAAAAAAATTCTAGCCAATACAATTCAGCATCATATCAAAAAAAAAAAATAGTACACCACGACCAAGTGGGATTCATACCAGTTATGCAAGGATGGTTCAACATTAGAAAATCAATCAACATAATCCACCACATCAATAAAAGAAAAGAATCACATGATCATCTCAACCCATGCAGAAAAGGCATTCGACAAAGTCCAACATCCATTTCTTTTTTTTTTTATTGTACTTCAAGTGAAGGCTTACAGAACAAATAGTTTCTCATGAAACAGTAGTACACATGTTGTTTTATGACATTGGTTAACAACCCCACAACATATTAACCCTCTAACTT
>NW_004444006.1:12875080-12892930 GCF_000243295.1 Trichechus manatus latirostris
AAAGTTTAAAGAACCACAAGCTTCCCAGGGATCCCACCGGTGCTGCTATGAGGTCTGGGAAGTCACTCTCAAGTGTTGCAGTACAGCTTGGTTAGAAGGCATAGAGGTATACAATGCCTGGTATTCAGGGATCAGAAAGAGAAGGAAGATATAGAAAGACGAGAAACTGAGCAATGAAGAAAGACAAAAAGGGAAAAAGAAGGAAAAGAAAATAAAACAAATTGAAAAAAAAAAAGAACCAGAAAGGCCCCCTCCCCCCCCAAAAAAAACCAACGAGAAAAGAAATGCTCTCAGGGATCCCTCTGCATATCTGTGGAAGCCGAAGGGGAGTCTCCTTGCCATGCAGCTCCGCCTGGCCAGAAAGGGCTCCCAACTCAAGAAAAGGAAAAGAAAACAAACAATTCAAAAGAAACAAACGAACAAAAGCCCCAGGATCCCACCAGCACTGTAGCCCAGACCGGAAAGCAGCTCCACACTTGAATCGAGCTCCGCAGCCCCTCAGGAAGAAGCAAAGATGGCACAGGGAGCCAGGCACTCGAGCGAAAGGAGGGGGAGGTGGCAAGAGGCAAGCAAGAAATCAAAAGAAGCAGGAAAAAATAAAAAAGCAACACCAGCAGGCCACAAATGGCACTCAGAGGGCCAGCTAGTGTGGGCTGGTGTTTCTGGACAAGAGACTGTGTCCACGGGAAGCGGAGGGGGCCGAGTATGGGTGAACAAGGGTGGAGATTGGGAAGGTGTATATCACAAATTACTGGTGCTCTGCAGCCCCTCAGGAAGAAGCAAAGATAGAGCATGGAGCAAGGCACTCGAGCGAAAGGAGGGGGAGATGGCGAGAGGCAAGGAAGAAATCAAAAGAAGTGGAAAAAAGCAACACCAGCAACCAACAAATGGCACCCAGAGGGCCGCCCGCTCAGGTGTGTGGAATCTAAGCAGCCGGCACTTCCCGGTCAAGAGACCATGGCCGCAGGAAGCAGAGGAGGCCAAGCCGGGGTGAAGAGGGGTGGGGAGTGGGAAAGCGCACACTGCAAATTACCGGTTGTTTTGTCTCCTGCTGGAAGCCCCGTGAGGCTGCTTTCTCGTACTCCGTTTGCTGGTCTCCGATAGGAGTCCAAGATGGCGGTTCCACGCTGCGTTAGCTGGTAGGGGACCTCTGCATGAATCTCTCCTCGTTCTCCGTTCTCTGTTAGTTTTCTCAATCCATTTGGTGCTTGGCTGAGTTCTTCATCTTTTCATTTGATGTTTTAGAGTTTCAGGATTGTTGTATTCTCTGTTTGGCTTAGTTTTTCAGATCTTTGCTGTGGAGGGACGGTGTGGTGCTTCTGCCTAGAGCGCCATTTTGCCAGAACTCCTCCCAACTTCCATTTCTGATAAAAACTCTCAATAAAGCAGGTATAGAAGGGAAATTCCTCAACATAAGAAAGGGCATCTGTACAAAACCAACAGCCTATATCATTCTTAATGGAGAGAGGCTGAAAACATTTCCCTTGAGAATAGGAATAAGACAAGGATGCCCTTTATCTCCACTCCTATTTAACGTGCTGGAAGTCCTAGCTCGAGAATTAAGGCAAGAAAAAGAAATAAAGGGCATCCAAATTGGTAATGAAGAAGTAAAACTGTCCCTATTTGCGGATGATATGATACTATACACAGAAAACCCAAAAGACTCCAAGGAAATACCACTGGAACTAATAGAAATAGTCAGCAGAGTAGCAGGATACAAGATAAACATACAAAAATCAGTTGGATTCCTACACACCAATAAAGAGAACGATGAAAAGGAAATCAGGAAAACAATACAGTTTATAATAGCCCCTAAAAAAATAAAATACTTAGGAATAAATCTAACCAGGGATGTAAAAGACCTATACAAAGAAAACTACAAAACACTACTGCAAGAAACCAAAAGAGATCTACATAAATGGAAAAACATAACACGCTCATGGATAGGTAAACTCAACATTGTGAAAATGACAATTCTATCCAAAGCAATTTACAAATACAATGCAATCCCAGTCCAAATACCAACAACATTCTTTAAAGAGATGGAAAAACTAATCATTATCTTTATATGGAAAGACAAGAAGCCCCGGATAAGTAAAGCACTATTGAAGAACAAGAATAAAGTAGGAGGACTCGCACTACCTGACCTCAGAACCTACTATACAGCTACAGTAGTCAAAACAGCCTGGTACTGGTACGACAGACACATTGACAAATGGAACAGGATTGAGAACCCAGATGTAAATCCATCCACCTAATGTCACCTGATCTTCGACAAGGGCCCAGAGTCCATCAACTGGGGAACAGACAGTCTTTTCAACAAATGTTGCTGGCAAAACTGGATGTCCAACTGCAAAAAAAATGAAACAGGGCCCATACCTCACACCATACACAAAAACTAATTGAAAATGGATCAAAGACCTAAATATAAAACCAAAAACTGTAAAGATCCTAGAAGAAAAAATAGGATCAACACTAAAGGCCCTAATACATGGCATTAACAGAATACAAACCATAACTAACAACACACAATTTCCAGAAGGTAAGCTAGATAACTGGGATCTTCTAAAAATTAAACACTTATGCTCATCAAAAGACTTCACCAAAAGAGTAAAAAGAGAACCTACAGACTGGGGAAAAGATTTTGGCTATGACAAATCTGACAAGGTTCTAATCTCTAAAATGTATGGGAAAATCCAACATCTCTACAACAAAAAAACAAATAATCCAATTAAAAATGGGCAAAGGAAATGAACAGACACTTCACCAAAGAAGTCATTCAAGTGGCCAACAGACACATGAGGAAATGCTCGGAATCATTAGTCATTAGAGAAATGCAAATCAAAACCACAATGAGATACCATCTCACCCTGGCATTACTGTCAAAAATCAAAAAAACTGGAAATAACAAATGTTGGAGATATCGTGGGAAGATTGGAACTCTTATGCACTGCTGGTGGGAATGCATAATGATACCACCTTTTGGAAAACGATACATTGCTTCCTTAGAAAGCTAGTAATAGAAATACCATATGATCCAGCAATCTCACTCCCAGGAATAAGTCCTAGAGAACTAAGAGCTGTCACACCAATAGACACATGCACACTCATGTTCATTGCAGCACTGTTCACAATCGCAAAAAGATGAAAACAACCTGGATGCCCATCAACAGATGAATGGATAAACAAACTATGGTACATACACACAATGGAGTACTACACAATGATAAAGAACAGTGATGAGTCTGCAAAGTAGATTCTAACATGGATGAATCCGGAGAGCATTATGCTGAGTGAAATAAGTCAATTACAAAAGGACAAGTATTGTATGAGAACACTATTATAAAAACTCATGAAAAGTTTTACACACAAAAAGAAACAATCTTTGATGGTAACGAGAGAGAGGAGGGATGGGGATGGAAAAACATTTAATAGATAATAGAGAAGTGGTAACTTTGGTGAAGGGTAAGACAGTACACATTACTGGGGAAGCCAGCACAACTTGTCCAAGGCAAGGTCATCGAAGCTCCATAGACACATCCAAACTCCCTGAGAGACTGAATTACTGGGCTGAGGGCTGCGGGGACCATAGTCTTGGGGAATATCTAGCTCAATTGGCATAACATAGTTTATAAAGAAAATGTTCTACGTTCTACTTTGGTGAGTAGCATCTGATGTCTTAAAAGCTTGTGAGCAGCCATCTAAGATATTCCACTAGTCTCATCCCTTTGGGAGCAAGGGAGAATGAAGAAAACTAAAAACACAAGGGAAAGATTAGTCCAAAGGACTAATGGACCACAACTACCACAGACTCCACCAGACTGAGTCAAGTACAAATAGATGGTGCCCGGCTAACACCACTGACAGGGATGACAATAGAGGGTCCCAGAGAGAGCTGGAGAAAAAAAGACCAGACTTACTGGCCTGACAGACTGGAGAAGCCCCGAGAGTATGGCCCCTGAGCACCATTTTAGCTCAGTTATGAAGCCACTCCCGAGGTTCACCCTTCAGCCAAAGACTAGACAGACCCATAAAACAAAATGAGACTAATGAGGCACAGCAGCTCAGGGACAAGGATTAGAAGGCAGGAGGGGACAGGAAAGCTGGTAATAGGGAACCCATGGTTGAGAAGGAGAGCGTATTGACATGTTGTATGGTTGGTAACCAATGTCACAAAAGTATAAGTGTACTACTTGTTTAATGAGAAGCTAGTTTGTTCTGTAAACCTTCATTTAAAACACAATAATAAAAAATAAAAATAAAAAATAAATTTGTGGATTGGCTTTTCCACTTCTGAAAAGAAGGCTGTTGGAATTTTGAGAGGTATTGTGTTGAATTTATAGATTTTTTTAGGTAGTATTGATATCTTGACAATATTGAGACTTCCTATCCATGAGCATAGAGTGTCCTTCCATTTATGTAGGTCATCTTTAATTTCTTTTAGCAATGTTTTATAGTTTTTTGTGTACAAGTCTTTCACTTCCTTGATTAAACTTATTCCTAGGTTTTTATTATTTTAGATGCTATTGTAAACGAGATTGTTTTCTTAATTTCCTTCTCAGCTTCTTCTTTGCTGATGTATAAAAACCTGACTGATTTTTGCAAATTGACCTTGTATCCTGCCATTTTTCTTAATTCATTTATTAGCTCTAGTAGCTTTCTTGTGGATTTTGGGGGGTCTTCTACAAATAGGATCATGTCGTCCACAAAAAGGGATAGTTTTACTTCTTCCTTTCCAATATGGATGCCTTTTATGATCCACCAGTACCACTCTTAAGTATATACTCAAGAGATTTGAAGTTAGTGACACTAAAAAATACCTGTACAAAAATGTTCATCACAGCACAATCTATTCGCAGTAGCCAAAAGATGGGGGAAAAAAACCCAAATTTCATGAACAGATGAATGGATTTTTCAAAAATGTGATATATACACACAATGGAATATTACTCTGCCATAACCAGAAATGAAGTCCTGATACATGTCACAACATGGATGAACCTTGAAAACATTATGCTGAGTGAAATAAGTCAATCACAAACAGACAAATATTGTATGATTTCATTAATATGAAACACTTAGAATAGGCAAAGGTATAAAGATCAGAGTTTAACAGTGGTTACCAGGAGCAGCAAGGAAGTAGAAAGAGGGAAATCTGTGTTTAGTTAACATTGAATTTCTGTTGATGGAGATGGTTACCCAATATGATTGATATAATTGGCTTCATTGAATTGTACAAGTGAAAAATGTTGAATTGGTAAATGTGTTACCTATATTTTTACAATAAAAAAAAGGAAAAATAAAATGCAGATTGGTGGAGACAGCACAAAATAAGACCTCTGCTTTATTCTTTGAAGGATCTCTGGTGGCGCAGTGGTTAAGAGCTGGGCTGCTAACTGAAAGGTCAGCTGTTCAAACTAACCAGCTGCTCCACAGAAGAAAGATGTGGCAGTCAGCTTCCATAAACATTACAGCTTTGGAAACCCTATAGGGCAGTTCTACTCTATCCTATAGGGTAGCTGAGTCGGAATTGACTCCACAGCAACAGGTTTGGTTTGGGTTTTTTCTTCATTGACTAGGCAATAATTAGTCCTTTCATATGCATAGCTCGTTACAAATTACAAGTAATCTCACATCCATTATCTCAATTAAACCTCGCTAGAATTCCACTCGTCTGTCAGTTTGTCATACTATAGTGGCTTGTGTGTCGCTAAAATGCTAGAAGCTATGTCACCAGTATTTCAAATACCAGCAGGGTAGCCCATGGTAGACAGGTTTCAGAGGAGGTTCCAGACTAAGACTGACTAAGAAGAAGGACCTGGCAGTCTACTTCTGAAAAAATTGGTCAGTGGAGGAGCAGAACGTTGTCTGATATAGTGCCTGAAGATGAGCCCCTCAGGTTGGAAGGCACTCAAAACATGACTGGGGAAGAGCTGCCTCCTCAAAGTAGAGTCGACCTCAATGACGTGGATGGAGTAAAACTTTTGAAACCTTCATCTGCTGATGTGGCATGACTCAAAATGAGAAGAAACAGCTGCAAACATTCATTAATAATAGGAACATGGAATGTACAAAGTATGAATCTAGGAAAATTGGAAGTCGTCAAAAATGAAACGGAACACATAAAGATAGATATCCTAAGCATTAGTGAGCTGAAATGGACTGGTATTGGTCATTCTGAATCAGACAATCATACGGTTTACTATGCCAGGAATGACAAATTGAAGAGGAATGGCATTGTACTCATCATCAAAAAGAACATTTCAAGATCTTTCCTGGAGTAAAATGCTGTCAGTGATAGGATAATATCCATAACCTACAAAGAGGATGAGTTAATACAAATATTATTCAATTTTACACACTGTTATGGATTGAATTGTGCCCTGCCCAAAAAAATGTATGTCAACTTGGCTAGCCCATGATTCCCAGTATTGTGTGTGATTGTCCTCCATTTTGTCATCTGAGGTGATTTTCCTATGTCGTAAATCCTACCTCTATGATGTTGATGAGGTGGGATTAGCTGCAGCTGTGTTAATAAGGGAGGACTCAATCTACAAGATTAGGTTGGGTCTTAAATCAATCTCTTTGGAGATATAAAATAGAGACTAGGGACCTCATACCACCAAGAAAGTAAGTCAGGAGTGTGCGTCTTTTCGACCTGGGATCCCTGCGCTGAGAAGCTGCTAGAGCAGGGAAAGATTGGTGACAAGGACCTTCCTCCAGAGCTGACAGAGACAGAAGGGCTTCCCCTGAAGCTGGCGCCCTGAATTCAGACTTCCAGCCTCCTAGCTGTGAAAGAATAAATTTCTCTTTGTTAAAGCCATCCACTTGTGGTATTTCTGTTATAGCAGCACTAGATAACTAAGACACACACCAACCACTAATGCCAAAGATGAAGAAATTGAAGATTTTTACCAACTTCTGCAGTCTGAAATTGACCAAACATGCAATCAAGATGCATTGATAATTACTAATGATTGTAATGCGAAAGTTGGAAACAAAGAGGAAGGATCAGTAGTTGGAAAATACGGCACTGATGATAGAAATGACACTGGAGATCATATGATAGAATTTTGAAAGACCAACGACTTATTCATTACAAATACGTTTTTTCAACAACATAAACAGCGACTATACACATGGACCTCACCAGATGGAATACACAGGAATCAAACAGACTACATCTGTGGAAAGAGATGATGGAGAAGCTCAATATCATAAGATAGAACAAGGCCAGGGGCCGAATGCGGAACAGACCATCAATTGCTCATATGCAACTTCAAATTCAAGCAGAAGAATATTAAAACAAGTCCATGAAAGCCAAAATAGGACCTTGAGTATATTCCACCTGAATTTAGAGATCATCTGAAGAATAGATTTGACACATTGAACACTAATGACAGAAGACCATATGAGTTATGGAATGACACCAAGGATATCATGTATGAAGAAAGCAAAAGGACATTTAAAAGACAAGAAAGAAAGAAAAGACCAAAATGGATGTCAGAAGAGACTTTGAAACTTGCTCTTGAACATAGAACAGCCAAATCGAATGGAAGAAATGATCAAGTAAAAGAGCTTAACAGAAGATTTCAAAGAGTGGCTTGAAAAGACAAAATAAAGTATTATAATGAAATGTGCAATGACCTGGAGTAAGAAAACCAAAAGGGAAGAACACGCTTGGCATTTCTTAGGCTGAAAGAACTAAAAAAAAAATTCAAGCCTCGTGTTGCAATATTGAAGGATACTATGGGCAAAATATCGAACGACACAGGAAGCATCAAAAGAAGATGGAAGGAATACAGTCACTGTACCAAAAAGATTTGACCAATGTTCAACCATTTCAGTAGGTAGCGTATGATCAAGAACTGATAGTATTGAAGGAAGAAGTCAAAGCTACACTGAAGGCATTGGCAAAAAATAAGACTCCAGGAATTGACGGAATGCCAATTGAGATGTTTCAACAAATGGATGCAGTGCTGGTGGTGCTCACTCATCTTTGCCAAGAAATTTGGAAGACACCTACGTAGCCAACCTTCTGGAAGGGATCCATATTTGTGCCCATTCTGAAGAAAGGTGATCTAACAGAATGGGGGAAATTATCGAACAATATCATTAATATCACATACAAGTAAAATTTTGCCAAAAGATAATTCACAAATGGTTGCAGCGATACATCAACAGGGAACTACCAGAAATTCAAGCCAGATTTAGAAGAAGATGTGGAACAAGGGATATCATTGCTGATGTCAGATGGATCTTGGCTGAAAGCAGAGAATACCAGAAAGGTGTTTACCTGTGTTTTATTGATTATGCAAAGGCATTCGACTGTGTGGATCATAACAGATTATGGATAACGTTTCGAAGAATGGGAATTTCAGAACACTTAATTGTGCTCATGAGGAACCTGTACATAGATCAAGAGGCAGTCGTTCTAACAGAACAAGAGGATACTGTGTGATTTCAAATCTGGAAAGGTGTATGTCAGGGTTGTATCCTTTCACCATGCTTATTCAATCTGTATGCTGAGCAAATAATCTGAGAACCTGGACTATATGAAGAAGAATGCAGCATCAGGATTGGAGGAAGACTTATTAACAACCCGTGATATGCACATAATACAACCTTGCTTACTGAAAACGAAGAGGACTTGAAGTACTTACTGATGAAGATCAAAGACTCCAGCCTTCCGTACGGATTACACCTCAACATAAAGAAAACAAAAATCCTCACAAGTGGACCAATAAGCAACATCATAATAAATGGAGAAAATGTTGAAGTTGTCAAGGATTTCATCTTGGATCCACAATCAAAGCCCATGAAGCAGCAGTCAAGAAATCAAACGACGTGTTGCATTAGGCAAATCTGCTGCAAAAGACCTCTTTGAAGTGTTCAAAAGCGAAGATGTCACCTTGAAGACTAAGGTGCGCCTGACCCAAGACATGGTATTTTCAATGGTCTCATACGCATGGGAAAGCTGGACAATGAGTAGGGAGACCAAAGAAGAACTGATGCCTTTGAATTATGGTGTTGGCAAAGAATATTGAATATACGATGGACTGCCAGAAGAACGAACCAGTCTGTCTTGGAAGAAGTACAGCCAGAATACTCCTTAGAAGCGAGAATGGAAAGAATTCTACTTTGGACACATTATCAGAAGGGACCAGTCCTTGGAGAAGGACATCATGCTTAGTAAAGTAGATGGTCAGCAAAAGAGAGGAAGACCCTCAACAAAATGGACTGACACCGTGGTTGTAATGATGGGCTCAAGCTCAGCAATGATTGTGATGATGGTGCAGGACTGGATAGAGTTTTGTTCTGTTGTACATACAGGGTCGCTATGAGTTAGAACCAACTCAATGACACCTAACAACAGCAACAACCGAAATATATGAAAAAGAGTATATTATCTCTCTTTTGTAGATAAACGAATTAATGCTAGGTTAGCTTAAGGGACTACACTAACATTCTATATTTAGCCAGTGGAAGAAGTAGAGCTCTAATTCAGATGTTTGGATTACAAGTTCATTTCTTTCTATTACATGTACTCTTTTTCTGGATTTGTTATGTTGTGGCTTCAAAACTCTCTGTGATTTGTGTCACACTACCTATTGTGCTATAAGTTCCCTGAGAAACTAGGATTATATTAATTTCTTAAATATGTGCCCTAAATATGCTATATAACCTGATGCTATTAACTGAATACACATCAATTTCTAAGACTCAGCAGGTGACCAAAAAGAGGGAAAAATTAATTATGCATTCCAATTACTTAGTAGATTGAAAGAGATAATAAATTCAATTTGGGAAAAAATATGATTCAATTATTGGGGACAAAGCTTAAACGTGGCTTCCCCTCTATGGTGAAAAGGAGCATCGAAATGAGCTCTAGTTTAGCTGTGCCACTGGTCAGCTTTGTGAACTTAGCTGGGGTAGTCACATTCCCTCTCTGTACTTCAGTTTCCTAAACGGGGAAATGAAGGATTTGAAATAGAATAGGGTCTGGCAAAATCTGTCTGGTAGCCTGTTTTTGTAAATAAAGTTTTATTGGAACACAAACACTCTCATTCATTTATGTATTGTCTATGGCTGCTTTTGCACTACAAAGGCAGAGTCAAGTAATTGTGACAGAGCGCATATGGCCATCAAAGCCTCAAATATTGAGTAAAAATGTTTGCCAATCTCTGGACTACATTATCTCAGATTTCTTCCGACTCTGATATTCTATTGGACTGTGAAATCATTAATTAAAAAGTCTTTACAATCGCATCCTTATATATAATAAACGTGCAGTTTCTAATTTTTGTAGTGGGTCTTCTTTATAAGCAACCTAACATCTAATATTACTATTAAAAGAAGGGTTTGTTCTTCATTTTTCCTGGCTACAGTTAAAGACAACATATGTAGAGTTTTTTTTTTTTTTAAATCATCATCACCACCATTAAAAAAAGCTTTAAGTGTGGTAAATGAACCTTTGGAAACAGCAGTTGGAGACTCCTATAATTAAAGTCAAAAGAAAAACAGCTCGAGGATACCAATTTTCTAGTTCAATGGCATGACTGCTTGGAATGCAAAAGTAACATACTAGCAACAAACTACAATGTCAAGATATGTATGACACACATCATGAACCACATAACCACACAGGCTACAGTTAATATACTTACCCCTCACTCTTTATCTCCAGGAAACCCTGGCGCACAGTGGTTAAGAGTTCGGCTGCTAACCAAAAGGTCGGCAGTTTGAATCTAGCAGGCTTTCCTTGGAAACCCTAGGGGCAGTTCTTCTCTGCCCTATAGGGTCACTATGAGTCAGAATTGACTCGACGGCAACAATTTTGGTTTTGGTTTTATTTTTTACCAGTAACTCCTTATTCCCCTACCAAATCCAAGCCCTAGGCAACCACTAATCTACTTTCTGTCTCTATCGATTTGAATACTCTGGAATAGAAGCATGTACTATGAAGTCTTTTGTGACTGGATTATTTGACTTAGCACGTTTTCAAAGTTAATTTATGTTGTAGCATGTATCAGTACTTCATTCATTTTTTATTGCCAAATAATAGTCCATCGTCTGGATATGCATGATTTTATTTATCCATTCATCAATTGATGGACATTTGGGTTGTTTTCACTTTTTGGCTATAATGAATGATGCTTCTGTAAACGTTCATATACAAGTTTTTGTGTGGACATATGTTTTCAATTCTCTTGGGTATATACCTAGGAGTGGAACTGATGGATCACACAGTAACTCTATGTTTAACTTGTTGAGGAACTGCAAGACTGTTTTCCAAAGTTGTGGCACCATTCTACATTCTCATCAGCAATGGATGAAGATCCCAATTTTTCCATATCCTAACCAACATTATTATTATCTGTTTTTTTTTTTATTATAGTCATCCTAGCGAGTGTGAGGTGATGTCTCACTGTGGTTTGGATTTGCATTTCTCTAATGGTTAATGATGTTAAGCATCATTACTGGCCATTTGTATATCTTATTTAGAAATTCTATTCAGATCCTCTGTCAATTTTTAACTTAGATCTTTACACTTACTGAGTTTTAATATATATTCATTTTTATATTCCAAAAACAACCCCTTAACAGATATATGATTTGCAAATATTTTCTCAAATTCTAAGCGTTGTCCTTTCATTTTGTTGATGGTATCCTTTGAGGCACAGAAGTTTTAATTATGACGATGTCCAGCTTACCTATTTTTGTCTTTGTTGCTTGTGCTTTTGGTGTCCTAGCTAAGAAATCATTGCCTCACCCAAGATCACGAATATTTACTCATGTTTTCTTCTAAGAGTTTTGTAAATTGAGCGCTTACATTTATGTTTATGATCTATTTTGAATTAATTTTTATATATAAGGTGAAGAGGCCCACCTTCATTTCTTTGCATGTGGATATCCAATTGTTCTAGCACCATTTGTTAAAGAGAATGTTCTTTCCCCACTGAATGTTCTTTGCACACTTGTCAGAAATCAATTGACCATAAAATATAAGGTTTTATTTCTAAACTCTCAATTCTATTCCATTGATCTATATTTCCATGCCAGTACCTCACACATAAAGGATCCCTGGTGGCACAGTGGTTAAGCACTTGGATGCTAACCAAAAGTTTGGCTGTTCAAACCCACCAGCAACTCCGAGGAACAAAGCTGTGTCAGTGTGCTTTCATAAAGATTACAGCCTTGGAAACCCTATGGGGCAGTTCTACTTTGTCTTACAGGGTCGCTATGAGTTGGAATCAACTCATTGGCAAAGGGGGTATCATAGCCATATTGATTATTGAAGCTTTAGGGGTAAGTTTTTGTGATGGTTAAGACTGTGTCAATGATGTAATCATTCCCATGAGATCTGCTATAATGTCATCACCTCCATGATGAGATCTTTTATGAGCAACCAATCGGTTGAAAGACAGTTTCCTTGGGGTGTGGCCTGCATCCAATGTAGGTGGACTATCTGGCAAAGCTCATTGGCTTTTCTCACTCTGGATCCTGAAGCTGGCTCCTGTTCATCTGACCTCCTGTTCTTAGGACTCGAGCTAGCAGCTTACCTGCTGATCTTGGGATTCATCAGCCTCTGCAGCCTGTGAGCCAGAGGCTTGCTGTCTGACCTGCCAATCTTGGGTTCACCAGCCCCTGAAGCTACGTGAGTCAGAAGAAGTCTCCAGTCTGATGCACAGATTTGGGACTTTCCAGCCTCTACAACTGTGTGAGCCATT
The DNA here is from genome assembly GCF_000243295.1 of Trichechus manatus latirostris. Lineage (NCBI taxonomy): Eukaryota > Metazoa > Chordata > Mammalia > Sirenia > Trichechidae > Trichechus > Trichechus manatus. The sequence continues at coordinate 12,887,812 of NW_004444006.1, forward strand.
TCCTTGATATAAATCTCTCTCTATATATATTTATATGCTTCACTGGTTTTGCTTCTCTAGAGAACCCAGCCTAAGACGTTTGGTTCCAAGAGTGATTCTAGAGAAACAAAATTGTAAGGAAGAGTTTTCTAAATTGATTCTCAAGTCTGGTTAGTCTTAAAGATGTTGATGACTGCTTTCAGTAGTAAAGAGGGCATTGCTAATCTGTGGCACGATGTGGCAATAGAAAGAGGCAGAATATCTCCACCAGTAGATAAGGTATTGGTGAGAGGTGAGGCTCTGGGTGATCACTTATTTGATATCTCTCTGAAAATTCATCGGAATGAGAAGTATAAGGAAGTTGGTTGGTTGGCCCTACTTTCGCTAGACAAAGTGGTAAAATAAACAGATGAGCTCAGGGCTTCAAAGTTCAAATGCCACATAAACGACCTGAAAGTTTCCACTTATGCCTTGAAAGAAAACCTTATTTATTGTATAACAGAGCTAATATTGTTAAAAATCAAATGCAGGTTCTTAGCGTAAGAGTGGCTGAATTACAATGCCAATGAATTCCCAACCTTGAATGGTGTCTGAAGTTAAAGTGAGGGCATTGATTGGGAAAAATTGAGATCCTGAAACTTGGGATGGGGACTTATGGGCAGATAATCAGAAAGCTGGGGACACTAAGCACCTAAATTCTGTTGAATCACTCTTGTCAACAGAGCCAATCCTCTCACTCCTGTTGGAAGTGATTACTCCATCTTTGTCTGCTAAGACACCCTTCCCAGTAAAAGCATTAGCCGGGTTCCCTTGAGGAAGGACTGCACTACACTGCCAAAAGTTTATACTGTTAATATTTCTCCTAGCCTTCTCAAAGGGATCTATGGCCTTTTACGAGAGTGACTGTTCACTGCAGAAAAGGAAATAATCGGAATTTTGGGGTTACTGGACATTGGTTCTGAATGGACATTAATTCCAGGAAACCCAAAACATCACTGTTGCCCACCAGTCACAGTGGGAGCATGTGGAGGTCAGGTTATTAATGAAGTCTTAGCTCAGGTTCAGCTCACAGTGGGTCCAGTGGGTCCTTGAACATCCTGTAGAGATTTCCCCAGTTCTAGAGTGCATAATTGGAATAGATATACTCAGCAACTGGCAGAACCCCCACATTGGATCCCTGACAGTGGTGTAAGGGGTATTATGGTAGGAAAAGCCAGGTGAAAGCCATTAGAACTTCTGCTACCTAGGAAAATAGTAAACCAAAAGCAATACCACATCCCTGGAAGGATTGCAGAGATTAGTGCCACCATCAAGGACTTGAAGGATGCAGGGGTGGTGATTCCCATTATAACCTCAATTCAACTCCCCTATTTTGCCTGTGGAGCCCTGGTATCATAGTGGTTAAGAGCTCAGCTGCTGACCAAAAGGTCGGCAGTTCGAATCCACCAGCCACTCCTTGGAAACCCTATGGGGCAGTTCTACTCTGTCTTATAGGTTTGCTATGAGTCAGAATTGGCTCAACAGCAACAGGTTTGGGTTTTTGTTTTATTTTGCCTGTGCAAAAAACAGATGGATCTTGGAGAATGACAGTGGATTATCAAAAACTTAACCAGGAGGTGGCTTCAATTACAGCTGCTGTTTTAGACGTTGTTTCATTGCTTGTACAAATTAACACATCTCCTGGTAACTGGTATGCAGCTATTGATCTGGATAATGCCTTTTTCTCCATACCTGTTTCAAAGAACTACAGAAGCAGTTTTCCTTCAGCTGGTAAGGCATACAATACACCTGCACTGTCCTAAATCACTGTTAAAACTCATTGCCATCGAGTTGATTGTGACCCATAGTGACCCTACAGGACTGAGTAGAGCTGCCCTCAAAGGGTTTCCAAGGAGCAGTTGGTGGATTCGAACTGCCAACCTTTTGTTTAGCAGCCAAGCTCTTAACCACTGTGCCTACCTCAAAACAAAAACAAAAAAAGTTGCTGTCAAGTTGATTCCCACTCTTAGCTGGTACGCAGCTATTGATCTGGATGCCTTTTTCTCCGTACCTGCTTCAAAGGACCACCAGAAGCAGTTTGGCTTCCGCTGGCAAGTACAGCAATACACTTTCACTGTCCTACCACAGAAGTATATCAACTTTCCAGCCCTATGTCATAATTTAGTCTGCAGGGAACTTGTTCAGCTTTCACTTCCAAAAGACTTCACACTGGTCCATTACATTGATGGCATTATGCTGATTGGACCTTGTAAGGAAGAAGTGTCAATGACTCTGGACTTATTGGGAAACTTCTGCATGCCAGGTGGGAAATTAATCTAACAAAAATTCAGGCGCCCTCCACCTCAGTGAAATTTCTAGGGATCCAGTGTTGTGGGGCATGTTGAGATAGTCCTTCTAAAGTGAAGGATAGGAGGGGGGGGCCAAGATGGCAGAGTAGTCAGATGGCTTCCTATATCCCTCTTACAACAAAGACCTGGAAAAACAAGTGAGTTGATTGTATATGAATATGTAGTAGCCCTGAACAAGGCTAAGTTGAGGAATCAGACTGAGTGGCGGGGGCAGAGGGAGACAGTTCAGAAGAAGCAAGGAGCACCAGACCAGACTCAGCAGGAGCCACAGCTCTTCAGCCTGGAACTGCTTGGGGTGTGCAGGGGGGCAGGCGAACAGCTCCGCGTGCTTGCTCGGGAGGCAGTTTCCACAACAAGAGAGATCTGGAAGCAGAGATTCTGCTTGGACACTCCAAACCAGTGAAAAGCAGCACCCAAGTGGCTAAAGATAAGTACACATGTGGGACCTTTCACGGGGATTTTTTAAAAAAAAAAAACATTTGGAAAATACCTCTCTCCCGTTTACCTCTTCCCTCCTGCTCTGCACCGGGTCCAGCTGGCTCCACTGGTCTCTGAGTTCCCTGGGCCAGAAGTAGATCCCATAAGGCGCCCTGACCTATTCTCCTGGCCTTGGAGAGGGAATAAAGTAACCAACAGGGAAAAATAAGCTACTGGCTTCCCTAACCCAGGAACTCAGGGTTGGTACAGCTCCTTTACCTAGGCAGAGGCATAAGGGGCCCACAGACTTTGACTGCCTTCCACCCCATGCAGATTTGTGTGTACCCATCTCAACAGCATAAGTCCTCACTACCACAGTACAACAGGGTAAACACCTGAAGTCTAACTTCAACTGTTTAAGCTGTGAACTGGCAGATTTGTGACACTTGACTCAGCTCTGCCCTTTAAGCAGGCGCCTTATTGGTCCACATCAGGGGCTTGAGGACTGGTGACCCATCCACGCCACCTAGCCACCTGCTACGGGGTCCAAGAATAAGTGGTGCCCCCAAGCATTTACAGACAACAGAGTAGGGTGCTCATAGTCTAATTTCAAAACTCACCTACCTACTCACTCTAGGTAACAGGGACACACTTTCCTTAAAGACACTCAGGGGCAGTCATCAGCCCCCTGCCTTGCTCAGCTTGTGACCCCCTACTGCAACAAGATACCTATGCCTACACCAATCACCCATGCCTCTCTAAGACTTTAGGTGAGAGCCTGCACCACACACTGGGTGACCGACTGCCTGGACACCTGAGCTGAATCCATACAGGAAAATATAACAGACTCCTGGGTGCACATACTTAGTTACAGAACTACCTGGTGACAGGACATTAGAGCTTCAAAGACGCCAATAATCAAACTAGCACACATGAGCAGCCTATTTGGGCATATAAAACAAAACAAAACAAGAAGCTAGGACACACTAAACAAATATAAAATAAAATTTTAATAACTTATTGATGGCTCGGAGACAATAGTCAATATCAAATCACATAAAGAGGCAGTCCATGATGGCTTCAGCAACCTCCCAAAATAAAGAATCAATAAATTCTCTGGAGGAAGAGAATTTCTTGGAATTACCAGAGGCAGAATGCAAATGATTAATCTACAGAACTCTTCAAGAAATTAGAAAGGAAATTCCTCAAAGCATAGAGGCAACCAAAGAACAGACAAAGTAGTAGCGGAACTTAAAAAAGTTATTCAAGAGCATAATGACAAATTTAATAGGCTGCAAGAATCCATAGAGAGATGGCAATCAGAAATCCAGAAGATTAACAATAAAATTTCAGAATTAGACAACTAAATAGAAAGTCATAGGAGCAGAATTGAGCCAGTAGAAGCCAGAATTAGTGACATTGAAGATAAAGCACTTGACACCAACTTATTTGAGGAAAAATCAGATAAAAGAATTAAAAAGAATAAAGAAACTCTAAGGTTATGTGGGACTCTATCAAGAGAAATAACCTACGAGTGATTGGAGTACCAGAAGGAGGGGGGGAATAACAGAAATACAGAGAATTGTTGAAGATTTGTTGACAGAAAACTTCCCTGATATCATGAAAGGTGAGAAGGTATCTATCCAATATGCTCATCAAACCCCACATAAGGTAGATCCCAAAAGAAAGTCACCAAGACATAGTATAATCAAACTTACCAAAACCAAAGATAAAGAGAGAATTTTATGAGTGGCTAGGGATAAAAGTCATCTACAAAGGAGAGTCAATTAGAATCAGCTCGGACTACTCAGCAGAAGCCATGCAGGCAAGAAGGCAATGGGATGACTTATATAAAGCCTTGAAGGAAAACAACTGCCAGCCAAGAATTATATATCCAGCAAAACTGTCTCTAAAATATGATGGCGAAATTAGGGTATTTCCAGATAAACATAAGTTTAGGGAATTTGCAAAAACCAAATCAAAATTACAAGAAATGCTAAAGGGAGTCCTCCAGTTAGAAAATCAATAACATCAGATAACAACCCAAGACTAGAACACAGGACAGAGCAACCAGATATCGACTCAGATAGGGAAGTCACAAAAATACATCAAAGCTAAAACACTGAAAATAGGGAAACAGAGATATCAATATGTAAAAAAGGACAACACTAAAATAAAAACGAGGGACTGAAAAATGTAGACATAGATTCTTCATATGGAGGGGAAGTCAAGGCTATATAAAGAAATAAAAGACTGGTATAAACTTAGAATACTAGGGGTAAATATTAAGGTAACCACAAAGGAAACTAACAATCCTACAAGTCAAAATAAAAAACTAGAAAAATATAAAGACTCAGCAAACACAAAATCAACAA